>NC_071657.1:32537886-32840916 GCF_014839835.1 Dryobates pubescens
CCCACCAGCATGCCCAGTTTTGAAAAACATTCCCTTACAATTAGAGTAATTAAAGGGAGTGATGCATATTGCAGTTAGCAAGAACCCAAGCCTGAGAATTTTAAGAGTACTTTAGAAAAACAAAAATTGTCCTATGGTGGATTTGGCAAAAAACCTTAGGGCATTTTGAGAAAGGACCCTCAGTCGATTCTGCTGCACTCAAGGGACCACACCATGACTGATGGTGTTTGGGCAGGAAATCCATGAAAGCCTGATCACAGAAGAAGAACATGCGTGGGAGGACTGAAGCAGATACAACGATTTTGTGAATGAAGGTATTCTTGTAGAGATGCTGTCTGTCCACAAAGCTCCCCCTAACGCCTGTGAGCAAACCCGTTCAAACTTGGAGGTTTACAGTCCTTTGACTACCTGTACAATCCTGAAGGCACCTGTAATTGCCAAATACAAGGAATCTGCGAAAGTAGTCACACAGAGATCATGTTGATAGAATGTGACACGTGGTCGGTGCTTGTTTTCTGTACTACTGAATCTAGCTTGCTAGTATAATGTGCCTTTTCTTTTTCAGGAACTCACTTTACCTTTGCTTGCACTTCCACTCTTACCCCAGTGTTTTTCACATGCATGTATGTCACAAAAATTACAACCAGAGTCCAAAAAGAATGTGAGGATAAGTGAATGACATTTTAATCCAATCACTGAGAAAAGACAAGAACAAAAGAACCACCACAAAACCCAAATCAAAACAAACACCCAAACCCACAACAACCAAAGAACAAACAAACCAACCCAACCAACCAACAACAACAAAACAAACAAACAAACAACAACAACAAAAAAGGAAGTACTGCTTTTCCTAATTTAAACAGGACTTAAACCCAGGACATACAGGACTCAGTGCAAAACTAAGTCAAATACTAAGGGATGTCCTTGGATGAAAATGGGTGAATCCCTGCATGTGCAGATTGGAAACCTTGCAAAATTCCAATCTCAACCAATGCTCACTCATAATGGTATATTCCAGGGTTAATTCCTTTACCCCAAGTCTTTATAAAATCCTTTTGAACAACCACAAGCCTTTATATTGGTTACTCCAGAAGAAAAAGTAAGTAGATGAGGAGGGAGGGTGGAAAGCGAAACACTCACCGTTTAAACAATTTGCTCCTGGCCACCATATCAGCCCACCCAGACCTTTCTCCTTCCTTTTACTTTTAGTTAGCTGGTTACCCTGAGAGCATGAGAGCCACCTGTTCTCAAATTCAAACAAGAGAGCCAAGGGTTACTGCATCCACGCTTTTGGGTTTAAGTGGACAGAAGTTCATATGCCTTGCTCTAGCATAGAGCCTGAAGCATTTGGACTATGTAATTGGAAAGTCCAATAGGACAAACTGCGCACTCCTCTTTAAAATAATTTCAGGACCAACCAAGGACGGTCAGGTTAGCAACCCCAGGATTGCAAAGTGGACTCCAGCTTTAGTAAATTATGGCATCAGCTTCAAAAATGCACACCAAGAACTTTTGGTCCATTATGACTTTGATAAACCACAATGACATAGCGACAAGTGAAAAGGCTTCAGGTTTGGGGTAGAACAACCCAGCCCTTGGGAACACAAGGTAGTCACAGATCAGTGAGTACTAACATTAGTTTACAAAATAGCCAAGGCTCACCAAAACACAGGAAGACAACCGGAGAAAGCCCACATAGATATAGACAAAATGTTAGGATGGAATTGCAAATGATGTGCTACGTGGTGTGTACAGAGCCAGTAATGTGTAAGAAATTCCTGATGACCAAACATTCTATGACACATCCATAGCCATAACTGACGATGTTAGTCCTACATTTATTGGGTTGAAATTACACAGATCAAGTATGTCAGTCTATGGAGAAAATATTGTCATGCTTCTCATCTGAAGATGTAGAAAGCTGGACCTTCAGCCAGTAGATAGGTGAATTCCTGGAGTGCATTTGAGTAATGCTGATTTCATCCTTGCATGGTGTGGGAACAGATGTTTGAACACAAACAGTTTAGATACTTTCATTATAACTTTTAACTTTATCCTTTAAGAGGTAGAAGGTGGAAAGGGGGTTGGTTCTACTCTTCAGAGGAAAAGTGCTTTCCTATCTATTAATCTGGTTGATGTACGCAGTAAGAGAAACAATAGTAAAGACCTGAACTGAAACCTGTGCCTCTAACAGTTTGGAGCTGCTAAGTGAAGCAGCATTGTGTTGGACTGTCATATGCAATGGTTCAGTGATCCTAATAGTAAAACATACCAGTGCTCCCTTGTTGTCCATACACTGAGACAGATTAAAAAGCATTCAGCCCTGCTCTGGAGATTTACTACAGTTTTGTTATAGCACAAACCCTTTAGCAAATGATCACAAGGGAATTACTGTGGCTTTCAGAGTTATGGAGGGAAATATCCAGGTGCCAGCATCATGCGTGAAGTTTATACTGAGACTTGTGAGGTGGTGCTGTCAGTGGTTGTCTAGTTTCCAACTTCTCCTTTTATTCTTGCTATTATAACAGGGTCTCAAGCCTTAAAACAGCCAAGCAATCAACTTGGTTTGATCTACTCCACCAGTTTGAAGGCCAGAAAAGTGATTGCAGAATAAACTCCCTACAACTGGATAACTAAAGCTGCAGACTTGCCTAAGTCCAAACCGTCTCATCCCACCAAATGGAACCACATTCAGCAAAGCTCTCATTCACATCAAAAACTTTTGGAAAGTGTCATGTAATATTAGGGAGGATCCAAAAGGGAAATATACATTGTTTTTAGGAAAAACTAATTAAACAATGCATGTGTTTTATCCTTTCATCATTAATGAAATGTTCCCCTACACCTTAAAATATTCCACTATTGGTCCTCATATACTAAAACTGAAATAAATTTGCTAAAATCCTTAGAAACTCTCTTTACAAAGTCTAAGAGCAATTAGATGGCTTGAACATTTGCATAACCATATCCCAGTGTGCTTTCTCCTTGAAAAGCCAACAGAGATAGACAAAATGGACCTACCCAAAGCATTAAGAAACATGCAAATCCAAGTTTAAATGAAGTTAGAAGGTCTAGATAGATCCTAATGGAGTAGGCTTGTCTCTTCTTAATGTTACAGAATCAAGATGCTGCTAATAAGCTTTCTTATGCTGCAAAGGCATAGGAAAACTGGAAGCACCCCATGGCAATTCTTTTGACCAATCAGGCAAAGACAGCAAGATATTGTTAAAGGTCTTCCCATGTAGAAAATTATGAAAAGCTCATGCTTAGAGGTACTCAGTACTTTGAATTAGAAAAATAGCTTAGTATCTATGGCTACAGCATATATGCAAGATCAGAATGTATTACAGACTATAATCATTGGCATGATTAAGACAGTCTCACAGAGATAGTGTCATTGGTCAAAGCTCCACTAACAATGAATACGATTTCTCTAACTGAATGCAGAAAATTGGTACATGCTACTTATCTTCCAGATATAAATCAAAGATGATTACTCATAATCTTATTTTCAGGTGCTGACAGACATATTGAATGCCTATCCTGTGATGCACTTGGGTTTGCAAGCAAAGTGGGATTTAGTAATGTGTTCTAGGGAGATGAACCACTAGGATACCAAGAGAAAAACAGCTTTAAAACTGTGTATGTTGAAAGATATTACAAACACAAATCAAAGGTTAGAGAGACATAATCCTTGGTTTTCACCATACACCAATGACTTTTCCTTCATCTGATTCAGTCAAGAAAATCCCCTTTTTAGTTTACGTTGGTGCAGGTTGTTTGTGTGTCAGAACTGCCTGTACTCATACTCTCATTTCTCTGTACAAGTTCGAGAAGTGGGCTCATCTGAACTTCATGAGGTTCAACCAGGCCAAGTGTAAGATCCTGTGTCTGGGTCTGAGCAGTATCAACACAGGCTGCAGACTCACTTAACAGAAGTTGTTCTTAGGATGTTGTAGCAGAAGTGGCATCAGGTCACAACAAAATTGCCAAGCTCTACTGAGAAAAAGGACCTATTTGATTTGCTAATACAGACTGGGATCCAGCTGTTCAGCTGTTTTCATTGTTCAACAAATTTCTTATCAGAGTATTATCTTACTTTCTGATGTTCCCTGGTGTTTTCTGATGATTTCAGTCTGAAGCTACAAATGGCTCTTAGAAGTCTACGCTTGAATGAGGTACCAAGCTGATGGACTAGGATTTGATGACATTATTTTCATATTTCATGTACAGATACATTTTGTTTAATTTTCTATGAGTATGGGCTTACACAGTTTCATCTGAAAGTATCTTGTATGTCTTGTATGTCTCCTTTGTTCAGCTTCATTTAGACCATCCACATTTCTCTTATCTTCAAGTCAGTTAAGAAGCTTGTTGCTTCTTTTAGAACTTTCTGGGATGTAACAGTAATGTTAAAGACATTCAGAAGATGGTACCTGTATGTGGTCTGGCAACTGCTGAACAAGTCTTGACTACTTGCAGGTTTTCCATCAACTGCCCTCTCAGGTATTGTTTTGTTACCCAGTAACAAAAGGAAACACGACTATGTAAAGCACAAGTAATCAGTGCTTTTGTTCAGTTGTGATTTTTGAAGCTAACCCCATCCCTTTGCCCCCTGTGCTGTTCTGTAGATGATTAGGCCACATTTTAAAACTAATGTTTTTAAGGAACTACTCCTTGTCACAAGAATGTTGCCTCTCTTCTTAGTGAAAAATGTAGTATTTTGATTTTCTGACATCACAACGTTGTCAGCTCGAGAGCCTCTATTACATACAATCAATTTGTCTCGCCAGCTTTCAAGTACTCAGACATTCTTGGGCTTTTCTGTACGAACACGACCTTATTTGAGGGCTGGAGGACATCGCAGAAAAGCATGGGGAAATGCTGGGCACCACGAAAACCCCTGAAGCTGCCAGTCACGGCCCCGGGCCCTAGCTAGGATGCAGCTCCAAACCCTGCCTGGGGAGGAGTCACCGCTGGTGAGCGGCACCGCTGCCACGGACCACTGCGGCCCGCCCGTGAGGCGGCGCTGGGCATGCAGGGAAGACCGAGCGGCAAGGGCCAGGGGCTCCAGTCGCCCTAGGGCAGTGTAGGCCGTATTCAGGGACGGCCCAGCAGTCCGCCGACCACCCACCAGGCGGCTTCAGAAACGGGCCGCAGCACCACCAAGATAGTAAGTAACAGGCAGGTGGAGGCGGCAGCAGAAGAGCTACAGGCAACTGCCGCGGCAACACAGGCAGGCTGCAATTGGTGACGGCGGGCGGGGCAGGAAAGTCTTGCGCTCCTGTCGCAGTTTCTAAGCTGCAGTGCGCCTGCGCGCCGGCGGCTGGAGGGGAGGGGGGCAAAGCTGGGGAGGAGGGCGGGGCCGGGCCCTGTGTTTTGAACGGCTGGATGCGGGTGGCTCAGTATTTGGCAGGAAGGTGAGAAGGCCTCTATCCTGGTGGTGGAGCTCGTGTAGAGAGAGGAGGATCCAAATGTGGCAGAGGCGAGCAGGAGGCAGCGGCGGCGGAGGGGGGCAAACGAGACAAGGAGAGCGGCCGTCCCCGCTGCCGCCGCGGAGGAGCTGAGCGGCCCGGCAAGGCAGGGGGCTGCAGCTGCAGAGCTGGCACCCCCAGGCCGCCCGCCTCGCACCCCGGGGCGCCCGTCCCGCCGGCAGGTGAGCGAGTGGGGAGGGCAAGGGAGGGGAGGCGGTGGATAGAGGGTGGGGGAGGTGGGGGGGAAGAGCGCAGCCCGTCGCGCCGCCCTTGGCCTGGCCCGGCCCAGTACCGGGCAGAGCCGGAGGGAGTCGCTGTAGAAGGAGACGGAGCGGGAGATGCCACCCCAACCCGGCCCTGCCTCGCCTCCCCTCCCCCAGGGCTGACATTATGAGTACATTCTAGGCCCCTTCTGCGCCCTGGTCCGTCGCCCACCCTGTGTCAGTCCCGCCGCCTGCCTCAGCGGTTCGCCCGGAAGCCAGGGAAGGCGGACAGCTCCGCGCTCCTATTGCTGTCTCTGCGCTCCCCTCTCCTGTAGCGTCCCGGCTACCTGACAATCCCCACCCTTTCAGGCTTCGGGGGCCTGCCGCCTTTCCCTGGCACGGGCCCCGTTCGGCATCCACCGTCCCTCCTGTCGGGAAGGGAGGGGTGGGAGCCACCCCTCGAGCCACCCCGGAGCTATTATATTTGGGCTGGGGCCCGCCGAAGGGTTGCCGGCACTTAAGCGTCTCTTTCTATAGCGTATACAGGGGCGGGCGGAACCTGGGGGTAAAGCGTATGCGTGTTTTCGTCCCCCGCCTGCCGCGGGAAAGCTGGGCTAAGGGGGCTTCGATGCGGCGTTGGCGGAGCCGAGCTGCGGCAGGCTGGCAGCAGCGGGGCTGCGGGAGTGCTGCCGCCGTGTGAGGCGCCCTGAGCGCGCCTCTGTGCGCGGACTGCGCGGGGATCCTTTGTCTGCTGCCGCCGCTTTCCCCTCCTCCCTCCCTCCCGTTATTCCTTCCTTCCCTCCCTCCCTGTCCTCTATTCCTTCTCCCTGTGCTTGTCTCTCCTCCCTCCTCGTTTTTCTCGCTCCCTCCCTTCGTTCCCCTCTCCCAGACTCCAAGCGCTGCAGCAGCTGCAGGTTTGTAAATACTGGACCAACACACACAACATGGCTGACGCTCGCCCTGCTCCTCCACCAGGGTCTCCGCCTTCTCTCTCTGTCTCCGCCGCTTAGCTTCTCCTCCGGTTAGGCTTTTGTTTCTTCCCCCTCCCCCTTCGTCTCCCATCCAAAAAAAAGGAGGAAAAACAATTCACCCTCTTATTGCGCGCATGGCGGGATTTCAAGGGTAAGAATCCTCGCTTTAGTAGCTTTCTCCTTTCGTTTTGCTGTTTACAACAAAATGAAACCTTAAAATCGAAGGGGATTTGGGAACCTGGCAAGGCCTGGGCGAGGGAGGAAGGGAGGGAAAGGGAAACTGGGTGAGCCCCGCTGAGAGAGGCTTGATTGGAATGTGCGTGTCTTTTTCTCTTTTTGGTTTGGGGGAGGCTGATGCACCGAAGTACTGGCGGAGATGAAATACTGTTTTACACTAGCGGAATGATCTAGGGCCATTTTTTCCATTTTATAACACAGTTCGATGCATAATCTCAGTGGAAAGACCTGAACTAGTTATGTCAGAATAGGCATTGTGTAGGTAAAAACCTTAACATAGGCTTTTTGCATTTCATTGCATTCCCTGTATCTCTTTTTCAGTGTCTTAAACAGCTCGCAAATCATGAAATACATAACATGGAACAGAAATACTCGTCAGGTCTTTGTGCTCCTAGTTTTCTGTTGCAGATTAGTTTGCCCTTGTGATTACAATCGCACAAACCAAATAATTTACTTTTTGCTAAAAGGACTGCTCTTGCATTTCAGATGCTTTAAAAAAAAAAAAAAAAAAAAAAAAAAAAGACATGGCACCGTGAACTTACGTGAGCTCCCAAACTAAAACAACACAGCGTGCTTCTGGCCTTTCCTAGCACAAGGCAAATACTCTATTCATTACCCCCACCTCAGTTATTCAGAGCACCCCCTTCTGGCTTCGGTGAATGTGGTTTGGGTTTTTGTTAGTTGGGGTTTTTCTATTGGTTGGGTGTTGTTGGTTTGTGTTGTGTTTTGGGGGGGCTTTGTATGTGTAGGTTTTTTTTTTTTTTTTTTTTTCCCCCTTATGTAAAACAACCTTTGACGGTAGTTTGTTCAGCATATCTGAAATAATCCGTCAAACAGATCTATTTCTAGGTTGTAACTAAGGGTGGATGCTGAAAGTGCAAAGACGTGATACATATATGGCTTTCTAGCTGTGTTACTGTAAGTCATAGTAGATATTTCATTTTTCAAGCATTGTATTTAAAGGAATGACTTCAGTCATATATACATCAATAGCTACAGCTTCTGTTATTATCTGAGCACTGTCGTAAAGTAATGAATGTCCTAGCTTTGCTGTCTTTGTCTACTTTGCTTTGGAAGCTTCTAGTGGAGAAGAACTGGCATGGCATAATTATGCAGCTGTTACTGAGAAATAAATACTACACTTCAATGCTAGTATCAAGTATCATATATCAATATTTTTTTTTCTCTAGTGCTTTTTCTGTCCCCATTAAGAGGTGTTGATTAACTGGAGGTGACGAGAAAATGATGTATAATGAGTTTACAACAGTATGAAGTTTAAATGGGATGTTTATGTCATAGATGAAGAGCCAACTGTGCTACTTCTGCATGGAAAAGTCCAAGCAAAAGTCGGTAGATTACTGCAATACTGCTGATTTGGTTGTGGGGCTTTTTGTTTGTTGTGTTGTTTTTGTTGTTGTTTTTTTTTAATTTTGCAACCTGAAGACAATTGTAATAAAGCCACTAAAATAGTTTACTGGTTGTAGCTAATTAGTCATTCATTATGATAGCCACCAAATTTTGAAATTCTTCAGTCTGAAAGGGTAAAATTTACTGAAGTGTACAGCTCTTCCTCAGAGTAGGCCTTTGGATACTTAAACTGATTCTCCATCTGAAGAGCAAAATAAACAAAACTAGGCCATCCACAACATACCTTTAAATAATGGATCACTCTATCATGTTTGCTAACTCTGGTACATTGTAGTTTCATTGCTAGAACTGAACTGTATTCTGTATATTGTCTTCTGCAACTACCTTTTTTTTTTTTTTTGGTCTTGCAAGTTTTGTCACTTCGGTCAAACGAGTTTTGTGAGTGTTCATATCCAATGAGAAGCTGATCTGGTTGAAGGACTTGCCAAATCTTTTGTTGTCTCTGGTACCACTAACTAAAGATATTCCAGTGTTTTAGTCTTTGTGCGTAATGTTAGGCTGTGTTTAACCAAATAAAAAAATCTGTTACTACTAAAATCTTTTCCAAAACTGTTTACTTTTTCACATTGGGAAGTGAGACTGAGGAAAAGGAAGTCTGCAATAAATGTGGTCTTAATCATCAGTGTGCTGGAAGATAGTAGAAATTAACCAGTTTAACAAGAGATACTTTTACTTAATGAAAGAGTCACTGAAATAATGATTCAGTGTAGTTCTAAGTATTGATGAAATTACCAGTTTAAATATGCAGTCCTAAAGTTGGTTAACACTTTTGTTCTGATTCTTCAACACTTTTAAAATATTTTCTTAGTCTGAGTGGTTGTCTTCTTTTGACAACTTTTTTCTGTTTCTTTCCTTGCTATCTGTTGCCAGGCTGCACTCTTGAACGTGTTCACACCTGTAAACACGTAGCTGATGCAATAGCTGTTATAAAGTATTTGTTTTGTTGTGTGGGGTGTTGTTGTTGTTTGGTTTTGTTTGTTTCTAATGCATTCATATTTGACAAACATTTTTTAGCATGGAGCCTTGTGCTGTGAACTTCTCATGCTTATTTTCTGGTGTTCCTTACCTCTTTTCCCAGCTACTAGAAGGATGACAGTTGGTGTATTGGTGGTATGGCATGAGAATATGACTTTTTGTTTTATTGATGACTAAAAGTGATTCAACAAAGTGGTTTAAAAAACATTTTTCAATAGGTGTTCATTGAAGCTGAACTAGGAAAGAAAATCACTATTATGGAAGGTTATTTCCTGTTATACCATTAGCTTGTTTCTCGTACCAAATACAAAAGAACTTTTGGTTATTCTCGTTTTCCTGCTCTTAGTCCTCTTTAGAATTGTGTGGGCTCACAACAGAAAAGCAAATCCTCATCTTCCTTGCCATTGGTTTTTTCAGAGAGTACTTCTCTGTCAAGACATGTCCCACTTACTACACAGATTCTACCTTAAAAGGTATGCTGATTTAAAAGAATGTGAAATGTTACTTACCTTGTGTAAGCGTGCACTGTTTCTGTTCACATCTTTGGGACATAGCTGAGTGTGGAGTTCCTTGAAACAGTGTAGTTAACTGATTTGTGCTTGAACAGCTGATTCTAGAGACAAAGGGGCTTCATCATGGTTTAATTTCAAACAATAGTGAAATAATTGAATTACAGATTACTGCTACACTATGTGGTGGGTGCAGTTAACTTTCTATTGTAGTGTAAAACGTGAATTTGCTGATGGTATTTGGAGTTCAGGATGTGAATTGATTCAGATATGGAGAGGTGCTCTGCAAATCCAGGTTAACTTTGTATCTTCAATGTATATTGTATAACTGCTCTAGATCTGTACTCTTAGGAGGGCTTGTGTGACTTGCTAACTTGGAAACTTTATTGAAATGGTCCCACAATGTGGTGAAATATATAGAAATAGCTGCCATTACCTGTGATGACTACTAGCCTTAACTATTATGTAATCATGTCTTAATCTTTGCAGTTACTGCAAGGTGGTTGAGATGCTATTGAAATACCTTCTGATGCCTTTTTTTTCTTTTTGAGATCTGCTTGTAGAATAGGAATTAATAACAGTATAATTTAACACAAGCAGATTTTTATAGCCTTTTTGGTAAGGCTATAAAGCTTATAACCACCTATGAGTCAATTAGCTCTTAGTTTACCTTTTTGTATGTGTGTGGTTGATTTGTTGTGTTTTATTCCTTATTTTTTTTTCTTGAAAATGCTCTTGCTGCATGTTCCAGTAAGATATTGAAAGTCTGTGCTTGTGCAGCTACTGCTAAGAGTACATACTTATTTCAAGAGCAATTCTGGATTGAAGTGATTTAGTAAACACTTAATTTATACAGAATGACTGCTTAACTTTAGACCTTCAGTTACATACCATACTTCGAACAAAATAGAATTGTATAATTTTACAGATTTTGTTGTTGTGTTTTCCATTGGTTTTCAAGTGCTTACACTGCTGACTTATGATGGCCTAACATCATTTTTGTCATGGTGACCAGCTATTGAGTCTACTTGTCATCTTTGAAGTCATATCTTCATTTTTCACTTCCACTTCTGGCCTCACTGTGTGCAGCTCCTGTTCTGACTGTGTTTTAGCTGGTAGTTCCTTCCTAGTTGTGTCAGCCCTGAGTTCAGTCATTACAGTTGCTCTTCTTGAGTGATTGGTAGTGTGTGGTAACCTAATTATCCTTAATGCTGGTTTCCATAATTGTTTTTTCTGGTGTCAGGCAGGGTTGGGGGAGCTTGCCTGGTAAAGTCTAGGACTGCTTTCATTTGCAAGGTTAGAACTGTTTTAGAACTAAAGTGCTCAAATAAAATGTATTTTCTTTAAGCTCATTGATGAATCTTACTTCCTTTTGTTTTCAAGAGTCTTCCTGATGGTTCAGAGGTAGTCTTGAAACCTGACATCCTGATTTGGCTGCCATGTAACTTTGGGAGTAGCCTGTTAAGATGATAGTTCCTTCTGAATGTATACCTCAGGGTGGTGTGGTTTTCGCTTTTTCCTCCCTCTATATATTGTGGTGTTTTGTTTTCTCCCAGATTCTTACTGGAACAGAACTACTAGTAAATACAGGGTATGTTTAAGTTCAGACTCTTAAAAACTAACTGGGTTGTAAAGTGTAATGTTACTGGGCAATTTAATGTCCACCATTGGTTCTTAGAATGATACTGTTCTACCTACCCGTGGCCGGTCATGTACAGATAAAACCAAAGTAAAAAGCTTGGTTTTCTGACTTCTAAGGCATAGTAAGTTGTTGTAGCTGGTGTACGATGTCATAATGAATCCTGTAATACTTCACCTGTATAGAATTAACTTGACCCTTTTTAAAAAAAAGCTTTTTTCTCTATGAACCTGAGATTTTTAAATATGGAAATTTCCCATTTTCTAAATTTGATGCATGTGTTGTGAGCTGAGTAGCACAGGCAAAAGCATCATCTGAAATAGTTACCTGGTAACATTTCTCTTAGGTTTCTTGGTAATGTTTTCTAAATGCCTTCACAACCATGGTGCCTGGTAAAATTCAGTACCTTGCTTAGGCTTCTAATATGCAAAAGTTAATGTACCTATTGTGTACTAGCAAATAATGTGTCTGTTATTGTGTATCTTGTAAGTTGTCTCTGGTCTTCAACTTGAACTGCAAAATGTTTGCAGATTAGATTTTCTTTATTCAGTTGTATAGAAATGCTAAAAAAAAAATACGTTTGGAGAATGTAGGTTATATAATTCATAATTATACTTGAAAGACAGTTGGCTATGTCTGTATGCTTCTGGACAGTTGCTTGCCTGTCTTGTTTCATAACCATGTGTGTTTTAGGCAATGCTCTGAACACCAATGTGAAATCAAAATGAGAGTAAGCATTAGAGAATAATTTTTCCTACTTCCTTCTGAAAAACTTCCACTTTCAGACTGCTTTATTAAATTAACAAAGAAGCTTTTCTTCTTCATTAATCCCCTTCAGAAGCTCTTGTCTTAATGGTAAAATACGACACAAATTTCATTCATGATTGTTTTGCAATCAGTGGAACTGCAGTTTTATGAGAACTGATTGTACAAAATCTGTGCTCTGACACAAGCATATTTTAAAAATAGCTTAACAGTACGTTCTACCTTTCAGTTGACTTCGTAGAAATCAAACTCTTAAGTGATTTTAGGGTTAAGGAATATGCAGGTGTTTGATATACTTGAAAACTCCAAATTGTTTGTGTAATTACTGTGGTTGATGCCCAGTTGGTAGCAGGGAGTGAGAATTGCAGTGACTGTCCTCAGGGTCATCTCTTTCTACTGATGAAGGTAGGAAAAAAGCCTTCTCTGAGTGAGTAAGGGTGGAAATTTTCTGGTTCATGTGCTTTCCTCCCTGTTCAGATTGAGAGAGAGAAATTCACCGCTACCATCACTTACATGTATTTGTGTACCTGTGGCTTGCATGGAGAGAGATGAGAGAAATTTATGTTACTACTTACCACTGTGAGCATATAACAATTAGTATGGATGAAATTTTCCAAATGGTAGTATCTTGCTATCACCTCGTTGGGGAACCAGGGGTGAAGGAGGCATTGTGTTACAGGTAATTTTAGGCTAGGTACTTGAATGAAATTTATTTTAATTTATTTGAAGTGGGGTTGGTTGGTTTGTTTTTTTACTTCTCATGCATAAAACTAATGGAAGAAAAATGTGGAAGGGGTGAGTCTTGCTATAAGTAAACATCCCAATTTTCAGTCACACTTGGGCCTCTATTTCTAGAAGATTCTGTGGTGGTTGAGCAAGGTTAAATATTAAGCATATTTGTATGTTGTTTGTGCTCCGTTCATTTGTAGGACAGAGTTCTACAAAGCCTCACTTGGCTTTAGAGGGAAGATTAACTTGCCTGTTTCCATTGGAAGATACCTTGCTGTTTCTGAATTTATTTCTCCTTTCCTCTGCTCCTCCATTTAGTAGACTGAACCTTGTTTCAAGTACTACAGGAGAATTTATTCCTCTCTGCAAGTAATTATGTGCTCTCTCAAAAGGAAAAAGGGATGAAGTAGTGGAGGGGATACCAATATCTAGATTGCAAAACCTCAGCAAACACAACTGAATGCTTATGTTAGTAAATCTAGTTCCAGTCAAATACAGAGCTGTATGGAAAGAAAATTGGATTATGATGCTAAAAAGAAGGGGGGAAAAAAAAAAAAAAAAAGCTTTAACTGTTGCTGTTGCAGCAAATTCTCTCGGAAATTCTGCCTTTATTGGTTTGCTTTCCTCATTTTTAGTTGCACATTATGCACGGTGAAGGTAATTTCAAAGCAGGGCTTTGATCAGAGCTTTTTATCAGAGTTCAAAAGGAAAGTGTATTTGCTGTGGGACAAGAAAGGTTTGAGGAGTAACAAGTGATTCCAAGGCAGTCCTCACTAAAAGTCTTCTTTCTTGCCATGGCTTTGTCATATGTCTGCTGCTACAGACACGTGACAAGAATTCATTGTTCTAAGGCAGCTGTTTCTGAGCAAAAATTGCTATATTCTCAAAATCATGCAAGTCCTCTATTTAAACTACATTTTTTCACAGTCCCATGAAAAGCTTTTCAGAGTAACTTGAAACAGCTCTTTATTCTCCAGAGTACTTCAGGGTCTTCTAGTTTTGTGAGGTATGCAGGTATCATACTAATTTCAGGGCTACTACTTTGTGCATTTTCCTTCTATGTTTTAAAAAGTACCAGTGATAAGAGGATTGGTTTGTTTTGATGACTCCAATACTTTTAAGGAAAGTTACTGCTTTCATGGCTTGATTAGCTCAAGCAAATAGTTACTCAAGTAGTTACTTGAGTGCTTTTGTTAAAGAACTGCTTTAAGGTAAGATGCCTGAAGCTGAAGAAAACAGGAAGATTCAGTTCATGACTGATTGTATCAGTCTTTTCAAGGTGCAGTTTAAAGAGAAGGGATATTCCTGAAGTCCTTTTTAAAAATTTTGTCTGGTTTTTTTCCCCTCATCATTGCAAAGATAGGATGAAAATTAATACTGATTTAAATTCTCTGATCATGTCTCTAAGGTTTTGCTTTTGTTTTAAGTCAGCTGTGTAGGGAGATTTTCTTGGGTTTAAGACCTTTGTTAGTATGATCATGTTTCAGTTCACAAAATGCTTATTCTTTTGTTGAAGTAATTCCTAACAAAATTATTTGTCAATTTTTTTTGTGGCTAGAGGAAGCCTTAATTTACCCAGTATCTTCATTCTTAATTCCATCTCTTGCTCCCAAGTAATTTAAGAAAACTGTATTTTTATGCAACTTGATGCAATCAGTGTTTGTATCTAACAAATTGTATCCATCTTCTCTTTCAAGACCCCTGATTTATTGTACACTGTTAGGATAGTAGTCACTTTGGTGTTATGAGAGAAGTGTAGGCACACATCTCAAATACACAAATGTACGCATACTACAGCTTGTCACAGTCTTGTTTGTATACAGAGACAATGTAAGAAACTATTTTTCTAACCTGGTCCTTTTTAAGTATTTTGTGACCTTGCTATTTTTTGTGGAGTTTTGTGGTTTTGTTTTGTTGGTGGAGTTTTTTTTGTTTGGTGTTGTGTTTTCTTGGAGCGTGTGTTTGGTTTTGTGGGTATGCTGCTGTTGTGTTGTTTCTGTTTTATGTTTGTGGGGTTGTTTTGCATGAGGTTTGCTTGAAGTGCACTGAATTACTACTATGTCAATATCCTTATTGGTTACTGAGGTTGGAGGTCACAACAATTACATTTTTACTTGCCAGTCAATGCTGTAATGGCTGGTGCTAATAAGAATTTTGATGGCTTATGTGTTGGATTAAAACAGATACTTGCCGTAGCACAGGTTTTAAGTGTTGATCTATACTGGCTTACTTCCCCCTTTGGTGTCTTCTGTCCCTCTGCCCCAGAGTGGTGGCATGCCATTCTTCATCTTGGAGATAAATAGTGATTATGTCATGAGTAAGTTATAGAACAGTTGCAGAAGTTGAATGCAAACTGTAAGAATCAATTATGATTACAGCAGGAATGATTGTCTCTGAATGTAAGAAACAAAATACATTCTTTACAGTGGGCCTTCATGAACACAGTGCGTTGTAGCAAATTTTTTCCCAAGTATATCACACATTCTTATGCTTGGCTTAGGAAAATATATTAATTATCTTATTTTTCAATCTAGTTTTGCAGTGGCATCTACTCAGTGTAGTAGACTCCAGGGTCTCAGAATGGGTGTCCAAGAATAATTTAATACTTCCAGTCCACTGGCTACTCATGAGCGAAAAAATTGAAAGTAGTGTTTCAATTAGCAGATTTTTATTCACCTCATCTTTAAAATGTTGGAAGGTCTGTGTACAAGTGCTTTTAGCCTGAATTGATGGGAACTAATGGTTGTGCATGTAAAATATAAGTTAGAAAGATCAGACAGCTTTCTAAAGAGATGTGAACCCGAGAGTTTGATTTGCTGTGATTAGTTAACCCAACAGTAACTTAGGACTCCGTTACCTTCTAACAGCAGGGTTAGATATGTTTGCCTGGGGTTTTCTCTTCAAGAAATGTTTGGGTGATCCTTTTTGTGGGAGAGCAGAAAGTATCTATAGAAGGTGATCCAGCAGCTCAGCAAAAAATTGTGAAAGGCCCCAGGTGGTATAATTTAGGACTTGAGGGAGGGAAAAAAAGGTGGGGAGGCGGGCGCAGGGAAAATGTTTTGGGAAAAAGGGTGTGTGGTTAGCTTGGTTTTGAGAGAGGTTGTAACAATCAAGGGTACTTACAGGCCCATTCAAAGGAATTAAACTAACTCTTTCAGGGATGGAACCTGAGAGGATGGCTCAGGATGTGTGTGCACCTGTGAATCAACAAAGATAAAATCACCTTGTATATCATGGGAAGGCCCTGTGTTGCAACTGTCATGGAACAATACTGAAAGTGTGATAAGGAAACAGTTGTAGAGGTTAGCTCTACCATTTGTAAATAGAACTATTAAAACAATTTGTAGACGTAAAGACATTTTAGTAGAAAGTGTACTATGTAGTTCTTTTCCTGCTGTGTGTACTACCCACCTGTCTCGGTCCAGAGAGGGGAAGAGACTCAGTTCTTTGAATATTCCTGTGTTATGAAATTAGAGGGACAAATGAAGCCAAAATATCAACAGCTAGGCTATTTATTACACAAATAAAGTGGATGGATTAGATGGATTAGAAGGGGAGAGAGAGAAAATAGAGAGTGAGAGGGAGAATAGGGAGAGAGGAGAGGAAAGGAATTATATTACCACACCACTCACCCCCCCAGACAGTTTGGATCTGTGGAGGAAGGCTGCTACAGCTTTGGAAGGGAGGAGATGTTGGGTTTGTGAAGAAAGGCTACTGCAGCTTTGGAATCCTTGTTGGCTGTGCTGTCCTCTGAGAAGCCTCTTCAACTCCATGAGTTGCAGCAGGTGGAACTTAGGACATGGAGAGAGGGTTCCTCTTGGTCTGCTTCTTCCAGGCTACCTGGCAATGTCTCTATTATTTTTATCTCCCGGTATTCTCTCTTGTTTTCCTTCAGAGCAGCATTGTTCGGGTTTTTTCCTTCTCCTGTGTTTGTAGTTGCTCATACCTTTTTTACAGTTTTTAGGTATGCATATTCCAGAGAGTATTGATAGCAGTGGCTTCTGCCCATTTCCAGGGCAGCTGCAGTCTGGTGAGCAATCCTTATCTATGCACCTTGCAGAGAGTTATTCCAGTGTTCTGCCCAATACACATCAGCTATTATCTGGGCAAGCAGCAAAGGTGATTTTATCTTTGTTGAATCACATCAGGAGAGAGAAGATTTAGTCTCTCACACCACCCATATGTATTAGGAATAGGTGTTGATTGTATAATATGTAATGATCCAAGCATTTATCATCTTACTTTTAAGACTTCTATTATGGATAGAGATTGATCAGCATAGCATGATTATTCCCTTTTGAAGAAGGGCAGAGGTATGGAATCCAGTGAATATGACAAGAGGATGGGAGAGTGATAATGGATTGGATCATGTTTCTAGGCTGTTAAACCAGGGACCAGAGGATTCTAGAAAAAGGGCAAAAAGATTTTTGGGGTGGTTAATTTTTGCTGTAATACCAGCTGTGATAATACTAGTGTCTGCAGCTGGTTCTGTTACAGCTTTGACAAAGGATGTACTAACTTTAGAAACAGTGAAAACATCAACCAATGTAACAAGTGATTTGCAGATACAGGAAGCTGTAGATGAGGAAATAATGGTAAGATTATAAGCACTTGAGGTCAGTGTTGTTTGGCTGGGAGATCAATAAGCTGCCTCGCAGACCCATATGATGCTGCAGTGCGATTGGGAATATCATAAGAAGGATGTGTGTGTAACATCCTTGTTTTGGAATGACTCTCATCACAATTGGTCACATTTACAAAGTGCCTTTGATACTCCTCAAAATACAATGTCCAAATATTGAAGCATCAGCTGGAACTGCAGTTGGCAAATTTACAGCAAGTGCGGATTGATTCAACCTGGCAAACATGAAACAGTAATCTTAGCTGGTTAAATAAAAACCCCTAGTTCTCACGTCTCAGTCTGAGTGTGGGTTATAGGTGGAATCCTTGTAGTGATTGGTATTGTAATTGTAAGTATTAATGATATTTTTAATAATAGCTTTTAGGAACACAAGAATGGTTAGGACCCAAGTAATGTCTTCTTTTTTAAAGAATATAAAAATGGGGAGTTGTGGGAAAGCACAAAGTATCTATTGAAGATTTCAGGACAAGAAAGAAGAACAGGCCACTGATAACGGCAGAATGCCATGATGATAAGAGGAGCTGACTGCAGTAAACAATCTGAAGTGTGAGACAGATGGACACTTGCCTCCATGCAAGAACAGCTCAACCTGATATGGGATGAAGATAACAATGGACAGCTGCATATCAAAGAAGAAAACTCAATTAGCAATCGGGCTATGAAAACAGGGAATTGCTTAGCCTGCTTGATTTTTTCCTATACAAACTGCTTGTTCTGTACCAATAAACGATTCCTGCTTCACCAACATGGGAGTCTGTACATTAATTCTGACACCTTTTGGGTGACTTTGGAATGATGTTTCTCAGACTAACACAAGAGCAATCAAACCTAGTCTTTAAACAAAGACCTGTAGACTGAAGTATCCCCAATGAGGAGGCACTGAAGGAGAGAACAATGTCTTTTCAATTAGACATTTTCCTCTCTTTATTTTCCTACCTAGCTTTTTTTGATTCAGATGAAGAGAAGGATAGCTGCTATCAATAAGGAGAAGCTAAGCTGTTTCACGTTTGTCACAATGCTGAAGTGTGCAACGTAAGTCAATTACATTAACCTGTTAGAACTCATTACCCTGGTATCTCTGCATATTCTTACCCTGTGGTTAAATACAAGGTAGCTTGCAATAGATCAAACAGTTAAGAGTGAGTTAACATTCACATTTGATGAAGAGATACAGGAAAAGTTGAATAAATACTGGATCTTACATTCAGATTTATAAAAGCATTATCTTGTAAAATTTCTTTAAGCATGGAGGGCTGTTCCTTTATTAAATTATCCAGTAAGTTACAATATACGTTAAGGTTTAGTCATAGAATCTGTGGAACCCTTGAACACAGGTTGGAGGGAACATCAAGGATCATCTGACCCAAACCTTCTAGAAAAAGCAGTCATTTGTTTCCAAACCTGTCTGCTCCCATCTGTGGGGATGTTTTCTACTGAAGGGCTTGGAAAAAGCCAATACAAGGGTGAAAGCAAAGGGGCTGCCCAGTTCCAACCCTCCAGTCCAGCACTGCCTTCACCTTCTGCCTCCTACTCAGCTATGCAGCCAAAAGTGTGAGATGGGGATGAAGATGATGTGTGTGCATTGGGAAAAAATATACCCACAACCGAAACCCCCCAAAAAATAATTACAAGTCCAAAATCCACAGACTTTTGCACAAAGCAATAGTGGTTAATTGCCCTTTTGAGCCTCTCTACTGCAACCCAGGACAGGATGCCAAGAAAGGATCTCACATATAAAACCACCGGGAGTTAGCTGATGAACTGCTAGTGAGGACTGTGGTGTGTTTCGCTCCACTCATCCTGAATGCTGTTAACTAACTAGTTTTTTGTAGTCCAGGTTTACCAGCATGCAAAATAAAGCTAAAACAAAAGAAAAGTTGCCTGTATTCAGGCTTCCCCTGTTAAGGGACGTGTCTCATGAGAATGAAATGGTGCAGACACCAAGTGCTTTCTAAGTATACACATACACACAGAGGCATGTGTGCATGTTAAATTAAAAAAAAAAAAAAAAAAGGACGTGGACAAAACTCCTTTCTTTTGGCTTTTTGCATCCTGATAGGGACTCCTGCATCCCAGCCAGCTCTCTGACCATCTCCACAACACTTGGGTGGCTTCAAAATGCATCAAGCCATTGTGTATTGCCTTGAAGAGGAATTTGTATAGATGCTTTAAAAATTCAAGTGTGCTTCAGAGTCCTGGTATATTGGGTAAAGTCACAGGAAGAATTGTAACGTGGTGAAAAGAAAGAACATTTTGTTTTAGTATTGCTAAGGAAGAGATAAACTTTATCACTGTTTCTAAAGCTTTTTGCCTGAACTCCCACAACTGTTTATGATGGTTATGTAGTAGAAAGGACAGAGTACTGAAATGGAAGTGTCTCTTTTACTTAAAAATGTGTATGTGAATTAATGTGGAACTTAATTTTGTTTTGTTGGGTTTTTTTTTTTTTTTTTGTTGGTTTGTTTGTTTTTTTAGCGAAGCTGTTGCAAGTTCATTTTGCAGTAGTTATTCCTTCTTAAGCTTGTTTCTTATTGTGTAGAACAGTCCGTAGTGTGGTTTTAATGCCAAATTTCAGATCCAAAGGGTTTTTCTGATACTTCTGTTCAAATTTTGTTATGTATTTTTTTGGACCAACTTGGGTAACAAATCTTTTTGAGAGGAAGCATGTTGCAGCATCGTTGAATCCCTTAGTCAACTGTTATGAATCTGCTTCTGAGAGCGCTGGAGTAGGAGGCAGATCAAATAAGAAACAATTACATTTAAATCAGTTAATTTTAGACAAAAGTTTAATACTGATCTTATCAGCAATAAGCCCTAAAAAACAGTTAAACTTTTGCAAGGCTTTCTGGAATACACCTTTGGAGAATTCATGTTTTGTTTTCCAGGTTATTCATTTATGTGTTCTTAAAGTGGCAGCCACCTAGTTGTCCTTTTTCTCCTGAGACCTGGAGGGAATTTCAGAAAACTAATTGTATTTAATGAGACGAAACTTCAAACCTGTAGTTAAAAAGAGCTTTGGATTTGTTCTGATTTAGTTTTGTTTGTTTGGGGTTTTGTTGTTTGGTTGGTTTGTGTTTTGGGGGGGTTTGTGTGTGGTTTCTGTTGTAGTGTGGGGTTTTGTTGTTGTATGTGGGATATGACTAGTTTCTGACTCACAAGCTGTTTTACCTCAGGAATATAATCTTAATTATTTTGTTATTACCTCTTGTCCCTTTCAGGTAAAATCCAACTAGTCATAGGCTGATGTGGTCATAGCTTCTCTCATTTAGCAAATGTAGTATTACAACTGTCACTTACTTTTAGTCAGCCCGTATGAATTGAGGCTTAGCATTCAAAGATTAGTGCTCTTTGGATGTAAGTTCTATAACTGATGTACAGTTCCTTGATACTAATCTGTAAACTATTGAGCTGGACCAGCCAAGATGATAATTTCTTTCAGGCACACTTGTCTGTTCATCAAGGAAAGACCACAATCTTGAAAAACCTGGACAGAAGTAAGCACATTCCTACACAACAGTACTGATCTGAATGAAGTTCACTAATAAAGCTTCTTGCTGCATTTGATATGAAAAATAAAGGATGAAAACCAAAGAATTGTAAAAGTACACTCTTCTGATGAAAGCAAAGTTTTAGTCATGGCCTTTGCCAATGTCTTTAATTCTGCAAATGGTAAACTCACTTGGCTTCTGGTTAGCTTGTTTGGGTAGCCTGGGGAAGGGGAGTCAGTTTTGTGTATCTGCACTTCCAGTGCTATTGCCAGAATCATTCCGTGTATCGTGTACATGTGGTCCCACAGAGGTTGCATGCTGTGCCTATTCCTGAAGTGCAAAGAACTGTGTAATGTATTTGTAACACCTAACGCACAACTAAGTATGAAAATGGAGGTTTAATTGCTTTCACTTTGACTTCTATGTGTGATGCATAAATAAGGCTGCAAGTTGAAAAGTTGTTGTGGAGCTGTACTAGAGGAAGTTCTGGGCAATTAAATGTTCACAGATTTTATTGAAGTGTGGTGTTTCTGGTTATTTCCACAATTTTCTGTCATATAGAAGGATAATTTATTCTCCTAGTTCAGAGTTCTTCTCTGAACAATTTAAAGGGTCGTCAGCCACTAAGGGGCTGGAATGATGCAAATTTGTCTACAGTTAGAGAGATTTCTTACTTTCTGTTGAGCTCACGTTAGCTTCAAGTAATTGTTTGCCAGTCTCTTACTGCTCTGTAGGAAAATAGTTTAAAAAACTGATCATGAATGTCTGTGTCTTGGATTGTTTTGGTCATTACTGCTCATAAGCCATATTTCATTACTTGTCTGCGGGTTGAAAGGTGTCCAAATAATCACTGCTCTTAAAAGTTTGAGAGGGGCAAAAGGATGAGGTCTTTCTCTTAAAGTGTATCAGTTTAATATTTTGATTTTTTTGGGTTGGCCTTCATAATGCAGGTGTTAAGGGTATACTTAAGGACACTTGTAATACGTGTTGAGTTTTCAAGTGTGTATATGTCTGTATATATCTAGAGAGAGGTAGATAGACATATACATACACTAGGTTGCCTGTATGGAAACTTGTCATTACTTCAGCATTATTTCCTTTTTTTTGGTTGGTTGGTTTGTTTTTTTAAAGTGTGATCTCTTTAGAACAGGTGCTTTTCTTAAATATAGTGAAGTATTGAGGGAATAGTATCAGAACACATGCATTTCATCAGTCAGTTAGCCTTATTTACATGAAAACATATATCTTACTTAATTTTACCTCCTTACAGGAGCTGTGAGTATGAGAAACACATTGTAGGTGTGCACTGAGATGTAGTTTCATTAGGAAAGTTAGTTTCTTCAGATGTGGAAGACCCTTGTAGGTATAACTTGGATTAGGTTTTCATTGAGGTTCCATCAGTGATTGGAAAGAGAAAGGCAAGCATGGTTACAAAATCTGAGAAGAGTTTTTGGCAGTATGTTAACAGTATAAATGGACATTATAGAGCAGTAATAAATGGGAAACACAAGACTTGGAAAATATGCTTTAGTGGAAATCCGCTTAAGCTTTCCATCAAGGCAGCACCTTAAAATAATAGACTATGAGTTTGAGGGGTTTTTAAGGCCTCCTTCTCTAAGGTGATGTTTTGCTAAATATGTTACAGAGGAGGAAAGCACTTACCTGTCTTTAAAGCCTTTAGCATACAGAAGAGTTCAGGAGTAGTTGGAAAAGCTACAGATGAATAATGTAGATATTTTCAGGAAAAGAGTTGCTTCAGTTTTTATGACTTGGTAAAAATTAAGTGTTTGGTGTGGGTTTTAGTGTTTTTTAAGCCAGTGAAAGAAAATGCT
Organism: Dryobates pubescens; assembly: GCF_014839835.1. Lineage (NCBI taxonomy): Eukaryota > Metazoa > Chordata > Aves > Piciformes > Picidae > Dryobates > Dryobates pubescens. The sequence goes on from NC_071657.1 coordinate 32,560,782, forward strand.
AATAAAATTCAAACACAATATGAGAGTTCAATTTGGTTAATTTAGTAGGTGTTTTTTTTTTCACTTGGGGGCTTTTACTTGCATGGCAGTTTAATGGTGTGGGGCTGTGTTGTCTACTGTTAAGGAAATAAATTACTTTCATACACTGTTCTCAAAAAACACTCTAGAATAATGTTTTTCTTAATCTATCTGAAGAGAATTGTACAGTGTAACAAATCAATCTTGCTTTGTGAGCCAGGATTATCATACTCTTGGGTGATTGGACTACCTGCATATTAACAGTAAAATTCCTCAACTTGTCAGCAAAGTTCTAATGTAATTGCCAGTATCCTAGGGAATTAAGGGAAGAGAAAGGAGAAGGATTTCTATTTGCCAGATCTTCCTCTTGCAGCAGAGTGATTAGCTCAATCCCCAACTCTACCATCGCAAAAAAGCACCTCTTAGTAATACTTTTCACAGAAACAAGATCACATTAAATCATGCTCTTAGCTTTTCCTGTTCAAATCATTGTACTGGGTTAGTAGGAGACCACAGCAGAGGAACTCGTTTCCAGCCAGCGTTAGTGGGGGTGGACAGGTGTTAAATACAATGTGTCTTACATGTTTCAGTTTATAAGATTGAATAAACTGGATGTTAAAACAGGGGATTTGGAGAACCTTTCATCTTTGACACTTATACCTAGGAAAATTAGCTCTTTTTTTTTTTCCCCTACAGCACAAGCAAGACCTGTCCTTATTGTATCATATATTGTAAGGAGATACAAATGACATGCCTAAGGCTGAATTACACTATAAAAAAAAAAAAAAAGAGAGAGAAAAAAAGTCATTGCACTGTACTGCTAGTGGAACTAGCTACCATGAAGAATACTTGTGCTTCTAAAGGCCTTCTAGAAACAGCTGTATTTGTAGAGAAGCTCAATATGGATTTTTTTAATGGTTGGATCCTATGAAAACAGTGTAGAGGGGGAGATACTGAGCTGATGAAGAATTGTGCCATTTTTCAGTGCACTGTTCACAACTGGAATATTTGGGTACTAAAAGGACGTTGACAAAGCCTGAAGCATTTCTAATACAAGTAGTTTGTGCTGTTACAGGTTACATGCCATGTAGGGTAGAGAAAGTCTTGTCTTAATTGTGATAAAATATACTATTGAAAAAAAAAAAAACAAAAAACAAAACACTATAAATGAAAACCATTTCAGCTCTGAAAGCTTCTTTAACTGCTGAAAACATGAAAGAGACTCCTGTGTAGCCAGTAGTTGCTTACTTATGCTGTTTCAGAAAACCAGTTAATAACAGAACAATTTATGTGATTGTCTCCTGTGAAACAAACTGTCCTGTGCATTGGAACAGAAATAGATATCCTGTACATCTGTAACTGATCTTTATTGATGATCTGGACAAGGACATTGATTCCATCATCAGTAAATTTGCTGACGACACCAAGCTGGGGGCAGGAGTTGATCTGCTGGAGGGTAGAGAGGCTCTGCAGAGGGACCTCGACAGGCTGGACAGATGGGCAGAGTCCAACGGCATGAGATTTAACACATCCAAGTGCCGGGTTCTGCACATTGGCCACAACAACCCCATGCAGAGCTACAAGCTGGGGTCAGAGTGGCTGGAGAGCAGTCAGGCTGAGAGGGACCTGGGGGTGCTGGTTGACGGTAGACTGAACATGAGCCTGCAGTGTGCCCAGGCAGCCAGGAGGGCCAATGGCATCCTGGCCTGCATCAGGAACAGTGTGGTCAGCAGGAGCAGGGAGGTCATTCTGCCCCTGTACACTGCACTGGCTAGGCCGCACCTTGAGTACTGTGTCCAGTTCTGGGCCACTCAGTTTAGGAAGGAGGCTGACTTGCTGGAACGAGTCCAGAGAAGAGCAACAAAGTTGGTGAGGGGTTTGGAACATAAGCCCTACGAGGAGAGGCTGAGGGAGCTGGGATTGCTTAGCCTGGAGAAGAGGAGACTCAAGGGTGACCTTATTGCCCTCTACAACTACCTGAAGGGAGGTTGTAGACAGATGGATGTTGGTCTCTTCTTCCAGGTGGCCAGTACCAGAACAAGAGGACACAGTCTCAGGCTGCGCCAGGGGAGGTTCAGGCTAGATGTTAGGAAAAAGTTCTATACAGAAAGAGTGATTGCACATTGGAATGGGCTGCCTGGGGAGGTGGTGGAGTCGCCATCACTGGAGGTTTTCAGGAGAAGACTTGATGGGGTGCTTGGTGCTGTGGGTTAGTTGTTTGGGTGGTGTTGGATTGGTTGATAGGTTGGACGCGATGATCTTGCAGGTCTCTTCCAACCTGGTTTATTCTATGTATTCTATGATATCTACAAGGCTACAACTGATAACCTTTTTAAATTTTTATTTAACAACAAAATAGGAAAACATTGTACTCTTCAGAAATGTTGGTTATCTTACTCTATACCTCAAGACTGTCCCTTGTTTAATGTATGCAGTATACTTAGAGAATCACAGAATTGTTAGGGTTGGAAGGGACCTCAAGGATCATGTAGTTCCAACCCCCCTGGCCATGGGCAGGGATGCCTCATACTGGATCAGGTTGCTCAGAGCCACATCCAGTATGGCCTTAAAAACCTCCAGTGTTGAGGCTTCCATCCCCTCCCTGGGCAACCTGTTCCAGTGTCTCACCACCCTCATGAAGAATTTCTTCCTAACATCCAATCTGAGTCTACCCATTTGTAGTTTTGCTCCATTCCCCCTAGTCCTGCCACTATCCGACACCTTAAAAAGTCCCTCATCAGCTCTGTTGTAGGTCCCCTTCAGATGCTGGAAGGCCACAATAAGGTCTTCTTGGAGCCTTCTCTTCTCCACACTGAATAGCCCCAGCTCTCTGTCTGTCTTCATAGGAGAGGTGCTCCAGCCCTCTGATTATCCTTGTGGCCCTACTTACCTTCATATGGTAAATGTTTCATGCTCAGCTATCGTAGGTCAGGTTCTATGTGGATTCAGAGTTGTTCCATCTTTTAAATGCATATGGGGAGGAAGTGACTTAGAATTAAACAGTATAGTTCTTTCTGTTGCTTTACAAAATAGTGCATCCATGAAAACATGTATTTGAAATGCATTCTGACCAGTGCCTATTTTCATTAGCTGTCATCTTAAATGTTTGCTGCTGAATGCTGAGGGAAATCAATTTCCAGTTGCATATTCACTCAACAGGGGAGAGAGGCTGATGAAGTTACGACTAGTGAAGTGTTTGGTAGGACTTTGTTTCTTAACAGTATTCATTTTTCATTGTTTTGAAGAATTTGTAAAATTAATTCTTTTTAACTGGAAGGAAATTTAAAAAAATACTTCCAACTTTCTAAAACTTTGAAGAGCTATCCATCATCTAACAATTAGATTAAGAATAGTATGTGGAAGCTCCTAAAAATACGTTGGTATAAGATTAGGGATTAAAAATGGTGCCCTTTTTTTTTTTTTTTTTGCATTTTAGACTGCTGGGAAACTAGTGAAATGTTTCTGAAGAACACTTGAGAATTTTCTGGTACCGTGGTGCTATGAGTCTGACTGTGGTTATTTTTAAGGTGGAAACTACTTCATACATTTGGGAAAGCTATTGTGTGGTTACTTTTTATGTCAGTAAGACTTGCATCTCTTGTTCTGGATGTATGCTTTAAGCTGTTTATACTGAACTTCTCAAAAAACTTCAATCAAGAATTCTTGTTTCCATGATGATGCAACTAGAAAAAAGATTTATATTTTTCTGTAGCAAGAAATTGTAGCTTTCTTGCTCCAGTACTTCAAACTTCCAACTTTTAGGCCAGAGAGGTAAAATAGAAGAGTGTAAAGAAAAAAAAAAGTAGTGTGTGTATATATATGTGTATAAAATTTTCTTTTTCTATATGTATGTACTTATATGTGTAAGGATATAGCATGATTTTACTAAAAAAACACAGAAGAAAAGCTTCAATTCTGAACAAATAAGCACTGAGCAATTCTTGTTCATCTGTACTTGGCAAAGATCCACTGGGATTTGGCAACGGAGATTCCAAAGTCCCAGCATTTGTTTTCTTTGTATCCAGCATTGTGTAGGCTGGATTTGGTTGTAACCATAATTTGGAACTGTGTCCTTTGTGCTGCTGAAGACAACGAGTGAGACCTTTTCTGTTTATTTTCTGTATTCTACTTCATGCCTTTTTGTTAATGTTTGTTTTACTTAGTGAAATGACGTTTTTCAGAGGTGATGGCTAGAAGCTTTATTTGTGACAAGTAGTCTTCAGTGATAAACCAGATATCACAGTGAATCATGTACTACATCTAAGTTTGCAAACTAGGACAGAGAAAAACGTTGTAGTGAGTATTGGTATGAGGAACTATGGAAAAAAAATAAGGGAGGACGTTTTTTATAAAGCATTGGTAAAATGATTTAGAGAAGTGCAAGAAAGCCTGGAGGCTGAAGTCAGAAGGGTAATGCAGAAAGTGTAAGGCAATGTTTGGGAGGTATGAGCTTAGAAAGAAGTGAAAGAGCTCTTGGTTTGCTTCAATTCAGTATTTTAGAGTGGCAGATGGCTTCAGAAACATGTTAGAATCACAAGTGATTTTGACAAGTGAAGAGACTTAGCCAGTCTGGAATAGTATGGTATACCAAATGTGGGCAGAGCTGGGCAAGCCAGATAGTGACAGTAGCACAGGCTTCTTAACCTGATAACATCTGATAAGCTCTTCTAATAGTACTTCTGTTGTGTGCTTTATAAAGCTATCTCACCTCTAAAACAGTTACTATCCACATACTTAATGTGTTGAAATGCGAGGAGAATGGAACTCTAAAGAACACAGAGATAATTGTGCTTTCCTAAAGAAACCCATACATGATTAGAGTGAAACAAATGTAACTGGTAAGTGACTTTGCTTTTAGAATTTCTCAACGCAAATAGCAAAGCACTGTGTCAAATTCCAAAGGGGAAAAAAAGTTCATAATGATTTCTTTAGAGTAAGAGAAAAATTTCCCAGAGCTCTGTAGAGTAAGTCTCAAAAAGCAAGAAGCATCTATATGAAAAAGCAAACAAACAAACAGTGGAATTCAGTATTTTCTGACTTTGATATGTGTATTAGTTTCTTAAACATAATTATGAGGTAACACTAAAGTATTTCAGATTGTCTTCTGAATGTGCTGTATTGTATGCTGCTCCTTTGCTTTGTGTTTAGTTTGCATGTACTTCGAGTAGGGTTGTTTTTTAATTGTTGCTCTGAAATAGGAAATATAAATAAATTTTAACTTAAGCTACATTGTTATCCTGGAGTTTCAACATCTTTGACTGCAGTGGTTCTTAGGGCATCTCTGTAATTCGATTGTGGGCTGTGTTTTGCAGCATTCTTAGTAGCACAGAATTTGCTGAAGTAAAACAAAGGAAAACTGTCCCATAGTTTTAATGTGTATTGTGAAGCAGGGTTTTGTCAGATTGTTAGCTACTGGAGGGTCAGTAATGGAAGTTCCTACAGGTTATGTTGAGATTCCCACCTGACTTTTATATGCAGGAAATTGTTACTTCCAGGTCTCTGGATTTGGCTTCGAATTATCCTTCAGTTTGCTAAGAATCTTTGGGAGAATTTGTTCTAAGGGCTCTTTTCCCTGCCCTAGTGAGGAATACATAAACCTAGCCTGGTACAACCTGTGGCTTTGTAATGCTGGGTTACCTCTTCTCTTAGGACATGTTAATATGTATATGGAATACAAAGTTGTATGTTTGAATATGCTCAAAATGCTGTCATCCACATGAAAGGTTCTGCAAAGGAAAAAAGCCAGATACTCTAAGGGGTACCTGAACGGCAGATGAAAACAGTGATATTTTGCCAACAGATAAATACTATAGGAAGACTGGTGGGAAGGAACTGAGTGAGCAGGAAGCAATGAAATAATACAAAGTGTTGACAGGCTGAACTGGAATACAGGGTGCACTCCAGTACATGCACCTGAATTTTGGCTGCTGTTATGGTCAAAAATTACTGCCAAGTGTTTGCAATAGCTTTAATCTAGATTGGAAAAGAGAGAAGGTAAATTGAAATACAATTGAGGTACTTTCTCTGTTTTCACTGTACAGATATTCTGGTAGCTGTTTGTCAGATAGCTATTAGGCTTTGCCAGGCTAGCAGTTGGCCTGCTAGTTGAGTGATCTTTGTGCTATTTATCTTGGGCAGTTTACTGTTTAGTTTTTGCTTTCACTTATGTCCAGTGGGTAAAATCTTTGATATGCGTAAAAGTAATGCATTTCATGGGTGTTCCCTTGGAACAATGTTTATGGTATGCCACTTAAGGAGACTGCCACTTTTTGAGACTGACATTTGTGTTGAGTATGAAATCTGACTGTATACTGAGAGCTAGCATCAAGCCGGTCAGAGTGAGGTGACATCAGAACTTGCAGTTGACTGGGAAGTTTGAAATAAGCCTTCAATTGCAGCCAGAATTAGATGCATTTCAGAGAGTTCCCTCTTTTTCTATTTCCAAGATGTAGAAGTTTGATTCTAGATACGTAAATTTTCAAAGTAGTATTTGGTTAGTATCTGGAGAGATTTTGCCACCTTCCAGTCTGAATTTCTAGACAGATAAACTTCAGTAATCAATCACATTGTGGCACTAATCAATCCATTGGCTGTTGTCTTGGGCTTGAAAACATTTGGGAAATCTTACATTTACAGAATACAATACAATTCACCTGTAGATCTGAGAATGCAATACATGCAGAGGCATTCTGTGTACTTTTGTGCATGGTTAAGACAAACACCCTACCCTTCATTATTGAGTGCTTAGAACTAACTTACAGAAATGAATCTCTTAGCAGTCCAAGGATTTTTCAATGAGCAAATGCAGCAAAATATGTCCCAATGTGATACACTGTGTTCTTCCTGTAATTTAGAGTAGTTGTCCACCATGGTAGTGTCTTATAAAATTATTTGGATTTTGGTTGGGGTTTTTTGTGTGGTGTTTGTTTGTGGGTTTGGTTGTTTTTTTGTTGGGTGGTGGTGGGTTTTTTGGTTTTGTTTTTTTAATATTTTTCCATAGAAAGTGAAAAGTACTACTGTGGCATTTTTCTCGTGTTCCAGGCTATTGATGGATGTGTGTTCTAATGCAGACAAGTTACATTTAAACTTTAATGACTTCTGTAAGTGTAGGGGTGATAACCTTTTGCAGGGAAAAAAATATGTTTTTTAGCATTTAACTTATGTCAATTTCTTTAAAAATCAGAAGTGGATGCATTTGGCCACGGGGGCTGAGAGTCTTGTTCTCTGCTTTCTTTATTGTGCTTTTATTACAATCTAGAACTGTCACATGGGAGTTCTGAAAACTAATATTGCAAGATGATACTCCATTGCTGAGAGGGTGGTTGTGAAGTCCCTGAAATTAGGCAGGCACATTGGTTTAAATAGTGTTTTATAATACTGTCTGTAATAAAGTTCTGACTGCTGCCTTTTAAATGGCTGCATTACACACTGTCAGGGTTTATTTGAAATTGTGTCTATTGCAAAAATAAGAGTTCCTAAACACTGTGCTGGATTTAGTGAGACAGACTGCTTTGTTGTGTGTTGTGAGCAAAATTAAGTGAATATCACAAACTATTCTGTTGTTTCTCAAATTTTGCTAATTCAAGTGGGAAAAAGCCAAACATGGGTAGGAAACAGTGGAAGTTAAGCTTCCAGTTTTGCCTTCTGGCTGTTCTTGTTTGTTTGTTTTTCTCCCTTGTGTGAACATTTTTGAATGCAGTCTTTAAGAGCCGACACTTGCATGAGTTCCTGTAGAACTAACTATATTAATGCTTCAAGCTAATTAGATAAATAATCTGTGTTTTACCCTAAACACTGTTTATAGCTTAGAGCTACAATAAGGGCATGTGCTGAAAGATGGTTTAGACAAAATTTATTCAAACTGTTGCCTGAGATAGTATTCTCTGTAAAGCTACCTACTCTTTCATACACCTTCTATCTAATTTTATAATCATTGGGATAATTCTTCAAAATAATATTGCTGATAATAGTTTTTCTGCTTGTTTCATGGAAGAATTGACGTGTGTTGTTAGATGTAAATGCATTTTTCTACCTAACAATTTTACCATACTCAAAGGCATGTGCGTTTATGTTCCCCTATTCAGTAAGGTGTGAGCGTAAAGTACACTTTCTTTTTTCCCCTCAGGTGAGTCACTATTTAGTGGCATTCCTCTCTTTTTAACTGCTATGTGAAAATTGACAGCAGGTTCTAACAGATGACAGAGAACATGATAGCAGCAATGACATTTCATAAAGAAATGAGATTAAAAAGGTAATCTGACCTCACTTACTTTAACTGTTTGCAGCTGTGAAGTAACAGATTCACCTGGATAAATATTTTCTGTCTAAAAATCTTAGTGTGAAATAAATTAGCCTGCAATTCATCAAATTCTGAGGTGAATGTAAGTTTCTGTAATTAAATCCTGGAGAGGACTTAAAGTTATCTGCACTTGTCTCCGACTGTAAAGGAATGTGATAGCTAAATCTTTTAAGAATATGAGATCAGTTGTAGAGTCATGAAAACTTCTGCAGAACTTCTGTGAACGCATGACTTCATCAACAAGTCGGTGGCTTGAGCAGCCATTGCAGTGGAGTTAGTGATTTGATAACCTTTTTTATTGGACTTTTTAACACTTAAACCAACAAATACTTCTGTAAAACAAAGTTTACTATATGGGAGTGAGGGTGTTTTGTTTCCAGTTAAGTGAAAATACATAATTTGTGTTTTACCTCTGCTGAAGGTAGTGCAATTTCTTTCCACCTAGTAGTCATTCTCTTCCTTATACTAAGGGCAGTGGTCTTTAAGAAGCTTTTCATTAGGTAGGTGACTTTGCTATGTGGAACTTGCGTGTGAATATGATGGGAAAGTAGCAGCCCTAATATTTGTTTTGCTGTATTCTTGCCTACATGTCATAGAATCATAGAATGGTCCAGGCTGGAAGGGACTTCCAAAGGTTGTGTAGTCTAATCTCTCTGCAGTCATCAGGGACATCCCCAACTGGACCAGGCTGCCCGGGGCCCATGGAGTCTTACCTTGAATGTCTCCAGGGAAGGAGTCTTACATGGGCAACCAGTTCCAGTGTTCCACCACCCTTACTGTGAAGAACATCTTCCTGGTACCCAGTCTAAACCTGCCCTTCTCTAGTTTGAAGCCTTTGCCCCTTGGGGTGGCCCTTGTAAACAGTCTCTTCCCTCAAGTACTGGAAGGCTGCTATTGGGTCTCTCCAGAGCCTCCTCTTCTCCACGCTGAACAACCCCAGCTCCCTCAGCCTGTCCTCATAGCAAAGGTGCTCCAACCCCCATATAATTTTTGTGGTCCTCCTCTGTATCCTCTCCATCAGGTCCATGTCATTCCTAAATTGAGGGCTCCAGACTTGTATACAGTACTCTAGGTGAGGTCTCACCAGAGCAGAGTAAAGTGGCAGAATCACCTTTCTGGATCTGCTGGCAACACATCTTTTGATGCAGCCCAGGATGCGATTTGCCTTCTGGCCAGCTTCTTGTCCATTAGCACTCCCAACTCCTTTTCCACAGGTCTGCTTTCTAACACCTCATCCCCCAGTCTGTATTGATAGTGAGGATTGCTCTGGCCCAGGTGCAGAGCCCTGCACTTGCTCTCATTGAACTTCATGATGTTCACCTGGGCCCACCTCTCCAGCTTGTCCAGGTCCCTCTGGATGACATCCTGTCCCTCTGGTGTATTGACAACACCACTGAGCTTGGTGTCATCTGCAGAGTTGCTGATGGTGCATTCAATCTCACTCTCTGTGTCATTGATAAAAATATTAAACGGTACAGGTCCAGTACAGACCCCTGAGGGACACCTGTTGTCACTGCTGTCCATCTGGATTTTAAGCCATTAAAGACTATCTTCCGGATGTGACCATCCAGCCAATTCCTTATCCACTGAACATGCCACCTGTCAAATGTCTCTCCAACCTAGAGAACAGGATGTTATGGGGGAACTGTGTCAAAGGCCTTGCCAGAAGTCCAGACAGATCACATCCACATGTCATCCCTTCTACTGACATAGTTGCTTTGTCATAGAAAGCCATAAGGTTAGGCAGGACCTGCCCCTAGTAGAACCATGCTGGCTGTTTTGAATCACCTCCCTGTCCTCCATGTCCTTCAGCATGGCATCTGGGAAGGTCTATTCCATGAGATTCCTGGGCATGGAAGTGAGGCTGATGGGTTGGTAGTTCCCAGGGTCCTCCTTTCTGCCCTTTTTAAAAATGGATGTGATGTTTACTTCTTCCAATTCCCCAGGGACCTCACCTGACTGCCAGGACTTCTCAAATATCATGGGAGAGTGGCCAGGCAACTGCATCAGCCAATTCCCTCAGGACTCTGGGATTCATTTCATCAGGCCCTATGGACTTGCATATCTTCAGGTTCCTCTGCTGAGCCCTCACCTTGTCTTCACTTACAGTGGGAGGAACCATGTCACCCTGGTCTCCAACTTGTGGGCCATCAACATAAGAGCAATGAGGAGAGGGGTTGACAGTGAAAACAGAGGCAGAAAAGTTGTTGAGAATCTCAGCCTTCTCTTTGTCCATTGATACAAATTCCCCATGGTTGCTCAGCATGGGGGATGCTTTCTTTATCTTCCTTTTCTGGTTAATAATAATAAACCAGGTTGGAAGAGAACTTCAAGATCATCGCGTCCAACCCACCTAAACAACTAAACCATGGCACCAAGCACCCCATCAAGTCTCCCCCTGAACACCTAATGTGCCTGTAGAAGCCTTTCTTGTTTTTCCTTAAATCCCTTGCCAGGTTCAGTTGCAGCTGTGCCTTGGCCTTCCTGACCTTATTCCCTACACAGCTGGGCAACGTCCCTATACTCTTCTCAGGGTGACTGTCCCTTCTTCCATTTCCTGTGTAGTCCTGACTTGCTCTTTAGTTTGACCAGCAGGTTATGGCTCAGCCATGGTGATCTCTTGCCCTTCTTGCCCAATTTCTTACATGTGGGGATTGAGATCTTTTGTTCTCTAGAGAGAGCATCCTTAAAGGATTTGCCAGCCCTTGCCCTTGAAGGCTGTTTCCCATGAGGTCCCTATTTACTAACTCCTTGAAAAGGTGGAAGTTTGCTTTCCTAAAATTTAGAGTCCTATTTGTGCTTCTCATGGGCTTCATACCCCTTAAGACAGTGAACTGCACTAGTGCATGAAACCACTGACACTTTACCTGCTTTGTTTTTCAGAGTACTGTAATTGAAAGTGCATCTTCTACACTTGAGGAAGGACAAATTAATGAATGAATGGTGGATTAATAAGTAGCTGTCTTAGTCCAAGTCAAAGAAGATAGCCACAAAGTTGGGAAGAACTGGATTTTCACCCTAGTCCAGCAGCTTTGCTGCTCACTTAAACACAGATGAATGAAGACCCCATTTGGAAAATCGCCAGGTCAGCGGTCCAGAGCTGATGCAGGTGAGGTGGTGTTCTTGTAGTTTTCTTTGGGTTTAATGGGTAAAAAGAGGCTTTGATAGATTTATCGTTTTTAATATGCTAACAGTTTTATGAAGGTACTGCCGTTCCTGTCTTAAAAGAACATTTACTTTCGTTCTAAAAGCAGATGAATTGAAAAGGCACACAAATTCAATTCAGTACTACAAACAAGTGTTTAATATAGTCTCAGTAGCAAAGTTTTATTACAAGTTATATAAAATTCTTAAACAAAATCAATGTTCTAGAATTACACTGATATACTGAACAGAGATTTTCACTTGCTCATCTTGGAAGTGCTGTAACAAACAGATTTATTCACTATATACTTAAAATTTAGATTAAGACTTCATGGATGTATAGATTCTGTTCAGTTAATTGCAAAAGTGTCTTTCAAAAATACTACAAAAATGCAAATATTGCTGCTACTGTGTGTGCTCTCTAAACTGAAATAGTTTAATCAAAGTATTTTAAAGCAATTTTATTTATTCAGAGAGATGCAAAATATGAGTGGTCTCTTTGACTAGGCTTATTCAGAGTTTTGCAGCTTGAAAGACTAGTAAATCTCAGTCTTGTGTGCTCTGTAGTAAGGATGATGAGCAATGATGCAAAAAAAGCATCAAGTGCCAATAAAGAATTCTTCTGTAGGTTTGTACTTCATTCTGTAAAATTAAGCTAGTCGCTGCTGTAGCTGTTCATTCTGCTTTGAGTAGTGTGGGACTGGGACCAGAAGTTACCACTCAGAAGTTAAGAATTTGCTAGGCTGACTGTCTGAGAATGAAAAGGTTATAGGTGAATGTTCTTAATTATTATGTTTAATTATTTGCTTTTTAATTGTAGGTAGGTAATATATGTAGGTAATATAATCTGGTAATTTTTTTCTAAAAGTCTCAAGAAGCCAAGTAACTGTCAAGTATACTTGGGAGAGTTCATTTGACTTTTAAAATACACAAGCAGTAGTCCATCCTGATCTCATCAGTCTTATGCAGTACTCATCAGATACTCATCCAATTCACTGAAAACTGAAGCAACTTAACAGTGCAAAATTTATCTGAAAACATTTGAAAGCTTTCAAAACAGTGAAGTAAGTTTACATGAATGTTAATTTGCTGTCACTCATTTGAATGATCTCTTCATTTCAAAGGTACCTTTGGCAAATAGTTTTAATAAATGGTTTTGAAGGAGAGACAAGTCTCCCACATTTGGCTCAGTGGTTTTCATTCTGTCAACTTAAAAGTCATCCTAACTCTAGACAACAGCACAGTACCTGTGGGAATAGAATTATATTTGTAAGAGAAAAGGAGAGCAGGTTTTGAATTGTATTTAGCTTAATCTTGTTGATTTCTAAGCATTAACTGGGCACCATGCCCAATCTGAGAGAACTCAGACTGTAGATTTTTACAGCAACTCTTGGAAGAATTTTATATTAATGATTTCAAAGGTGACATGAAAACAAGAAAATAGATTTAAAGTGTCATAATTTGAAGCACAGAGTGATTATGTGGCTGAATATTTTTTTCTAAAAGCTAAAAAAGTTAAGCTAGAGCATGTTAAATATATTGAGAAGAAAATTTTGCTTCCTATTTATTGGCTTTAAAAACAAAAGAGAGTTCATAGGCTTGTTTTGAGAGGCAGATTTTCTGTTATTTGTTCATTGTAATTTATCCTGTCATTGCTACCATGCTAAATTGTCATGAATATTGACAGACACATTTCATTATATGCCATTTTTGCTTTTTTAATCTCTATACAATAGTTAAAATTTCTTTACCTTTTTCTCTGAGTAGCTTTAAAACTGGGATTTCTTTAACATAGTATCATTGTCTTTTAAATAAAACCCAAATCATACACATTTGGCTTGCCTCAACTCTGGGCATGTTTGTGGCCTAAGCTTGGGCTACTGGCTTTCAGCCTCTGGTTGTTACATTCTTGAGGAAGGCAGCTAATGACTTTTTGCTGTGATTGCTCCTCCTTGAGATTGCATTTGCTGAGCAGTGACTAAGTGGCTTTTACTCCTGGAGGTGGCATGGGAGAAGGGGCATACAGAATTACCTGCTGTTCATGGGTATATTGTGGATACGCATAAGGAAATAGTGCAGCAGTCATTAGGAGACTGTATAGTCCACTCTGCACTGAAGGTCGGGTATGGGGCTTTGTCCTAACGTCAGACAGTCCTCGCGGAAGATAGATTCAGCAGATTTAATTGGCTAAACCTGTGACAGACTTTTAAAAAGTAGCTACCAAGCAAGAAAGTTTGTCTCAGCAGTATTTTCACTGATAGTGCTCAAATTCTTCCTTTGGAAGAAGTAATTGAATACGTCAGAGTTAATAAAATTATTTTGGCTGCAAAAAGAAGCCTTGTATTATGATAAATCAGCTTATGAATATCAAGTTAGTTGGTTGGCTTGTTTTAATCTTTAAAAAGATGTCTGTAGGAAAGAAAGCTATCAAAAGCGCCACTGTATAAAGTGACAAGAGTGGTTTAGGTGGCAGCTCTTTTCCTTTTATGAAAGGTGAATTTGATTACAAACAGTTGAAGAGATACTCTTACTCAGTTTTGTGTTAGAAGTTTATTTGCTAGGGAGGAGTACTTCTAGTTTTGCAGTTGTGGCAGTGTTCTGTATGTTAGAGTTAACAACACAGTAGTGATCCTGTGGTCATGGTGATACTTTTGCTTGAGTTTGAGGGTTGGTGGGGGTTTGTTTGTTTGTTTTCCTTTTCTCCACATTTGGAAATGTCAAGTATTTACCCTTCCAGTAGTTACTGAACTTGACAGTTACTGTATTTTGATGCATTAGCAACAGCAATAACAATGGTGGTGAATGACATTTGTTATTTGCAACTGGGAAAGATGCAGGCTTTTTAGATGCAGCCTTCCAATCCATAGAGTTACAGTCAACAGTGCAGCGTCCAACTGGAAACCAGTAACGAGGTGTACCTCAAGGGTCTGTACTGGAACTAGTACTATTTGGTATCTTCATCAGTGACAGCTGGATTGAGTGCATCCTCAGCAAGTTCATAGGTTATACCAAATTGTGCAGTGTGGTCAGTTCACTAGAGGGAAAGAGTCTCATCTGTAGGGACTTCGCCAGGCTTGAAGGGTGGACCAGTGCAAACCAGCTGAAGTTCAACAAGAGAAGTGCAAGGTCTTTCACCTTTGTTAGGACAATCCCATTATCAGTATAGACAGAGAGGTGAATGGACTGAGAAAAATTACATGAGCCAGCACTGTGCAGTCTCACCCCAGAAAACCAGTTCTATCCTGTGCTGCATCAAGAAAATAGCCATGAGGTTAATGGAACTGATTCTCTGGTGAAACCCCATCTGGAGTACTGTGTCAGGCTCTGGAGTTCTCAGCACAGGAAAGACTCTAGGAGTAGGCTACCCAACTTACTCAGGAGGGCTGTAAACTGAGGTTCTTAGGGGTGGGGCCCAGCACAACAGTATGTGTGCCATTGCACCCAATGGGAAAATAGATTAGACCAATCACAACAGTAGCTGGTATGACTGTGGTGGTTCTTACTCTACTCCAAAAACACCTTCTTACCCTGTTAAGTCTCTGAAGTAAGTATCTGTATACTGATGTACAAAGCGTGGGGAATGAACTAGAAATACGTGGCAGATGAGGGGCTACAATCTCATTGCAATTAGACATGGTAGGGTAGCACCCAGGGAAGACTGTACTTTTTAGGAACGCAGACAAACAAGGCAAGGTGATGGAGTTGCTAACTCTGACTGAGCAGCTAGAATGGTTAAAGTTTTGAAAGCTTATGGGTAAGAGTAAAGGGACATTCAAACATGGGTTGTGTTGTGGGTATCTAGTATCTACTATAGACCATCAAAGCAAGCAGTTGTCAGTGAGGCCTTTTATAGGCAGCTGGAAGTAGTCTCAAGATTACATACATACCCTGGTATTCATGGGTGACTTCAGTCATCCTGGTACAAGTTGGAGGGATCACACAGCAAGGCATACTTAATCCATGAGTTCTCATAGTGCATCACTGACAACTTCCTGATGAAGGTGGTTGAAGAACCAGTGAGCAGAGGTGTGATATTGGACCTTGTATTAAGGTAGGAGGCAGCCTTGCCTGTAGTGACTATGAAATAACAGAGCTTAATGTTAGAGGAAGAAGCAGGGCAAGTAGTAAAACTTTTGCCCTGGACATTTAAGAGGGTTAATTTTGTCCTGTTCAAAGAACTACTTAAAAGTAACCTGTGGGCTTGGGCTCTAGCTGGTAAGGGGGTCCAAGAGAGCTGGTTAATATTCAAATACCACCTTCTCCAAGCTTAAGAGAAATGTATACCCTTGGAGGGAAAAAACCCCAACACAACAAAAAGCAAATAAGGAGCTGCTACAGAAATTCAAATGACAAATGGAAGTCTACAGTATGTGCAAAAATGGGATGGGTAGTTGGGAGGATTATATGAATACTGTCAAAGCATGTTGAAATGCAACAAGGAAGGCCAAAACTTTCCTGGAACTAAACCTGCCTAGAGAAGTGAAAGATACCAAGAAGGGCCTCTTTAAATACATCAGTAGTAAAAGGAAGAATGGGGGAAAAGTGGATCCACTGTTAAATGAGGTGGGAGTCATGATGACAAACCATGCAGAGGTGGCTGAATTACTGAGTGCCTTCTTTGCCTTGGTCTTGTCAAGACCAGCCCTCAGGAATCTCAGACACTGGTGCTAAGGGAGCAAATCTGGAGGGAGGAAGACTCTCCACTGCTCCGTGTGGATTCGATTAGAGATTGGTTGGATGGAATAAAAATCCATAGGCTGTGATGGGATGCATCCATGAGTGCTGAGCAGCTGGCTCCTGTTGCTGTACCGCTTCCATCATTTTTGAAAGATCATAGAGTTGACTGAGGACTGAAAGACAGACAGTATCACTTCAGTCTTCAAAAAGGGCAAGGAGGAAGACGGGCAACTACTGCCCAGCCAGCCTCACCTCCATCTCTGGAGAGGTGATGGAGCAGCTTGTTTTGGAGGCCATCTTTAATCACATGAAAGACAGTTGTGATCAGTGGAGCTGAGTCCAGTTGGAAACCTGTGGATAGTGGTGTTTACCGGGGATTAGTACTGGGTCCACCCCCTAACATTCTGTGAAAGATGTGGCCTTCTGTAATGAGTTAAACAGCCTGTTCCACTCCAATACAGAAGTGAGGGAAAGTTAACACACAGATTTAGATAAAGAGTTGAGATAGTGTTCAATGTAAATCAGATAATACAATGCACAATCACCTTAGCCCATTTGCAGAAAAAGCACAACAAGATGCAGAAAGCCAGCAGCAAGCAGAAGCCAGTGAACAAAACACCAAGCCAACTCCAACCCCATGGATGAAGTATGACAGCAGGATAGTTTTCAAAACCAGCATCAGATTTCAATTGAATCCAGGACAGGTTGTTTGAGGTGGTTCAGAGTGTGGTGACAAAGTTCATCAGAGGACTGGAACACTAGTCTTGGAAAGAAAGCCTGAGAGAACTGGGCATTGTTCAGCCTGGAAAAGAGGAAGCTTTGGTGAGACTGTACTGCAGCCTGTACTGACAGAATAAGCAGCAATGGTTTTAAAGTGCTTTCACTTGAGATTCAATTTGACTATAAGAATGATAACTTTTTACAATGAGGGTTCCAGAGACACTGAAACATGTCACCAAAAGAAGTTTATGGATGCTTCATCTCCATACTGTTCAATAAACCCAGTAGTCTTCTGTCCTCCATCTGGTTGGAGGCAGAGACCCTCTAATTCTGACTGGAATCACTTGTGTCTTGTGAAGATGTTTTATACATCCCTTCAGGAGTTCCTTCAGCTGAAGCTGTTCATGAAACAGTCCCCTGACACCCAAGCAGCGAGGCCAGTGGAAAAGACCAACACCCCAAATGTGGAAACTGCAACCTGAAAACAGGAAGCTTGTGGTGTTGCAATCTGAACTTGAAGCTCCATGATACTCTGCTCCAGTCAGCACTTTCATTTTGAATCTGGCCCGACATCACCATGGTATCGAATATATACCAGCAGATTCAACTCAACGCCTGACAAAGATTTATTGCATGTCTTTTTTTAAAGATGGTTGACACTTCCAAGAAACTATGTGAACATGGATGTTCCAGAACAGTTAGATACGTCCAGGTTTTAGAAAGTTTTCCCTATTATCTGGGAGAAGATAATACAGTGTTAGTACAGTCATTCTAGTATTTGGTTTACTTCCTCATTAAAAGATGCACTAAAAGCATGGAAGTATCACAGTATCACTAAGGTTGGAAGAGACCTCAAAGATCGAGTCCAGCCTATCACCACAGACCTCATGTCTAGACCATGGCACCAAGTGCCATGTCCAATCCCCTCTTGAACACCTCCAGGGACGGTGACTCCACCACCTCCCTGGGCAGCACATTTCAATGACGAATGAGTCTCTTGGTGAAGAACTTTCTCCTCACCTCCAGCCTAAACTTCCCCTGGCGCAGCTTAAGACGGTGTCCTCTTGTTCTAGTGTTGGTTGCCTGGGAGAAGAGACCAACCCCTTCCTGTCTACAACCAGCTTTCAGGTAGTTGTAGAGGGCAATGAGGTCACCCCTGAGCCTCCTCTTCTCCAGGCTAAACAATCCCAGCTCCCTCAGCCTCTCCTCACAGGGCTGTGCTCGAGGCCTCTCCCCAACCTTGTTGCCCTTCTCTGGACACATTCAAGTGTCTCGATGTCCTTCTTAAACTGAGGGGCCCAGAACTGGACACAGGACTCAAGGTGTGGCCTAACCAATGCAGAGTACAGGGGCACAATGACCTCCCTGCTCCTGCTGGCCACACTATTCCTAATGCAGGCCAGGATGCCATTGGCCCTCTTGGCCACCTGGGCACACTGCTGGCTCATGTTTAAGTGGCTGTCAATCAGCTCCCCCCGGTCCCTCTCTGGCAGCTCTCCAGCCACTCTGACCCCAGCCTGTAGCTCTGCAGTAGACTTGCAACTTTGTATTTGATCTGTTAGTTATGTAAAGTCATAAAATTGTGGTATTCTTGGAGATACTGGCATATGTACAAGCTACAGAAAACCACCTGGAGTTACAGATAAGATAGTGTTACATCAGATGTCAATACAGGGCAAGTTCAGTGCTTTAGGAAATTTTTTTTACAGCTGACTTTGATTTTATCCTGTTGTAGAGACATTTATTTTAAATTAAAATTACAATTGACCATAAGAATTTGGGATTATCCTAGTGTTAACAGTTTATATTAGTGTCCTGGTTTAAAGTGGGACAGAGCCTCTATTGCCCCAAGAGGGGCAAAACAGTGGCGTTCATATAAATGGATTGGATAGTGATGGAAAGTTTAAATGGAAAAGCAATTGATGTTCTGCAAAATTACAGAGCATAGTGACAGAGATATCCTAAAACCTACAGAGTTCCCTTGCACCACACCTCAAAAGGCCCACACAGTTCCCTTCTCCCCATCTGAGGGTACACCCAAAACACCCAGGGCTCTTCCCCCCTGACACTCCCCTGCTAGGCTAGTCCCAGGGCATGCTTTGAACTGGGCACATGACAGAGAGTGAGTAATGCTAATTGCGCTTCTATCCCAAGATGGCTTGATGGTGATGGAAGTTTCGGAAGAGTTTATATCAGCCAGGTTACTGCCTTGTGCTCCACAATTGTTAGCTGAAGAAGGTTGGGCAATATATGTATACACTAAGTGTGCCTTTTTTCCCCCCCTTCAAACAATACAGTATCACAGACATCACTCATTAAAATATGATGAATTTATGTAAATATCTGTGTAAGGAAACTCTACAAGCTCTTGGCAATCCTAAATTGGGCAAGAATAGTCTTCTGCAGAGCTGATTTCTTGGCATATAGAGACAACTTTCCTATCTGTTTATTTTGCAGCACATTTACTTCTTTTAATCTTGCAAAAAAAGCAGAATGCATAGGACTTAAGATATCCTCACACATCAGAAGAATTTTAACATTTTCAGTTCACTTCTTAACTCCTTGTGGCCCTTTAGGCTGTATGCCAGGGTTAAGAGGGGAGGGTGGCAGTTCAGGACTGGCCAGCCTGAAACCAGGCTAGCATTGGGGGGGGAGAAAGAGCCCTGGAGTTTCTGGTGAACCCCAGGTCGGGAAAAGGGCCATTTTGGGTTTTTGGTCTGGTGTAGGGGAACTTGTGTATTAAGAGTAGACTTTGGAGTTCTTTGAACTTTATATGCTTTGCTATGCTCACCACTATGCTTTGTAGTTTTTGTATTTTTGTAATGTATTAAGTGTTTT
The DNA here is from genome assembly GCF_014839835.1 of Dryobates pubescens. Classification (NCBI taxonomy): domain Eukaryota; kingdom Metazoa; phylum Chordata; class Aves; order Piciformes; family Picidae; genus Dryobates; species Dryobates pubescens. The sequence goes on from NC_071657.1 coordinate 32,580,478, forward strand.
TTTGATTTAAACTTTCCATTGCCATCTAATCCATTTGTGTGAGCGTTACTCTTTTTCCCCTTTCGGACCAATAGATTAATTTGTCCTTCTCTAAACTAGGGCACTCCTGTAGAAAAGAAAGAAAAATGGAACTCTTTTTTTCTAAATATTTTTATTGTAAATTGTTTATAACTAGCTTTATCACTTCAGATGAATAGTTTTTGCAGACATTGGACTGCTACCTCATCTAGCTGCTTGAAATAAATGTTTTCTCTTGGCCTCGGTTAGATGATCCTTTGCAAGGAAAAAATTACCTACTTTGGAGGCGGTCCATAACTCTTCCTCTGTGTGACAGGCTTTTCAGATTACTGTTTTATACTTTTGCTACTGGTGCTTTTCTCTGTTGGAACATACCATCTTTTTGTGCCAACTTTGGACTTCAGTGTAAGTTCCTATTATGGAACTGGTCTTTCACACGATGCTTTTAAAGAGAAGTGTGTACAGCTTATTGATGCAATTTTGAGGGTTACAACATTAAGTAGTACATAATCTTCAGATAAGAAACTGGCATTTGCTTGGGTCTTAAAAAACCAAAAAACAACCAGAATTGTTCTAGCAGTTACCTTGAAGCATTATTTTGTTTTAGATGCTTTTGGAAATTAATGGAAGAAAAAGCATTTTTAAATGCTTCTGTTGTGTTACTACCATTTCATCTGAACATTGTCAATTTTTGATAACTGAAAGGGCATCAAGAAGGGCCAGAAGGAGCAGCCAGGGAATTCCAGACCTGTCAGCCTGACTTCAATGACAGGCAAGATTATGGATCAGGTCATCTTGAATGCAATCACACAGCACATACAGGATGGCGAAGGGATCAGGCCCAGCCAGCATGGATATAGGAAGGGCAGGTCCTGCCTGACCAACCTGATCTCCTTCTATGATCAGGTCACCACCTGCTAGATGTGGGGAAAGCTGGGGATGTAGTCTCCCTGACTTCAGCAAGGTCTTTGACACTGTTCCCCACAGCAAACTCCTGGCCAAGCTGTCAGCTCATGGCTTGGACAGCAGCACTCTGCGCTAGGTTAGGAGCTGGCTGGCTGGCCAAGCCCAGAGAGTGGTGGTGAATGGTGCCACATCCAGCTGGCAGCCAGTCACTTGTAGTGTTCCCCAGGGATCAGTGCTGGGCCACATCCTGTTCAATGTCTTTATTGATGATCTCAGTGAGGGTATTGAGTCCATCAACAGTAAGTTTGTAGAGGACACCAAGCTGGGGGCAGGTGTTGATGTGTTAGAGGGATGGAGAGCTCTGCAGAGGGACCTTGACAGGCTGGGCATTGTGCAGAGTCCAAGGGCATGAGGTTGAACACATCTAAGTGCTGGGTTCTATGCGTTGGCCACAACAACCCAATGCAGTGCTACAGGCTGGGGTAAGAGTGGCTGAAGAGCAGATTGGTGGAAAGGGACCTACAGGTACTGGTTGATAACAGGCTGAATATGTGTGCCCACATGGCCAAGAGGGCCAATGGCATCCTTGTCTGTATCAGGAACAGTGTGGCCAACAGCAGCAGGGAAGTCATTCTGCCCTTGTACTCAGCACTGGTTAGGCCACACCTTGAGTCCTGTGTCCAGTTCTGGGCCCCTAAGTTTAGGAAAGAGGTTGAGTTGCTGGAGTGTGTCCATAGAAGGGCAACAAAGCTGGGGAGGGGTTTGGAGCACCAGCCCTGTGAGGAGAGGCTCAGGGAGCTGGCATTGCTTAGCCTAGAGATGATGAAGCTCAGAGGAGACCACCTTGCTGTCTACAACTACCTGAAGGGAGGTTGTAGCCAGGTGGGGGCTGGTCTCTTCTCCCAGGCAACCAGCACTGGAACAAGAGGACACAGTCTCAAGCTGCACCAGGGGAGGTTTGGACTGGATGTTAGGAAGAAGTTCTTCATAGAAAGAGTTATTGGCCCTTGGAATGGGCTGCCCAGGGAGGTTGTGTATTGGCGACGGAGACTGGAGTCAATAAGGATGACCAATATAATCTAGTATTGTTCCTTTATTGTTCCACTACTGTATGAGTATAGTGTGAGTATAGCATTGTATAGTGCTAATTTTGAGGTAATATAGAGAGCTAATAATAGAGGGTGCGTATTAAGGGAACCTTTACAGCTTATATAAACTCAGAGAGCATCGTTGGCATAGCTTCATTGGTTCCCCACGACCACACATTGTACTATTATAGATTATTGGTCAAACTACTAATGACACGTGAGCTTTTTGATGCAGGTGCGTGTCCTGTTATTCCAAGATAACTCTCTATGTCTATAGCTACCAGAGCCCTGCTTTAGTTACATGCTGGAGGCACAGCACTCTATTGCTACACTGCTAGCCACTTCTGCATTTATGCTGAGCATGGCCCTACCACCATGCCAGGCTCTAGGCCTACACTACCAGATTGCTCACACTGCTTGTCACTGGCATTGCCACAGTGGTGGAATCACCATCACTGGAGGCGTTTAGGAAGAGACTTGATGGGGCACTTGGTGCCATGGTTTAGTTGATTAGTTGGTGCTGGATGATAGGCTGGACTTGATGATCTCAAAGGTCTTTACCAACCTGGTTAATTCTACTCTATTCTATTTCAGGTCATGCAGGAGTGTCTGCCAGCATGATGAAGAAAAGAACTTCCCACAAGTAAGTTATTAATATTTTTACAAAAGTATAACTCTCAGTAACTGGAAACACTGTTGTAGCAATCTGTATGTTATTCCACTCTCTGTTCTTGAAAGTCATGTGGAACAATACTCAGTTTGTGTGTGTGTGTGTAGAGTCAGACTTCTAACTTTCAGAAGGATGGTGTGAAAGAACATCATGCAGTTTTAAACAAAATTTTAATGTTAATATGAAATTTTTCTTGAATAAAATTTTGTAATTCTTTCTAGAATTTAGAGAGGAGTTGCAAGCTGGAAATCTGTCAAATGTGCTGTACGATTTCTGTTCTCTGGCACAGAGTTTACATTGTCACTATGTCAGTGAAGCCTGTAAAGCATGCTTGCCGATAGCCCAATCTGGAAGTAATCTAGAAATGCCTAACCTTGTGTTCACTATAACTGCAGATTTGAAAAGGGTTTCTCACTTTCCTAAATGAAGAATATACTGATACACTTCTGTAAGAATACTGCTATTTGTGTGTGAAGGATACCTGCTTATCCTACACATTCAAGGCACATATTTTTCTCTCTACAACCTTTTAAAATAGTAGCAGCTAAACATTGGTGAGTACCTGTAGGAAATACAGGTAGTGTTTTGGGCATAATTGATTATGGTGTCAAACAGCAAGATGCCATATCTGGCTGTGTCGCAGGTGGGAGAAGTCTAATCTGGGTAAGTGTGAAATCTGTTGAAATGTTACTAGTTGGGTAGTGGGTTGGACTTGATGATCTCAAAGGTCTTTTCCAACCTGGTTAATTCTATTCTATTCTAGTTGTATTTCAATTGCAAAGTCATATAATTGCAAAGTGGTGTATCTAAAAAAAGCAATTTGTTTGGGCAGGTGTATAGTTAATTACTGCTAACAGTGTTAATATTTAGCAGAGACAAGACCTGAAATTACAATCCCTTTCACCACCTCATCGTTACCCATTCTTTTACATCTACATAGAAGGCAAAGAGAAACATTTACTTGTCTAGGGACAGGTAGAGTTGGTTAAAACTTAATTTCTCTTGTTCTTTTTCAACCGCTCAGAGAAAGGAGTGTATGATGGGAAGACTATCAGAGGTGGGTTGCCTTTTGTACTTGAGGGTGGCTAGATTTGTCTTTATTATTGTGTTGATATGCACTTCATTTAAATATGTAAGTAGGCTGTAAATTTGTTAGCATAAAGGCTTTTGTGGGATATAAAAAGTTTTGAGCCTAAGTGACATGATTTTGAGGCATTTGATGTAAGCATCCACCTTTGGTTTATGTTAATATAGGCTATCCCAGTTGTTTATTAAAGTGGCTGGTTTTGGTGTTTTGTTTTTTTTTCCAAACCAAGATTAATTTTTTGTGCACTCTTCACAAATTGTCTGAGAATGAGGCAGACTAGTAGAGGACTGTTTGTTTTTGCAGTTTACTGTAGATGAGCAGGCTATGAATGACCACATAATAATACGTGCAGATACTACTATAAGCTGTTGCAGTAGACCAGTAGACCATGAGTTAGTAATGAATACTTGGTTACTGACGTAGTCAGTTAATTAGTTGCCCTTCATTTGGGGAAAAAAATAAAAAAAGATTTTAAATTAGCTTCAAAAGGTTTGTGACAGAGGAAGGGAGTGAGGCAATGGAACAGAGCATGCTTCTGTAATTGAGGATGTGATAGAATGAGCAGTGTGGATGAGTCTTCTGAACTCTTCTTTGCTAAACAGTAGTTAACCTTTGAATGTTTTGGAAATTACCCTTGTGCTTATAGGGCAGTTCTTCCAAGTGCTCTGTGTATGGGTAGTGGTGATCTCTGCCAATAGGAAGAAAGTCAGTCAGTAATCTCCCAGATCTCATTCTTTCCACCCATGGCACATAGAGCACAAAAAGCAGTATAAAACAATTCTTTCTTCATAGGCTCTTCAGGTTTATTGTACTTGGTAATTCAAGGACTTTGAGGTGCAAGTTATACCTGCAACTTTAACTACAAGTGAACTTAAACATTTTGAAATTCTGATTCTACTTGAGGGTAACTTGTATTCTTGGTTCCTACAGCATCTAAAGATGTAATCCACAACTGAATGATACCTTTTCACTGAGTACCAAAATACTTTAACATTTTTGCCTTAACGATTACACTTCATAGAATATTTTGAAAAGTAGCTAATAGTTCTCTCATCACTATTCTGCTATTAATAATGGTCTGTAATAAGATCACAATTTTAATGTTTTGAGTTCTACTTTTAGTAACTTCTGCTAGAACCATGGAAGACTTGAACTTGTACTGATCGTTTCTGCTGTACTGCCTTTACAGTTTACCTTCATGTTTTTCAGTTGTGGGTTTTTTCGCACAGCTGAGTGTTTTCTCCCACCCTTCTGGCTTCATTTCCCACCCCCCCATCCCCCCTTATTTCTACTCTACAGTGTTTTTCTGAAGTGACATGATCAGAAGAGGGGAAAAAAAAATTAAAAGGGGGGGGGGTTGGGGGGAGGTGGAGTGGAAACCAAACCAAAAAGCCTAAACCCAGCAACTGGATGGAAATGGGTAAATAGGGAATTACCATTCTCCTTTTTAAAAATGTTAGTTTGTCTTCTAAACTCAACCTTGAAGGAATGGTTTGTTTGTTTGCTTATTTATCTGTCTAGTATCGGCCCTGTGCAGTTCTGCACTACACTGGTTTTCCTGGTAGCAGCTGCCAAAGACGTTTATGTGAGGAACATATAAATACAATTTTAAAATCTGTGAAGATGTCTTTCTACCTGTGTAGACTTAACACAGTTTCTGAGGTGTCTGATTCTGGTAATGAAAGTGTTACAGAACTGGATTTTACTTACTAGCTTAGTGCCTTCAAGATAAGGAAGTGGATCTGAAACCTTTGGGGATTGAAGGAACGTTTGCAATAAGGATATGTCTGATGTCAAGAACTATTTCCAGAACTTGCTGTTTTCTTGTTCTCCTGGGTCCATGTTTTACATGCCTCAGAAAATATTTACCCAGTCATCAAGAAAGAAAAAAAAATTGTGTGAGGCCTTCTGGTTATAGTGCAGTAGAAGGTTATGCACATTTGTGTTGCTTGGTGTATCATAGAAATAGTGCTGTTGACCAGAGGAAAGGTTTGAGGTGGTTACTTGGTTGTCTTACATGGAAGTACATTTATTTACTGGTAGCTGGAAACCTATGCTTGGTTTCTTACCACATGTTCAAATGCAAGAAGTAGATTTTCCTTGGTAATATACTAGCTTAACCTCATTTTTTACAGTATGAACCCCTGCAAAAGAGAGTGAATGGCTGTTCAGTAGTGCAACCTTCAAACAAAAATCTGAACTGCAAGTACATCCAGCAAGTACTTGACTTGTAATTAAATTTGTAATGCCTTTTGCTTTTTGAGGCACTTAAAAGTTCAACAGTTTCAACAGTTCAAAGTCAGTTACCTAGTCTTTTCCCATCCTATTTTTTAAAATCTGTGAAGCTTTTCTGTTCCAATTTAAACACTAAAGTGTATTATACTTTACAGCCAGAAATTGAAATGGACTGTGAGGTTGAATATGAATAGTTATTTTTGTCTTTCCACAAGATGATTATCAGCCTAGACAAACTGCTTAAAACTGATACTGTTTTACCTATTTTAACTTTTTAAATCATCATAAATAACTGCATGCAGAACAAATTCATTTTTATTATACTGATAATGATATCTCTGATCTAATTTTGTAGTAGTAAGCCATTACAATTTTAAATAATACATATATATATATTAAAAGTATACACTTCAACAAGAATTAGAATTTGAAAATGTGAGGTAATTTGTGCATAAAGTTACAACCAGCTTTGAGGGAGAGTTTGTAGAGGTTGTAGTTCCAGTAATAATGTGTTACCAAAGTTAGGAATATGAAAAACTGCAGTTTGATCTTGCATAAAAGCTGAAATGAAGGCAAAACCCAGTGCAATGATCTTCATGTTCAATACAAGCATAGAGGTGGAACAAGCTGCTGAAAGAGTTGAAAGCCTTGGTTTTAATAGTTATGGTTATATAAGCAGTATTAAACATTGGAGTGTCATGTAGTGAATGCATTATTCTGAAAGACTGTTTGTAGGATTTCAGTGTTAGCTGTCTACTTTTGGTCATGCACAGACTTCTCTGAGTACATTTCTGAGAGCCTTTCTCTGAGAAATATCCTGGAGACCTTTCTGTTTGTCACTATCTTTAGCAGACTAAGGAAAAGTATTGATATCTGCAACCAATACACTCTTTCAGATCTTGCTTTAAACATGCTGACAGTATGCATATTTTACTGCCATTTAAGTGAAGGGTACCATACTTAGTAAAGTTTTATTTTTACAATTAGTTGATGTTCCTGAGACTTCTGATGAGGTAAATCTTTTTAGGAATGAAAACTTGCATTTTAACATGCTGACATAGAAGTAATATTAATTTGTTACCACCAATATACAGTCACAGTGTCCCATAGTGTATGTTTCCATTTGTGTTCAGAATCTACAACTCGTTTGTTGTTTTGTGGGTTAAATAACTGGGTATAACAAAACTTCAAGAAAATCACTGAAAGTGTTTTACACCTGTCAAATAGATTATGTATATAACTGTTGATCAGAATAACTGTTAATTCATGAGAGGGAATTTCTGTGCAACTTCCATCAAAATAGAGGAAGGACAAAAAAGAATATTTATTGTCTTCATTAAGGAGTATGGCCACCTATTGCCATTACCATTACTTACCATCTTTATTTTGCTATTCTAAAAAGAAATGCTATAGAAATATTGGTATGATGTGTCTTTAAAAATACTTGTGAGGTAAAAATGGAGGTGAAGAAGGAAGATAAATTCCTTCTGATGAGAACATAGGTTAAGGAAAACAAATGCCTTGGAAGAATTTTAGTTAGCCTCTGATAATGTTTCCACTGATTTCCTCCTGGGACAGCACTTGTTTACTGTTCTGCAGAAAGCAGCACGATAGTAATAATAATACTGCCAGGTAACCTTGTGCTTTGAGACCTATCAGGTGAGTTTTACTTTCTGTGTTCAACATATGAAGGGTATATGTAGTTTTTATAGCTTAACCAGACAACTTTTAGAAATCACTTTTAGGAAATGGACTGTATAAAACATACAAAAAATTGTTTCATTTAGTATGTTTTATACCCTAATTTGAATAAGATACACTAACCTATAAAAATATATTGCTATCTTAAAGCATACAGCTTGTGCCTGGAGCAGAATTTCAAATATGTGTGTATTTGTTTTAATACTATGTTTGTATCTGTGTACAGAAAGCATAGAAACAATGTGGGACCAAGCAAACCTATTTCTCAGCCACGAAGAAATATTGTAGGCTGCAGAATACAGCATGGATGGAAGGAAGGGAGTGGACCTGTAACACAGTGGAAGGGCACAGTTCTTGATCAAGTCCCTGTAAATCCCTCTCTCTATCTTATAAAGTATGATGGATTTGACTGTGTGTATGGACTAGAATTGCATAAAGATGAAAGAGTTTCAGCACTTGAAGTTCTTCCAGATAGAGTTGGTAAGTGTTTTATTTTCTTCCAAAACTCACATATGTATAAGCTGCCATTTGTGTTAAATGTTCTGCACTAATCTCTGCAGACTTGCCCAAGATAATACCTGATTGATGAAATTTTATCAATTTCATTTTTGTCTCATGACAGGTAATCTAAAGTGCTCTATTTAAATATTCTTGATTTCACAAAGGTTTCATGATATTAGTGAGTGCAGTGCTGTCTTCTGCCTTCAAGCAGTATGCAGTACATTCTGTAGTTTTTGCATAGTCTTTTCCTTAAGAACCACATGTAAAACTAACATCGACGTTTCTGTTAACAATGAGACTCTAACCTAGCTTGGTTGTGTTGCCTGAGAGTAATAACATCACGGTTTTTGGTTATGTACTTTCCCGGTGTGCTTTTCATAGTGGGGGTGAAAGGCATTTTCTAAATAAAATAACTTAATCAGTAAGAAGACTTTTTGATTTTCAGAATTAGCACTGAATTGTTAAACTGCAGGTTTCTCAAACTACAAAGTTCAGTGTTTACCCAAGTAATAACTAGTTTATAAACAGAATAAACTGTTGCTGCTTCTGACAACAAAGCAATTGGTAACAATCTCTAGAGTGGCTTTAGGGAGAACCAAACTGAAAAGTTTCATTAATAACATCCTGGAGTTATTTTGCTCCGTTGTCCTCTGCTGGCTATTTCTCTCTGTCCAGTGTCTTGCAAATGTAGAGTCCTTATTACTGTGGCCTTGATTGGTCTCTATTTACCTTGTATTATGATTGGTTTTATCATAGGGAATATGATTATACATGGTTTGACATTCTGCATGTTTACATTTCTTCATTATTGAACCATCTCAAATGGACAGTGTTTGTTTTGAATATGAATTGACTAACTTCCAATCAACTTCATCTATGAGTCAGGTTAAAGATTATTTTAAAAAAATACACATATCTATACTTTTGAATTAATTTAAGAAATGTTGTCGTTTCAGCTTCATCTCGAATTAGTGATGCCCACCTGGCAGACACGATGATTGGTAAAGCTGTGGAACATATGTTTGAGACAGAGGATGGCTCAAAAGATGAATGGAGGGGGATGGTTTTGGCTCGAGCTCCTATTATGAACACATGGTTTTATATTACCTATGAGAAAGATCCTGTCTTGTACATGTACCAGCTCTTAGATGATTATAAAGAAGGTGACCTACGCATTATGCCTGATTCGAGTAAGTAGACTAGTTACTGTTTTAACTATTAAAAATTACTTGGATGTATTTTAAGTCTGCTTTGATTTCTTCCACCTTCAGAGTTGGAGGTAGAGAGAGCTTGTTTGCTCTTTTTCCATTTAAGAACCAGCCAGTTTTAGTGCAGTTTGTCCTCATGTTCATCATGTGACTTTTTACCTGTTTCCAAAATACTTCTGAGTAGTTGTTGCCTTCCCTCAATAGGAATGCTTCCCAGATCTTTTGAATTGTGTCCTTAAGTAAATGATTTGAGATGTTAAGAGTGGTCTTTTCTACATCAGATTTTAGAATACCTAGAACTGTGTCTTTAAATTTGATGGAACAGTATTATAACTAAAATTTCTAGGGAGCACTCTCTTCTCAAAGACAGTTTGCATATGTGAGGACACCAAAATTCAGATTTCTTCTAAGCTTGTTTTTGGTGAGAGGAGAATCTATTCCTGATTCTGATACTAAAATTTGTCAAGACTTCAAATTTCTTCTAAGAAAACAACAGTTTAACTTGCATGTTTGCCAAGGAAGACTGTATGTAAAATGGTTATTATGAGGATTAGAGTTATGTACAGCAGTGCATTTGCAGAGGAACTGAAACAAAAACTGAAATAAACTTCAGTTTGTAGAAGAGTCTCATGAGTACAAGCCAATGTATTCATTCTCTGTTCTTCTTTTGGGAATTTTTTCACAACTCACAGAACTGACAAGAAAATAAGTGAAATCATCAAGCTTACATTAAGACAACCTTAGAACAAAGACATTAATTTAAACACATAGGATTTCCAGTTAAAAGTCACATCAGGTGTGACCATTGGTAAGAAAATTCCTCACTGGAATACAAAACACAAGTTACTAGTCAAAAAGACTGGCTGAGAAAGATGTGGTCAGCTTCCAGTTCTCCAGTACAGTTTTTTTAACTTCTGTCACATTTGTTGCATGACTGGCTGGCTTGTAACCCAGCTCCTTGGCAGTTAGCCTGTTGCAAATCAGACCTCTTTGTATCTAAATTTAGGATAAGCATTGTCTGAAATAAATGGACATCTCTGGCTGGGTTTTGCTAGACAAGATGACAGTATGGTTAGCCTTTACCGAAAGCAACAAGAAGTCAAAAGCCACTTTTGATAAGGAATTTACACTTACTAACATTATGGAAGAGATGTTTTTGTAGCAGTGGCATGCGTGCACTGAAACTTTAAACAATGTGTGTAGGAGGAGGGAGGTTTAAGTTGACTGCCATTCTGCTAAGGATACCCAGAGCTTTTTTCTGCTGGTGGCTTAAGTTCACTTATCCACAGGCATCTTCCATAACTAGGTTATAAACCTGCCTGTCAAAAGATTGACTTGTTATACAAATCAAAGTGCTATTTTTGACTTCATAAAACTGAAGACATTATTACTTGAAAAATTTTCAACAGCTGTACTTTTTAGAAGTATGGCAATTCTTAGGTGCTTAATTTTCTATGTATCATGTATTTAAAACTTCTGACTGATTTGTATGAATTTCAAAGATGACTGTCCTGGTAGGTAGAACAGTGCTATGTTTTGAATTCAGTATGGGAATTGGCATGAGAAGAATGCTGATGGTATACTGAAATGTGTAATTGTTACTAGGAAATTAAGGACTTTTCACCTGCCCATGTCTTGCTAGCATGCAGAAGAAGCCAGGATGGAGCGCAGCCAGAACAGACCAAAACTGGCCAATGGAATACTCTATATCATACAATATCATATTCAATATATAAATGAGTGAGCTGAGAAGTTGGGGGCCTTCTGGGATTCTGGTTTGGGGATTTCCTTTCCTCTAGGATGGTCATTGGTCAGGGGGTGGTGAACAATTGCATTGTGCATCCAAAACTTTGTATTCATTAATTATTATTACTAGAATCACTTGTTTTTTTCCCATCAAACCTTTGCAAACTTTTACACCTCACAATTCTCATCCCCGTGCTCCAGGGTAGTAGGGTAGGGCAAGTGAGCAGCTGTGTCGTTGTTGGCTGCCAGCCAGGTTCAAACCATGGCAAAGACTGATGTCTTCCATATTGAAAAATTCCATTGGTGTCTACCAAAGTACACTGATTTTGTATTGCAGATGATTCACCTCCTGCAGAACGGGAACCAGGTGAAGTTGTGGACAGCCTGGTAGGCAAACAAGTGGAATATGCCAAAGAAGATGGCTCAAAAAGGACTGGCATGGTCATTCATCAAGTTGAAGCCAAACCATCTGTCTATTTCATCAAGTTTGATGATGATTTCCATATTTATGTCTACGATTTGGTGAAGACATCCTAGACATCATTGTGAACTTTTTTGCCAAATTTGTGGAACTATTAAATGTAAAATTTGTAGACACAAAGACTTGACTGCTTTCCAGTTTAATGAAAGCTTAAATGTCCCTGCGAACCCACAATCTCTGCCAGCAAAACTGTTTTCTTTTGAATAATATAACCAAACATTGACATATTTTGTGTAAGAGAACTCCTTTTCTTCAAGGAAGTCAATATATTTGGGCAGGAGGGAGTTAAAAGCAATGAACAGCTGCAAATTCAAGCTGTGTAAAGTTGATCTAGTATTGTAATCAATCTAAATTTTTTTCATAGATTTTAACTTTCTTCAACCTTGCACTCACTTGTTCAACTGCTACATGCAAGTGTAGTTTGATATTTTGATACGCCTTCTTTTGTAGCATTAAATTTAGTTTTTTGGCTACTGGCAGCCCTTGTTTTCAGGGTTGGGACAGAGGTGACTATTCTGAAAAGTTTAAAGTTTGTGCAGCATTGAGGAGTGCCTAACCCAAGTAACATCAATCTGCTGTGTTTCTACACTTTGTTTCAAATTTAGCTTTCTAAGAACTTATAGTACATGGAAATACTTGTGCATTTTTACTAGTCACAGGGCAGTAGGATATCAAACATTCGACTTATGCACCTTTCAGTGAAAAGGCTTTCAACTGTAAAAGTATATTTAATCTGTATAACCAGTTAATTAGAAAATGCAGGTTAATGGCCCATATTTACAAGTTGTAGGAACCAGTAAAATACATGCAACAAGGCTGCCTTTGATCCTAAATGTTGTACTTCTTTCTTTGTTCTTAGCAAAACCCAAATGCTTGGTGCCACAACTTTAACAGTATATATGCTACTTCAGAAGACTTTAGACTACACATTGGCAATTGGTAGTCTGTCACTGAATTTCAAAACCTAGCAACCTGAATGTTTGTATGTGAACGTAGAAGCCTAACAGTTGTTAGTATTACACATGGTAAATGCAATCTCATGCCAGGCGGGTGGAAGGGGCTGTCCTTTTACAATGAATACTTACTTTAGCGAAGGAGAAGCATTTGTTGCCTTCTGCTCAGTCTGTTGCATTCCTTTCTTTTGCTTGGTGGGATTTTTTTTGGTTCGTTTTTGTTTGTTTGACTTGGGGATCGTTTGTGTGTATGTTTTGGGGGATTTTTGTTGTTGTTCTGCTGGATTTTTTTGTTTGGGGTTGGTTGGTTTGGCGGTTTTTAAACCATTTTGGTTCAAGGAGGCATTTCCCCAATTTCGTTCTTTTTTCTGGCTTTTCCACATAAGGAGTGTCCAGACAAATCTACAGCTTAAACCTGTCGTTGCCTTTTGTGGTGTACATTGTACTTGCTTTGAGGTATGCTGTTAATGTGAGTTTCATTCTATGAACACTAGAGTTCTGCATGCCAGTGGTGTACTATCTAATGGAAGCTATAAGCAGTCTCAGTGGTTCAATCATCTGCATTAGATTGTGGATGTAAATAGCAGCCCACAACAGCAAAATCCTTTCATGGTTTTAATCTTGCAACATAGATGTAAATTAAAATTTGGGGTTTTTTAAGTGTGGCAGTTTTTAAAAGTATTAGAATTGCAACAGTGATCAGCACATCAGCAAAATCACCATGTTACATTAAGACAGAGCTCTACAAATTTCAAAGAACTGCTTCATAGAAATACTGTATGTGAAGACAGTCAACACTTGGTGGAAGCAGCAAATACTCTGATATCCAACCTTATGCCACTAGTGGAAGGATGCAGGAGAGGATGCTGTTAAGGATACATCAGAGGTCCAGATGACCTCTATTGTGGGTATTCTTGATATTGAAGACTCAGTGATTTAAGCCCCTGTCTGGTTTTGGGTTGTGGGGTTTTTATTTTGGGTGGGTTTTGGGGTGGGGTTTTTTTGGGGGGGAGCGGGTTGGTGGATTTTTTTTTTGGAGGGTGGTGGTTGCCTCATTTCATATTTTAGCCTTAAGGCTTGTGCCTCGTTATGCTGTTGAATGGTAATAAACACTCTCCATATAAATATGGTACCTTAATTATTTGTCCATTGCTACTATATTGCATTATGTCTAATATTTCACCATGGGCAACCAAAGGCAGGCTATTGTCTTTCAGTGAATAGCTTCTCAATGCAGTCCTAAGTACCTGAGTCATAAATGTTCCTTATGTTTTGAACAAAGTGAGCAGATTTGCAACACAGTGTTTTCATCCTGCAGATCTGTTATGTGTTTTCTATTGACTCTTAAGAGTCCTGCATGTAAATCTCAAAGCTGAGCCTGGCTCCATGAGCCCCAGTTGATATTTGTGGCACGAGAATGAGTGAGTGTATTGATTACACACAGGATACATGAATAACATAGTACACTGAATTTTGGGCTATACATCTGAGGAATACAAGGTTTGTTTTGAAGTGTCCAAGGTTTAGGTCTACTGAAATGTTTTTAGCATTAGGCTTGCATTTGTGGGTTTTCTGCAAGCCTCATGAATACACCACCTATTCTGCTAAATAGAATATAATCTATAAACTGTAAATTTTATGGTTGTTTTTAGATGTCCCCATTGTCTCTTGCGTGGGTAATTCTTTTAATATTTTTCTTTTTTTTTTTCTTTTTTTTTTTCCCTTCTTTTTTTGATAGCTTTAACCACCTTTTTGAGGCTTGAGACTAATTCCACTCCCTGCCCATCTGCTTTGGGCTTTGTTTTAGGCTCATGTTTTAGATCTGCATGCAGTGCTTGCATTACCCTGGTAACTAAATGTTGGTTCCTTGTTATAGGGGTTCAACATTACTTTTCCAAAATCTCATAGGGCTTGTGATGGCACAAGCCATGGATCTTTGTATAAAAGTTATTTGCCTTTCACATTTACCTGCTGTAGTATTGTTATATATTGTGTGTGTGTGCGTGTGTGATGTCAGGCTGCCATGTAAAACTTCAAAAAGGGGAAAAAAATAACAACACCTTAAATGCAGACCATCTTTTTTTGCATGCTTAGAGGGTTAGAACATTCAATGTAACAAACTAAAGTTGCATGTTAAAATGTTTAGGTTTTTGTTTTGTTCTGTTTTTATTTTGTGTTCAGTTTTTTGTGAATTTGCTTATTGTGCTGTTTTAATGGTTGTTAGTAGGATTAAATGCACCGGTGAGGCGAGCATAGTGCCAACAGAAGGTAATTTTCCAGTTGTATGTGTCATACAGCATTTGAAGGGACCATGTATTCTGTTAAAGAAAAAAATAAAATTGCTGTTGTTTAGCAGAACACTACATTTTTCTTCTTTCTTTTGAGTGCCAAATCCTAAACTATGTTGGAGTAGACTATGGGGAAAACCCTTTTGTTGCAACAGGTGGAAGCCACCTTTAAATCGATTATTTAGAAATGGAGGCTTTATCTTCAGATAGAATTAACTAGTTGCTTCAGGGAAAAGAATTATGTTAAAAACAGTTTCTGGTTCCTTAAAAATGCTGTGCTTTTTGTATTTTACATCATTAGTGCAATTTGGATGGTTCTTGGTATGTGTATAATTCAAAGGTCTTCGTGTTCACATTTTAAAATTAGGTAATGACTTCATCTTTAGAGCTTGGTTTCATTTTTATTTTATTTTGAACAATGTAGACAGTTCCCTGTTCTCTGCATTTAGAAGTATAAACACTTTAAATCTGTTACTTAATTCTGTAAGTAATTTTTTATAATTATGATGTAACTCTATCCTTAAAACATTTAAAATAAACCCTTTATGTGCAACTTATGACTGTAAACTTTGTTCTCATGAGCAAAATGTAGTGATGTGATTTCAAATTAATAAGCAGTTGCTTCAATTTTCTAATTAAAGGATTTACTACTTTAATGCTGAGCCATATATGCTGGTATATGTTTGCCCTGTGAAGTTAGCTTGCTTGCAATGCCAAATATTTAGAGCAAGTATAAATGTTTATAAGAGGGAACATGGCAAAGGTAGTGTGCTGCTTAAAAGCTACCCGCCAGGGGAGTGTGCCAGCCTCTGAAGAAAAGAAATATTTCAGCAGTGGGGACAGTAGAAGCTTTGGCAGTGTTTAGATGATACATTTGTTTGCTTTGAATTGAAACAATTCAAAAGTCAGCCAAGCACATTTTACTGATGATTAAAAAGCAAAGTTGATACAAATTAGAGGTGATGAACAGAGAACATCTCCATGCTGCGCATTTTAAGTCATGTAAGTTGTTACAGTTAATTCATGAAGACTAGTTTCTTTGTTGTGAAATTACAAAGGTAAACTTCCAATATAGAATAGATTTTCTTTTGTTTTCTGATAATAAAGAGGAAAGTGTTACATGGATACACAAAAAAACCCCCCATTTCTTTTGGCACGAAGCTCTTCAGATGTATGCTGAAGATCTTAGGGCATGCCAGCCTGTAATTGGGATGAATATGCAAGCCTCTTCAATTCCCTTAGTTTAGTGTCCTGTTCATTTTACACTGTTGCCTGAGAAATAGTCCCACTGAACATACATGTATACACCTGCCAGTTAGGGAGAGACTGTTCTAGCAAGAATGTCATCCCTAAAGCAGGTATGGCCAAGTAAGTTTTTGGGGTTATTTTTACAGTAATTTAACATTTTATGACTAATGTTTGCAGCTGTTCTGTAATGGCAGCTGATAAATCGACCTTAGTTTTGTAGCATCTCATAGAGGAAGGAGCCTTCTAAAAACAAGAGTTTTCTGTTGCTGCAATAATGAAACTATCTGGAAAGCTGGTTACTTATGACCTCATTTGCAATCAGCTCAAATCAGTGAAGACAGTAGTGTGCCACAGCTTACAAAGGGTGGATGCAGCAGTTTTTCCTGGAGCTACAGTTTCAAATAATACATGTACACTACTTTGACATCTGTCAGGTTCCTCATAGTGCATACAAACAGGCTATATTTTGAGGGGGGGGAAAAAGCTGCTGTCTCTACTAATTTATTTTTAAACTGACTTTTTGATATCAAATTCTTAATTTTTTTGTTGTGTAGTTAATATTTTAATTATAATTATCTTTTAAAAATTTTTGTAGGTAGTTGAGCTGATGGTTTCAGTGGACTGCACATTGTTTTTCAGAAAGGATAAGCTTTACCAATTTTGGGAGAAGACTGAGCTGCTGCAATTTAATATCATTGAAGTCTAGAAGGAGAAGTATGAATAGGTCAATGACAAGTAGACAATGACAAGCTCTGGATAATGAAATACTTTAAACTTTTTTTTTTAACCCCAAATCTAATTGTAGTTTCTTTTTCAGTAAGTTACTGCTGTGGTGTATTACAATACTTACTCTTTTCTCTACCAATATTGATACCTTATCCATTTAAATTCATTTCAGGATTGTCAGCCCAGAAAAGCTGCCAGGCTACTAAAACATTTTTAGGCTCTGCTCTTCCCATTTCAGTAGTTTACTGAGCCATTTGCACAACAGAAAGCAGCTGAGGTCTCACCTGTGTAAGTAAGGTGGTATATACTTGTCAATTCCCTGTTCTACTTAGCTGTTAATTGCGGGTTTCTGCACATTGTTTTTCTGGAGTCAGTTGTGGTTTGCATAACTTGTACAAAAATTGTATAAATGGTTTTACAGCCTGACAGTTTAGAAAGTTGTATGCTTTGGCACTGGTTCCATCCATCTCACTCCCATTCAGTTAATCCTTACATTTACTTTTATTCAATGGAGTCTTTTTGATGCATTTCAGTGACACGTTGTGCCCCAGATTTCTGCACTAAAGACATTCAAAGCTGACTATGGCAATGAACATGGACATGTGCACATTTAATTTGATTTCAGCAGACTTCTTTTTGCAGTGTTCCACCCGGACCTGACATTTAATAGGCACGTTTTTGTTAATAAATTAAAATAATCTATGTACCTTTATGCTGATGTAAATGCACATTCATGTTAATCAAAGCAGTTGCAGGTAAACACCCACTGTTAGGAAGCAAGAGGGGGAGTGTGGAGGTTTTTTACTTCTTTTTTTTGTGTGGAAGGCAGCTTAGTGACAGGGTAGCTAGTCCTTTATGAGAAAGAAAAAGGGAGATACTAGCATATTTCACTCAGCTGGATTTTGGGATAGTGATTTATAGTCCTGCTGTGCTAACTAGCTGCACATAGTATATACTCACCTTTCAACAGGACTTTTAAGATGACTTCATAAATTCTCCTTGCAAAGATTTTTTTTTTTTTAATCTTTTGCCACGAGTCATGCACTGGGTATACTGGTTGTCATGCTTTTCATTAAAAGCTCTTATTAATTTGATCTTGCAGCACTTTACTAACTCCTAGCCATTTATAACTTGCAGAAGCAGATGTCTAACTTAAAACTTCTGTGAATTTCATTAGTGTAATTTTCTAAGCTGTAAGAATGAAATAAAACAATGCTAACAGCAGAAGCATTGGAGGGAAATGATTCAAAGGTTATGCTCAAAAGTGTAAAAAGGATAGCAACAGCAAGTTTTTGCCATATGATTACAGGTTTCATTATGGAAGGTTGAAACAGTTTTGACGGAAAACCTTATTAATCTCCTTTTTTTTAATTCCACTCAATTTTCTGCCTGTTTCTGGATATTCATTCTGACACAAAGTTCTCTTCTATTTTTAGTGAGGCTCAGTATATTATCTATTCATAAAGCTATCAGAATAAATTAAAAAGTGAGGTAGAATATCTAACAGTTCAGAATTTCTGATGGTAAGGGGGAAAAATAAATGGATTCCATATCTACTGATCATGAACTGAGACTAGCAGTTCATTCCAAAAGAATGGAGCACTATCCAAGAAGACGCTTAATATTTATAGTAAACATGCACAATGTAGTGGGTTTTACTGAGGCAGAAAGAAAAAAAGGTTGCAAACACAATTGATGCTGGTGACTTTGTCCACTTGTGTCAATAAATGACAAAGGAAATTGCACATTATGCTGCTGAAGACAAATTTGAATTCTGTAGATCATCTACTTTTCTGTAAATTGATAATATCATTGGCAAGCTTTTTGGGAGTAATGAATGCAATTTCAGGGTTTGTTTTGGCTTGTGTTGTGTTGGTTTTTTTACTGGAATTGGTCATAAATCTTCACTGGCTACTTGACAGGATAATGGTGCTGAATAAATGCCAGAGGAAGTGGTTCACTTGAGTGAAGAAGTCACCTGACAAACCAACTGCAGTCGCTTTGCCGGAGCAGGTTTTCTGGCAGTAAGTGCAGCCTGTGTGGGGCCTACACGGGGAGAGTTCATTCTTGACAGAATACACCTTGTGGAAAGAGTCCTTCCTAGCAAAGTTTGTGAAGAACTGCACCAGGAGAAATCCTGTGCTGGACCAGGGAGTGTGAGAAGGAAGGAGCAGCAAGTGGAGTGTTATGAACTGATCACACACCCATTCCCCAGTTTCCTGCACTGCTCAGGCTGTGAGGGGTGGAAGAGGTAGAAGATTCAGGACTGAAGCTAATCCTGAGAAGAAGAGGTGGGCAAGAGGAAGGTATTTTTTGTTTTTGTCATTGTCTTCATCCTACTTTATTTTTGTCAGTAAAGTCATTGTCCATAAACTAATTGTCCCAAAGTCAAGTCTCTCCCTGCCTTTATCTTGATTGAGGGAATAGCAGGGAGGGTATCTATGACTGCCAGGCAAGGTTAATGCATCTCTGCAGCACAAGGTTTTATTCTATTTGACAACCCTGAGTTTGTTGGGGTTTGGTTGTTGTTTTGCCTGTGGGTTTTTGATGTTTTTTTGTTTGTTTGTTCGTGGTTGGTAGGTTTGGTTTTTTTCCCTTGGCTAGGATATTTTTGTATGTAATTTAAAATTACATCACTCGATGAAAAGCTGGAGTTCATGGGGCAGAGAGACTAACAGATGATGCCTGAGTCTTTGGCATCCTTAATTCTCTTCATTTAAATGTAATTTCAGAATTCTAAAATACAGTCACTGTTTTCTTAATCCACATTCAACCAAAGAAACAGCTCATCTTTTCCTAGGCCTTTTCTCTTTGTAGTGGAGCTTTCAACTTAGGGAAATTCTCTGTGGTATTTCTTTCTCAATGCAAAAAACACTGTGTATTAACTGTTTAAGCTTTTAATTATTTCTCTAATAGTTCTAAAATTAGAGAGCATAAAACTAAAGTCTAGGGGCAGTTATGTATTCTCTGTGTGCAATGAGAAGGTCTTCGGGATTTTGTAGTGATTAGATAAAATACATAAAAATGACAGAGAATTCCAGTCTTAATATTTCCTTTATGCTCACAGCAAAACCAGAGATTTCTTATGAAATAAAAATCTTGGGGAACTCTCTCTGGAGACTATATACAAGCTCCTAAGAAAAGAGACTGCAGTGTGCTCAGCCAAAACTTGTATTGGGAGCCCCTACTAGCAGCTGCAATGTAACTGCATTGACTGCTTGCTTATTTGCAGAAAAGTTACAGGTTTCAGCCCTGTAACATGTCAGCTTAGCATTTTTTTCCTGCAGGACCTTCCTCCTACTTGTCAGTGAAGAAAAGTATACAGTGCGAAAATGGAATAAGGGGCATAATAAAAAAAGGCTGAGAGCTTGCAGCATGCTCATGTCCATGTTGGTCTTGCACATTATGCATCTGTAGTGAATGTAGTACCTAATGAAACTATAGGCTAAGTATCTCTTATGAAGTCAGAAAAACATGTTATTAGGCTGAAATCATGCCATTATATATGACAAGTTTTTCAGCAGTGTCAACTTCCTTTCTTATTTCCCTGTAAATAACATAATCCTTTTATTCTTTAAAATTGTACTCAACTCATCAGAATTAATACTGTGAATGATAACCTGAAATCTTTGGATCAGTTAAATCATTCAAAGACAATTTAGCCAGAATAGAGGCTGCTAACAAGATTGGCAGGAATAGATGCAGGCTGTGTTTTTCACAACTGAAAACTCTTAATTTAAGTTTTGCCAGAAGAGGATGTGTTTCTGTAGCAGAGGATACCTACTTTTTTTCACGTGCCCATCAAATTACTTAAAGCAACTGAAGCTACCACTGAAACTAGTCTCTGCTTGTGTCAGAGTCCTTGTGACAATCAAGCTTCCTTCATTCATCAAAAGCTCTGAGAATGAATAGGATTAATGGTAATTGCTAGTGACAGTAGAAGACTAAATTGGATTCTGCAGGAAGTCTCACAAACCTCACGCTTCTCAAAGGCACAGAAATGCAGGATCCAATGTTGGATGATTCTAGCCTTTAAAGGGACACCTAGTCAGAGGTCTCAGCACAAAAAAAACCCCACTCTACTCAATTACAATGAGCTACCTAAAGGCTAAAAAGAGAAAAGGAAACAGTGTGAATTTGAGCAGAATTTTATTGCAGTATTTTTCCAGTACGGCAGGCATAAATCTTTTTACTTGTTGCCATGCTGTTGCTATATTAGATGACTGAATTACCTCCCTGTTGCACCTCTTTGGAAGTCAGGAATACTGCAGCAGTGATATTTAGACTACCTACAAGTATTTGGCAATTCAATACACACTAGCCAGGATAAAGTTAGATGCAAAGGATGGTTGGATCAGGCTTTCAGTTCTGGAAGGAGAAAATTGTATACTTTTGCTGGTTTTCCAGTGTTTGCTATAATTTTGAATCAGGGAACAATGCCAAGAATGTAACCCTAGTACTTCACATTTTATAACAGATTTCTTGGTTAGTTAGAACCTATTAGTACATTTAAGTATTTTCTGATTAAAAGAAAATATATTCATTGCAATCTCTCAAATCCAGCTAATTTATAGGACTTTGTAATGCCATTCTTTCCTCTTTGCCTTGTATGCTATTGTTTGTTAATGCCAAGAATATATATTGAGCTGGGACCTAAGGGTGTGTTCCAAATATAACTGTTACATATAATTATTGTCTGTTATTTGTAACTATCTGTTGATTTTCCTACTTGGAAAGAAGTTACTGTTACTTGTTTTGTGTTTTGAGATTACATAGGGTGGGTAGAACCAGGAACAGTCACAAAAGAACGTTCACATTCTGGACCAAATATGGCCCTTCTAAGGGGTGCTATGAATAATTACATTAGGTGGCATATGGTAAAGTTATGGGATTGTGGGGTTTTGTTTGATTATTTCTTTGTGGACTTGTTTCTCCTCACAGGGGTTGAGACTAAATGAAGCTTTCTTTTACTTTTTTTCACTGTGGAACAGTGTACACTATGGATAGTAATTTACCAGTTACATATATTGATGTGTACTGTGAGAAAGTGAATTAAATAACTATTTCATCTAGTTGTATCAATGATTGCTATATATTTAACTCTGTAATCCACCTATATGTTTCCTTTATTCTGTGTGTTCTTTGCCTTGATGGCTCCTTTGGGGTCTGATTTTTCTAGGATTCTCCAAGGTCAGTTTCTAATCTGACTTTTTGAGGGATTGCATTCCATATTGTTTTGCCCAACCAAAGTTTATTTTGATTAAGTTTGCTTCTTCTGTTTTTAAAATAGAGTATAATTAAGTACACAGTGCAAGTCATAGAATCATAGAATGCTTTGGGTTGAAAGAGACCTTAAACATCATTGAGTTCCAATTCTGCCACCAGGGGCAGAGACACTTTTCCCTAGACCACTTTGCTCAAGGCCCCATCCAGCCTGGCCTTGAACACTTCCAGGGAGGGACTATCCACAACTTCTCTGAGCAACCTCTTCCAGTGTCTCACCAGGCTCACTGTGAAGAATCTTCCTAATATCCAGTCTAAACCTACTGTCGTCCAACTTCCTATCACTACAAGCCCTTGTTAAAAGACCGTCCAACAAGCCCTCATCCAGGTAGCATTCTCCTTTGAGTAAGCTTAGTCTGGTTTTGCCTTATGGCTTCACTGGACATAGGTGTCATGTCCATGTCATTTGTATTGCACAGGTTAGCATTTCCTACAGAGTGCTTAAGAATTATAAGCTCTATGAAACTATGCATTTAATATCTTTTCACTTAAAAATCCATCTTCATGCCTATATGGCAAGTTATAAGATATTGGTTGTTGTAAATGCTTATCGGATCAAATCCTTTCCTACCTAGAACAGTGCCAGCCAGCTATATAAAATGTGCACAAAGGAGAAAGTGAAGGGCATGTTAATTAATGGTCTGGACAGGCTTTCAGAGCATTCTTCTATTTTAACTTGTAGATATCCTATGGAGATACTTGCTCTACCATCAAGTGTATGGAATTGCAGTGCCTGGAGCACTGATTGTATTACACATGAGCTAGCAAGTTTGAACATATTTTACTTTTATTTATTTATTTAGTGTCTCTTTTCTTACCATGCCGTCCTGTATCCTGACTTTATTGATGCAAGGTATTAATTTTTTTTATTTTTTTTTTTTTCCAGTTAGCATTCGTGTCTCGGTCCGGAGAGGGAAGGAGACTCAGTTCTTTTGAATATTCCCGTGTTGTGAAATTAGAGGCACAAGCGAGGACAAAATATCAACAGCTAGACTATTTATTACATAGATAAAATGGAAATAAGAAGGGGAGAGGGAGAAGATAGAGAGAGAGAGCGAGAAGAGGAAAGGAATTATATTACCACACCCCTCACCCCCCCCCAAGACAGTTTGAGTCTGTGGAGGAAAGGTGCTGCAGGAGATGCTGGGTTTGTAGAGAAACGGTGCTGAAGCTTTGGTTGGAGAAGAGATGTGGTACCTCTGGGCAGCTTCTTCAGCTCCATGAGTGGCAGCAAGCGGGACTTAAGACACGGAGAGAGGGTTCAGTCTGCTTCTCCCAGGCTCCACGGCCTCTTTTCTCCGACGCAGCCTTGGCCTGGGCTTTTCCTTCCTCCTCAGTGGCATGGTCCTCCTTCTGCGTTTTTCCTCCTAAGCCAGTAGTGGTCAAGTCTTTTATACAGTTTTTAGTCCTTAGGTATGTGTCCAAGCATTGTCCCTCAGGAATTCAGGAGCCAGGAAATCCTCCTTAGGTAAATATCTTGGTATCGTTCCCCAGGAAATCTTTCTGTGTATTCCTGTGTGTTTAGGCAGGGGTCTAGATGGGGAGGGGGGAGGGGCTCCACCTTCCCCTTCTCCATCTAACCTGCCCACACACCCATTACACATCAGGAAACAGGTGGTAAGTCCATTGTCTTGCCACCCTCCCTTCCTGGGGGTATCGGATAGTGGAAATGATCTTGTCCTGAAGGCGTGATGGGTGGGTCCTTGGGCCATTGTTGTAGGCCAGCTGCAGTCCAGTGTTATCAGGATGCAGTCGCAAGGTGATTTGCATCCAGGATTGGTCTTTGCACCTTCTTTCCAGTGGCTCTGCCCAACAACATATTGTCTGGGTAAGCAGCAAGTGATTTTATTTTTGTTGAGTCACACAAGGAGGAACAAGTAGTATCTCACAATTTGCTTGTCAAAAACTGGGTATATAATTAACTTCAGCATTAACTGAAGCAAAGTACACAATGAATGTAGGATCATCAAAAACAGTGTGGCCAGCAGGAGCAGGGAGGTCATTCTCCCCCTGTACACTGCCCTGGTTAGGCCGCACCTCGAGTACTGTGTCCAGTTCTGGGCCCCTCAGTTTAGGAAGGATGTTGACTTGCTGGAACGTGTCCAGAGAAGGGCAACAAAGTTGGTGAGGGGTTTGGAACACAAGCCCTATGAGGAGAGGCTGAAGGAGCTGGGGTTGCTTAGCCTGGGTGACCGACTCAGGAGTGACCTTATTGCTCTCTACAACTACCTGAAGGGAGGTTGTAGACAGGCGGATGTTGGTCTCTTCTCCCAGGCAGCCAGTACCAGAACAAGATGACACAGTCTCAGGCTGCACCAGGGGAGGTTCAGGCTGGATGTTAGGAGGAAGCTCTATAAAGAGAGAGTGATTGCCCATTGGAATGGGCTGCCTGGGGAGGTGGTGGAGTCACCATCATTGGAGATGTTCAGGAGACTTGATGGGGTGCTTGGTGCCATGGTTTAGTTGTTTAGGTGGTGTTGGATTGGTTGATAGGTTGGACACGGTGATCTTGAAGGTCTCTTCCAACCTGGTTTATTCTATCATCTTTGAAATATGAGCACAAATAAACTGAAAGTTTTGCTTTAAGAGACAGAACTAAATTATGGCACTTCAAAGTAATACCGTAAATTCAGTAATAAATTTTAAAATCTTGTTTTTTAACAAAGTCAAAAATGCACTATTGTGGTAGGAAATTGTTATCACAATTGTTTTACCCTGGAATTCCCCAGAGGCTTCCACTGGGTGAGCATTGTTTACAAGCTATCTGATAGTGTCACTTCAGAGCCAGTACACTCCCCTGACAAAGGACTACAGGTTCTGTTTAAAAGTCTCCATTATTATGAGTCCAAGTGGAGACTGGGGAACACAACAAATCACTGTAGTGTTAATGCCTCTAATGACAATAGTCCTAGAAAATGATTGTAGCCAAAGCAGGTTCTACCCTCCTTGCTATAAATCATGAAATGCAATTTTTGTATTGACCCATGCTAGTGTCAGAGAACTGTCTTTGTAGACAAATCAAAGGCAGGTGCAATATAAGATTTTCTGTGATATGCAGCAATTTGATATTTTCTCAGTAAAATATCAGAATAGTAATTACAAACTACATGTACTAGACAAAAAGAACTTATTTGTAAATATTAACAAGATCACGAACATAGAGGCAAGGAAGGAATTAAAAACTCCCCGATTTTGGCCCGTAGTTCTGTGTGTGGAGATCCAAACGAAGGAATGGATTTGTGAGTATACCATTTGGTCGGGTGGGATTTGTCTGTGTGGCTGTGTGTAGGGGCGGGATTGAGACGGAACTTAGTTCCGGAGTAAGTGTGGAGGTCTTTTAGCCCTGGTTCTGACTCGGACAGCGAAGGATTGAAGCAACTGTGTTAGGATTCATGGGTGGGAAACACACCTATAAGACACCCTTGGACACAGGCACAGCCAGGGATTCGGGACTTGTTTAAAATTTAAACAAGTTCCAGGATGGGTCAAGGGAAAAGTAAATCCTCTGACCCTGGAGGCACAAGGACAGGCCTCCAATCGAAGAAGGGGAGTGAATTACCAGATATACCACTAGAGAGCCCATTAGGATTAATGATAAAATATTGGGATAATCAAAAAGGGAAAGACAAGGAATAAAAGAAGCAGTCCCACAAGGACAAAATATAAACAAAGCATTTAATGAGCACCAGCAGAAGGATGAATCTCCAACTGAATGGTTGGAGAGATTGAGAAAGAGTTTTCAAATGTATTCTGGAGTAGATCCTGATTCCCCTGTGGGAGGAGCATTATTAAAAACTCAGTTTGTGGCAAAATCTTGGGGGGACATTAGGAAAAAGCTGGAGAAACTGGATGATTGGCAGGACAGGGGACTGGAGGAGCTGTTAAGCACAGAAGGTTTATGTAAGAAGGGATGAGGAAAAACAAGGCAGAGCTACGTTTTTTTGTAGCTGCCATTCGAGAGAGTCAAAAAGCCAAGTAGAAGAGAAGGCAACCCGAAAGTAGAGAGAGGGATGACTAAAAGGGGTATGTAGGAAAACCAGAGAAATCTGGGAGAATCCCTGTTTGTTACTATTGTAAATAAGAAGGGACATATGCGGAGAAATTACAGAAAGAAGGAGCGAGATGAGAAGATGTTTAAGAAGACTAGGGGTGTCAGGCTGTATATTTTGGGGACCCAAACATCAAATGAGCCCTTGATAAAGCTATTAGTAGGTTCCCAGAAGGAAGAAGTGCAATTTTTGGTAGATACTGGAGCAGAAGAATAGAATAGAATAGAATAGACCAGACCAGACCAGGTTGGAAGAGACCTTCAAGATCATCGCATCCAACCCATCAACCAATCCAACACCACCTAAACAACTAAACCATGGCACCAAGTATCCCATCAGACCATTAGAAATCAACCATTAGAAAATTACCAAAAGGGATTAAAGGAGGGAAAAAGAATACAACTATAGTAGGAGCAAAAGGGGAACCTTTTAAGGTTCCTATTTGGGAAAATGTAGAAATAGAGAGACAGATTTGTCTTAACAATTTATTGTTGATTCCTGAAGCTGAACATAATTTATTAGGGAGAGATTTAATCATGAGGTTAGGAGTCCATATTAGAAACCAAGGAGGAGAGTTAAAGATCCTGTTGTACAGTTCAACTGAAGAAGATGAGGGAGAAATTAACCCTCAGGTTTGGTATAGAGAAGGAGACGGGAAAACTGGAAGTGGAGCCCCTTTCAGTAGAGATAGTGGATCCACAGCAACCTGTTACGGTCAGACAATACCCTATCCCTTTGGAGGGGAGAAAGGGACTTAAGCCAGTGATAGATTGATTGATTCAAAAAGGAACATTGGAGCCATGCATGTCTCCACATAACACTCCTGTTTTACCAGCAAAGAAAGCAGATGGATCATACAGATTGGTGCAGGATCTCAGGGCTGTGAATCAGTGGACCTGTGGTAGTGTGAAGGTTTAATCCTCCCACCACATAAAGCACAGCTAACTCAGTTGGAGAAGCAAATAAAAAGCTGTATTTTACAAGCAGAATGAAATGCAATGTATATATACAAAATATATATATACAGTATATACAAAAACATACAGGAAACAACGTAACACAGAAAAACCCTCCTGAGGGGGTTTCACCTCAGGTTCCCCCTAAAACCCCTCTTCCCTCCCCCCCCACCTTTTCTTGTCCAAGCTAATTAGACATTAAAAAAGAGAAAAGAAAGAAAATGACATTAAGGGAATTCATTAGTTCAAAGCAGTTGTTAGAGAAGTTAGCCTCTTATCTTTTCCAATCCAGGCTCAGCAGCATGCACGCTGGCCAAGAAGAGGAAAAGACAGAATGACACTGGAGAAAAGAATGTGAGGGATATATTGCTATGGTAGTCTTGCATCTGACCAATGAAATTTGTTTAGATTTATCTTCCCTTTGTTTTTCCTTTTTACACCAAAACATTCAGCTAGAGAACTCTGCAGCTATCTTTCTTAAAGGCACAGCCTAAAACTGTCACAGGACCATAGCTAAGTTTCCTGTGGTGGCTAATCCTTGTACTTTACTGAGGCATTTTAACACCACATCATACATGGTATAGTGTGATTGATTTAAAAGATGCATTTTGGGCTTGTCCACTAGATGGGAAATCTCTATAGACTATTTTGCCTTAAGTAGGAAGACCCTGAAACAGGGAGGAAACAACAGCTCAGATGGACTGTGTTACCCCAGGGATTTACAGAATCCCCTAACTTATTTGGACAAACTTTACAAAAGGTGTTGCAGACATTTGAGGCAAAAGGGGAAACTAGGCTGTTGCAATATGTGGATGATAATTAATAGCAAGAAGGACTGAGGATGAAATCAGAACCACCACTATAGAATTACTGAATTTTCTTGGGGAAAAAGGATTAAAAATGTCAATATCTAAATTACAATTTGTGGAAAAAGAGGTAAAATACTTGGGGCACTGGCTTAGCCAAGGAAAGAAGAAATTACATCCAGATAGGGTGTCAGGAAAAACAAAAATTATTGAAGCATTGATGTTTCAGCTGCTGATTATATGCCTGGTGAGCCATCTGTAGCTGATATGGTAGCGTCTTGTTTGAAAGTCGGAACTACTGATTTTAAGATGACTGCACTTGCAGTTGCCTTGAAATCAGGAGGCCAGGTGAAATCCACAGTAATACCACCTGTAACAATTGCTAAAGAGACTTGAATTGCTCAACTTGTACCTTTTGTGAGCTGTGTTTCCAAACCAGAACGAACTATCTGTGGTGACAGAGTTTGGATCGGCAGTGGAAGCTTTTGCAGCTTCTTTCTCAGCCTTTGGTGTTTTGGGCAGCGATGGTGCCAGCCCAGTGGCCCCTCCTGTAGTTCAAGCAGCAACGAGCAACAGTTCCCATAATATTAATTGCCAAGAAACTAGTGAGAAAGTACCTTCAGAGCAGAAAGCAGCTTTCCTGCCCCTACCCCCCCACCCCTGCCTTGTGGCTGCAGCACTTTTGCTGAGCTTGCCAGCCCACACTTTCTGTTATCTTTCTCTTGCTAGCAGTTTTTTGTAGCTTTGCAGAAGCTGTATATAAGATTTAAAGTCACAGTGCTCATTTTTTTCTTGAAGATTTGTTGTTTTGATGGTTTTGGTAGTTGAGTTTTAACAGTGCACATAATGAATAGTACTCATGATAAGTAGTAATTATAATAAGGTATATTAAGTAATAAGTAATAATAAATACAATAAGCATACATTAATTATCATTTACTGTTATGATTAGTATTTGCTTATAATAGACATGATATTAATAATAACATATCAGTGATGATGGGCAAGTTTAAGTAGAATAAGTTAATCTATGAGTTCAGATTTTAATTTTGGTTTTTTTTGCTTATACCTGCCTTTTTTTCTTTGTTTTCTTTTTCTGTGTGCCATTGCATCTCTTTTTTGTTCTTTTTAGGCATTAATTTGATAGCTTGATTTTAGCATCCTTTTTTTAAGGTTTATTTTAGGGATTTTTGCCGTCCCTACCTGGAAACATTCATTTTGCAACTCAGTGCTGCAATCATCTCAGCACAAAACAGCACAAACATCATTGAGGATGACAATCAGCAGACCTGCAGAAAACATCTAACTTAGGACTGAATATCGTAATTGCTTAATTGTTGTGTGATTAGAGAATATGTTCACATGGATTTATATGTTAACAGTCTGTCATAGTTAAGTAATAATGTTAAATAGTTAAAAGGAAGGTCAAAGTGAATTACAGTACAAAAGACATGTTCATTTTAGATTATTTAAAAAAGAAAGGAGTTCAGGTATTTTGACACAAGAAAGAATAGTTAAAGCATGTTACGCTCTCAAATTTTCATGTTATATGTGGTCTTAAGTGTGGTTTAACAAAATTGATGGAGGATGTAAAGACTTTGATGGGATATGTTGTTACCAGGGTGGATGCAATCTCTCATCAATATTGGATTGTTGATTTTATTGATTGCTTTTGCTATATTGTTAATTTTACCCTGCTTGCTTTTATGCATGCAAAGAAAGTTAGGTTAGAATCATACAGTTCTGCTGTTTTTTTTTTCCTGTTTTCTGTTTGCTATAGAGTTGTTAGCAAAACTTTGTAGCAAAAGATAACCTTTATTATAACATGTGTGAGCAACTAACAATATCTAACAGTTAACAGGGACTGTGGAAACAACTTATTTACAGCAATTATTAAGATAACAAAGAATGGCAGTAACAAAAATAAGGATAACAGCACAAATTGAGACACCTAACAGTGAATAAACTCACATTCTAAGCCACCTTCAGTCAACCACCTCAGCATCTCGGTGCAGCGTGTTGTGACGAGTGGTGCAGGCTCTCCTCCTGAGAAAGGAAGAAATAACAGAAAAGTGAATATCCTTGATTTCTTTTGAATCAACCATATAGGGTGAGAGAAACTTCAGGGCCTTAACAGAACTAACCTCTCTGGTTGTTGCAGAGGGCAAACAACTCCTCGTCTAGGTCTTTCCTCTCTGGTGTGTGACAGTGGCCTAGTAGCCTAATGGTGAGAAAACATTGCAGCGTTATAGCCAAGTTAGGAATTTTTTTCCTGTATCTTCACTAAGGTACTGTAGAGAAACATTACCATTGGTAGACTTGCTGGTGTCTCAGAAAGCTCTGGAAATGGATCCAGGATGTTCTTATCCTCTCTGGTGGTGGCCATCTCTTGCGGCTTGAGTGGCAGCAACACCTTATGATTCAGGTGTGAGAATGCGCAACTCCAACCCTGCACACGTGCTATAACCCTCTATGGTTCAGCCATGATGCTGTGACGCATGTTGAAATCAAGGCCACAACTAGCAGAAGAGTTTCTGTTCTATATAATTGTTTTACCTTTTATTGTGAGGCCCACCAATGTTGAGCCAACGGCACGGTGTAAGCTACCTTGCAAAACAGAACTGTTATAGATTTTATTGTTAGAGCAAGATCATAGTTGTCAAGAGTTTGAAGAATTGTGCTTTATGAATCTGTTAGATCATTCACTCTCTATACTTAAGCATATTCAAGAACTGGAATAGACTGATACTCATTATCAATTTGCAGATTGATAATGAAGGTTGGTTTAAAGGATTGTTTAAAGCATGGGCATTCTCTGATTGGTTTCTTTTGGTTGTTAAAACTGGGTTATTAATCTTGCTAATTGCGATTGCAATGTTACTGATGGTGCCTTGCCTGATTAGTCTGTTGCAAAGGGCCTTGCAGCAGATATCAAAGCAACATTTGTAGCAGAAAAACAAAAAGGGGGAATTGTGGGAAACTGTGATGGATTTGTGGACCCTTTGATGGGCCAAGAGATTGACCTCAAAAGTATTACTGTGTATTGGTGAGAAAATATTGTTATTCACCCGTGAATGAATACATTGTCATGTCCCTTAGAATATCTAGAAAGTCCCTGAAGTGAATGCGTAGTTTGTTTAAGGCTGAGAAACTGCAAGAAGAAGAAATATACCTGTGGTTAAAAGAATCCAGGATGTAGCAGGTTGGAATCTCATGCACTAGTGGTTTCTGTACAATAAATCATTTAGCAGGGGTAAAGTGTAGATACCATTATTGTAGGGGGGGTGTTATAGTGTAGAAAAATGTATTAGAGTTAGTATACACTAATTTGTAGGATAAAGAGGTAAAGAAAACTGGGCAAAGAGAGTCAATTCAGACCAGCTCCGAAGAAGTGGAAGAGGGGAAGGCCAAGGAAGGAACCAGTACTGTGGCTCAAAAAGGTCTACTGAGGGCTGCAACCCCTTAGGACTGAGACTGCCAGGTACCATGGACCTGACCAGACCACTTTTGATGGTATATGAAGCCTTGTCAGTCCTGGGACATGCACAAAATTGCAGTGATTATATAACTGCGACCCAACAGGGGAAGGTGGTTAGCCAAACCTTGGTGTATCATGCCACCTATGAGTGTAAGGGAGTAAAATTAAGCCCTTGTTATATGAATCTGACAGAGTATGCCCAGTATAAGAAAGTGGGAGGATAACCTGTTACGATCCTAAGGAGAAGCCCTATCAGTATTGGAAAGAGGTGAGAACAAATAGCCAGAAAGGAAGGCTGATAGGAAATAGCGTGATTTTCACAAAACCTCTGTTGATCCACAATGGGTTAAGTTTGAGGCATGTGAAGCCATAGAGGATGATTCATATTCTAGTTGTGGAAATACAGGGTGGAGGAGAATGGTGGAGATGACTGGGAATAGTAGTAGGGGAACTGGTTTGGGGATTATTGATAATTCCTTGTATGATTCCTTGTCTAACGAGACTTATTTGGACTATAGTTCAGGAAATGCGGTAGAAACTAGTAGAGAAGATAAACAACCTCCTATAGTTTTGAAGATACACAAACCAAAGCCAGAACCAACTGAAATTCGGTTGGTTTTGGCCAAACTGGAAGACACAAATTAATGGCATTCAAAAGATGAGAGATTGTGATAAGTGAAGGGAGAATTCCTGTCAATCAGATGATTTTGATTATGATAAACTCTGAAGTAGAAACTGTAAAGCAGAAGTATGGAACTAAAAAGTGAGACAGAGAATCAGACACAGGAAATTGTGGTATATGCTTGTGTAACTTGAGTAAGATGTTTTATTATAAAATGTTCTTTATTCTATCATTTGCCTTTGCTATTATTGTTTGTTTGCTTTATTACATTTATGTAGAAGCCTGAGTAGTAGAGTGAAATATTAGGGAAGCTAACAGCTTGTGTGAAAAATAGCCTATGTAACAATAATAAGTTGCTCAAGGATGTGCAAGGGGAAGAGTTGATTCCAGAGAGAGTCAGTGGTTGGCAAGAAATGTGGGAAAAGCAGTTGGGAGTAACACTTACGACAATAGAGCTAATATAGTAACAATCACCAAGGACCCTGTATGTAACCAGCCAGTGTGAGACGTGCTGTTGATCAACTAAAGGATTACATCGCTACAACAACCACCAAGATGCCTATTTTAGACATTAATTTGATTAGACACACCTTTTTGTATGAATATATATTAGGAATAGAATATTTAAAGAGGAACTGGATTGTGCTTAGTGTGCATGTTGGTGGAGCACAGATGCCCCATGCGCTCTGTGCTGTTTGCTTGCCTTTTATTGCCTTAAATTGCTCTTTTCAAAATAAAATTATTTTTAATCAAATTTTAATTGGCTTTGTCATTTATAACAATGGTAGAGGGGAGAGATGGGAGGGTTACATTATTCTAAATGTCACTTCTGTGCTAGAAGCAGATACTTAGATTTGAAAACAACACAGCTCAACAGCACATGAAATCAGAGGACTAAAAAAAAAACCAAAACACTTTACAGCTAAGTAAGCAAATTCTTTTCTTAGTAAAATATCAGAATAGTAATTACAAACTAGATATACTAGACAAAAAGAACTTATTTGTAAAGATTATTTTCCAGGTAAACAAGTCTCTTAGAATGGTTGAATTCTACGCTTTTTAAAAATATCTGTGAGCTTTTTGCACAAGATGCAAATTCTTTAATTGGCAGTATATCTGCAAAATACATCTCTCAGGTGGTCAAATTTTCAAAATGACATCTTGTTTCTTTCACTGAGGACACAAAGTGGCAGTAGATAAAAAAAAAATACATGTTCTCAAAAGGAAAGGTACATGTGTCCAGGAGGCAATCTGTGCCATTTATTCCTACACAAAATTACATTTGTGTTTTTTACTTTGCATGTCATAGCGCATGCTATATGGTCAGATGTACAAAATTGCTTTAATTTCACTATGACCTTAGTTGCAATTTGCCTAACTAAGCACTTGTTGGAGTTAACATTTGTTCCGTTGTAGTGTTCAGTATTTGAATCATAATATATTATTGTCAGGTCTGCCTTTTCTGAAAGTAAAATTGTAATTTTTTTTTCAGCAGCCACAGCTTAAGAGGACCAGCCAAACAGTAAAAGTCTAAAATGCATTTGGACACACAATTCTAATGTTTCCCATGGTCAGACACTTGGAGGTATTCGGTAGAAGAATTTATCTGTGGGGATATTGACTTTCTTTGTTTTAAGATAAAAGAGAATTTATTTGGGTATTGTGCATTTAATGAAAAAGAGACAAGGTGCCAGGTATGCTTATCACCCCATCATGACCCTTTAATTAAATTGCCTACAGCCAAATCATCTCTCCTTTCCTTTTTGCAGAAAAGAGATTGTACATTTGTAACACAATGCTATTTCTATTAATTCATAACTCAGTATCAGCTGAAGGAAAAAACAACGAAAGAAACAGGCAAACCCAACTGCAACAACCAAAAAAACCCACCCAAAATCACCACCACCACATGCAAAAAACCAACCAAACCAAACCCAAAAAAACCACCACCACATACCCACACCCTTCTTTAACGAAAATACATGATAAATGCAATGGAATAAAATGGCAATTCCTCCTCACAATCCTTTCAGAATCAGAACTCGGCTGATTCGTCCATGCTAGAAAAACCCTCGGTGCCGTACACCAGACAGACGAACAGCTCGGCGCCGAGACTGGAGCAACTGCGCGGACGAGCGGCCGACTCCCTCCCTTTCAGCCGCCGAGTGCACTGGCAGGGGCGGGGCGGGTTCTCCTGGCGGCCAATGGGGAAAGCGGCGGGCGGACGGAGAGGGGTGCTCGCGGGCGACTATAAAAGCGGCGGCATAACGAAGGGTTGGTAGGAGCGTGCGGTCGGGGCTTGGAGCTGTTCTGTTAGAACGGTGCCCTGGGTGGGTTGAGTGACGCGGCGCAGGCTGGAGGAGTGTCCTAGCGTGAGGGAGCGCCTGGGTTCCCAGCCCGTCTGGGCTCGCAGTGCCCCGTGCCACCTTCGGCTCTGCCCTGTCCCGTGGGGGCCGGCCGCTGTCAGCATGGTGGATGTATTCAGCGGGCGGCTTCTGGTCAGCAAGGACGGCCGCAGCGTGGACCCCGAGGAAGCTCTGCAGAACAAGGTCGTGGGTTTGTACTTCTCCGCTGGCTGGTGCTCGCCGTGTCGCGACTTCACCCCGGTACTCTGCGACTTCTACACGGAGCTCCTGGAGGAGACCCAGCCCCCCGCCCCTTTCGAGGTCGTCTTCATTTCTTCCGACCACAGCGCCGAGGAGATGGCGGGCTACATGCGCGCCATGCACGGGAACTGGCTCGCTCTGCCTTTTCACGACCCTTACAAGCAGTGAGTACCGTCGGCGGCCACCTCCAACCCTGCCCAGGCCTTACTGCCAGGGACGCCGGGGTTGTGCCTCGCCGGCAGGCCGCGGTGCTCCGAGCCCTCGGCCGCCAGCCTCTCTGGTGGCCTCCCTCCCGCGAGGTACGAGTGAGGGCAGGGGGTGCAAATGCTTTAATAGCCGTGTGCAACGGCGAAGCCTCCGATACAAAAGCGCCCCGGGACCTCCGCCTGTCCGCCTCACGACCCGCTCTTTCCCTTCCCGGTGAACGCAAACCCAGGCTGCGGCGCCTGCTGTTAGGTGAAGCGCGCGATTCGGCGTCCTGTCAGCCTGGCCATTGTCCTCGCAGTCGTCCTGTCCTCTGAGCAGCAGCTGCTGCCAGCGGGCTCTCCCGGGGAGACGTGCCACAAGCTACTATTCTCTTCAGAGAAGTAACTTCTCTTTTTGAAGGTCTGCTACCTCCTTAAAGAACACGATGATGAAAACTATTTTTGCGTACTTAATTTAGGATTTAAAATATCTTTGAGGAAAGGTTAAAAAATACTTCGATTATTAACAAGGTGACATTATTCCTGAGTCAGACATTAATGACAAACAAGGATTAAGTAATCCCTTTTCAGCGCAGCAGTAGTTGTTACTAAGGTTTTCTGGGTTACCTAGCTTGTTGGTGCTCTGGAGAAAACACGCAAATTACGGAGCAGTAAAGCAGCTTAACAGTTTAGAGGAGAGCAGAGCAAACCAAAGAATTTCAGACAGACGCAGGTAAACTAGATGAAGAAGAAATACAGTAAGAGTTTAGCTATGACAAATGCACATGGTAACAGATATACAGCTTTTGTGCTGGTAGGTTTCTAAAGTCAGCTTGCTCAACAGAACAATGAAAAGACAGGATGTGACCATGTGTAAGCAACGGGGTGAAGTACAATACCAAGAACTGTTCGGATGACCGAAATCAAGGGTGCTAACTAATTTGGATGACTGCCAAAAATATGATGTATCTCGTACCAGGAAGTATGGGTTGGGATTATGGAAGCATAGGTTAAATGTAGAAAGCCACTGAAATGACTGTGAATGGAGATTTAAAACGTGTAAGTACCGGTAAAGGATCGTTTTTCCCTTTTTCAATAATGTGTAAGTAGATTGTGGACAATATGATTACAGAGTTCGTCAAAGTCAAGGAGCTGGTTTGACTTTTCAATACACATTGGGTAATTAAGCTCATGAGATTTGTTTTTCTAATAAAGAACTCTATTCTAGTGCGTCTAGTAACTCCTCGTATTCATTTAATGCTATTCCCAACCCTGTGTGCTGCCAGTGATAGAGTTGTGTAACACCTTAGCTACTCACACAACTCAACAGCAGGTTTTGCTGATCTTGTTCTGTCAGTGCACTTTGCCAACCTCAAGAGCAAACAACCTGGAGCCAGGAGCTACTTCATACTTGGCTTATTCTTGTATGTCGGCAGCCATATAGTGTTAAGTCTTTTTAACAGCACTTTCCATTGTCTTAAAAATAGTTAGAAATAACAATGCTGTTTTCCATAGTTCTTCAAAGGCTTTGCAGGCAGTAGTTGTGTTTGGTAACTACTAATCCTAGTACAATGAATGCAGATTTCCTGACATAAATATAGCACTTGAAGTTACTTCATCTTGTAAGCTGTTCAGCATAGATGACAGGAATGCGCTTACTGGTTCAGCCTCTGGCTTAGGGGTTTATTTCTGACTGCCCTTGCCCAGGTCATGTGGAATGGAGTTATAGAGACAGTTTAACTGGCTTTTCTATGTCAGTCCATAATGTCCCTTCAGAGTCCTGTAGAGCAGCATGGCTTTTCCTGTCACAGATAGCTGAGAGATGGTGATGTTTGAAGTGGCTTAACTGAAGAACAAAGTGCAGAGGAATATGAAAAGGCAATGGTTTTTAAGTTGTTTCTTGCATATAACAATAAAGGGGCACGCACTGAGGTTGAATAAATTGTAGTTTAGCTTTAGGGGTACTGGTGAATCATTGCAGACTTAGAGCAGATGGATGTGTTTACTAAATCAAACTATAATTCTGGCTAGATAATGGTTACAAGTAAGAATATAATTTTAAAATAATATACATAATTATTAATAGTTACTTACATTGACATATTAACATTGTTAATTTTTTTTTGTTCCATTGTAAATTATTCAAATTGGTTTATAATTTGTGGACTATGTAAAGAAGGCATTTTAATAGTGAGGTTAAAATATTCTGTCTGAAGTCTTGAGTGTTTAAGAGACATCATTGCAGCAGACTGAAGTCGCATCTAGGCACAAAAGAGTCAGTTTTAAATTTCCTATCTAAATTACCTTTCACAACCAGAAGCATGGAGTTTACTTGGGGTGAGTTCTGTCTTTCTAAGAAATAGCATGCATTCATAGTTAAAGCACATGAAGTGTAATGCTTTGCACATACCTGCAAAGAAGCAAAATACTGAATTCAGAGGAGGATCTCAAGACTCTTCTTTCTGTGCTGTCACTCCTTTTCCCTGAGCTGGAACTGCAGCTTTACAGCCATGTTGTCTGTAGCATGACTAATGGAAATACTGTGTTGGACACCTCTTGCAGTTTTTATGTTGATTTTTGGTGCCTGAGGCACAGGCTTGTGATCCTTGCAGGGGTATGTGAAGCTAGTCCAGTAGGAAGTGAGCGTTAGAAAGGGAATAGTAGGGAAGATGGGCAGGAACAGTACAGAAAATGTCAATAACAAATATTAGTAAATGGGGACTCAAGTTTTAATTATGATGCACAAAGACATACTGTTGTGTTTATACTAACCTTTGTAATAAGTATCAGTCTCTGTAGGTGCCCAGTGTGTGCTAATAGTTCTTGCAGGCTGCCCCCTGGAGAGGTATTTACTGACTCCATGTTCTGTACATCTCAGTGAAAATAAGAATCCCAAAGAATTCCTGAAAAAGGAAAATTAAAAGGGCATGCTTACATTTTATACTGGGAAGCTTTAGTTATAAGTGTGGGTTGGCAGCTACAAGAATATATGTGATGGGTGGTAAAAAAGGAAGGCAGAAGAGTGACAGTATCTGAGCAGTTAAGAGCTATTGCTTATTCTTAACTCTTTTTCAGCCTGCTGTCCCAAAATCTCAACACTTCAAAATTGAATCTCATCCATACAATATGCTTAACAACACAGAAAGTTCACAGCTTAAATAGATACACAGCTCTGTTTTACAGGGTGTACCGCTAGAAGCAGATTAGCAAGCTGTCGGTCACTTTCAAGTGAAAGCTTCTAAAATATTGTCAGATATCACATTACACAAGTGTATAAAATACACCATTTATATTTCTGATAATGATACTAACTTTCTCACATGTTGTCTACGTCTTAAAACACCTCTTGTGTGTAGATCTTAAACCCTTAGGCAAGAACACTCACCTGTATTGTGAGTTAGCCCTGGTAGTCCAACCCAGATGCTGGATCACTGTGCTTCATTGAGATGGGGGAGAGAATCTGAAGGGTGAAAGTGGGCTTGTAGGTTGAGATAGGCCATGTAATAGGCAAAGCAGAGGTGAACACACAAGCAAAGCTAGGTAAGGAACACGCTGCTTCCTACTGGCAGACAGGTGGTAGCAATATTGAGCATAGCAGGTACTTCATCATATATAACAGGGACTGGGAAGACAATGCCTGAAGTTCTAATGTCAGTCACTCCGTCTTCCTTTCTTCAGCTTTTATTGCTGAGCATGACATCATATGGTATGAGATAACCCTTTGGTGAGCTGGTGTCAGTTGTCCTGGCTGTATTTCCTCCCAATATTTTGTGCACACTCAGCCTACTCCAGGAGCAGAAAGGGCCCTGTGCTGTGTAAGCACAGTTCAACAATAACTTCATTGCAGGCAGTACCACTACTGCCTAGAAATATAAAATTTATGCTCTCAGAACCTTTCATCCAGATGTCTCATAATAATCAAAAGACCTGACAGTTGCACTGACTTCCAGTTTGTGTCAATCTTAATCTTTTTGGTATTTTGTATGCAAATTAAGGTTGTCCTTTCATGTTCTAACCTGCATGGTCAAGGTCTGATAGCTCAAATGATTTGGCTAAAAGATTCCCTGTGTCTGTACAGAGGCTACAATCTAAGAGTCTTCTGCAGCAATCTTTTACTATGGTTTCCTCTACTGCTTTGCTTAGGTCTTAGACTATCCTAGTCAGTAAGACATGTTGTGTTACACTTATGCTTGCCTGGAAATAGCTAGGCAACAGATTCTTAGTAATGTCATTAGTTACTGTATTTTACTGTAAGAGAATTAAGTTTGCTTTCGTGGCACATGATGTTTCTGTTTATGGTTAATGGTTTCATATATTGTCATTGGAGTTAATCCCATGACACATCTGTAGCTTTTGCAAGTGAGTCACAGGATTTGAAATCCCTACAGGAGAGGATAATCTTTAACAGGTTTTTAAATAATTTTCATAAGCACCTCTGTATGGGTACACAGTGATTAAGAAACACTGTCTGTAACAGAACTGTTCATCGCTTGTCATATTGCAAGTTCCATGCAGATGTAAGCGTAATCTCTACATGCTTCAGTTTGCTTAGATGCAAGCAGCTTTCACCCCAGAAATGCCTAAAAAAGATGACTTGTCTGCATGGATAAGCCATAGTATATGTATTCGCTTAGGAAAGTTAAGTGTTGGTGTTCAGTCTCCATAGCAAACTGCTTTCAGTTCCCTACTGTTCTGTCTCTGATTTCTGCATTTGGTTAGGCATCTCAAACTATTTTATGTCCACCGAACCAGTGAAGTGCATCTTCCACCCATCTTGTTCGTCTTACAAGTGATATGAGGTGATAGTCTTTTATGTGGTTCTTATATGAACTTGCTTTGAAATGTTTATTCTCACATTTTGTCAAATGTCAGAAAGGTCAACGAGGATTCTTGGTTGCATGCTTTTATTTCAGAATTCACTGAGAAGGCAAATCTATTGTTGGACTATATTGCTGCTGCTTCTATTTCCTGTACTACTGCTTAGCCTACATAATGGCAGAGCAGCATTCTTCACCTGTTGATTTTTTTTTTCCCTAAGGAGACATTGAGAAGGAAATAAATGTTTCAGAAATGTTTTGTATGGGCCAGTATTTCACCTAAGTCTTATTTTCTGTGTTTTTAAGAGTCTTTCCAGGAAATCATAGACAATGTCTGTATGTTAATGTCTTAGGTTTTTAGCAGTGTCAAATTTTTTTTTCTCCCACTCAGTCAAAATTCTTTGTCAGTTGAACCTTACAGGGCCAACAGTTTTGCTTGTAGTGATGATGCTCAGGATGACATTCCTATTTAGTGTTTTAAGTGTTGTTTTGCAAGTGATCTTCAATGTCGGACTTATGTTCCTCACTTTCCTGGTAGATGCCACCATGTCTGTCACCATGGCTTGCATTCCTTTTGCTAAAATTGTCAAGTACCACTTGTGAGGATGATGAGCTAGAAGATACTTTAATTTCTGCCTTCAAAAATGGACATTACAAATTCATTAGTATCTCTAGTTTCATTCTTGACTCTTTAATGTGAACATTAGTGCAATGAACAGATCTCTTGATGATGATTTATGAATAGTGTAAAATGGTAGGAGGTAAGTAATGATTTCCCTACTTTTTAGCTTAGTTTGAAAAGGGTGGGGAACTGTCTGACATGCTTCTGACTTCATGAGCATCAGTCTGAAATAATTTCTCTGCCTGCTTATTTGTATTTAATAAGTAGTTTCCTTTCTTTGAACTTTTCGTGCTAATGATGTACTTGGAAAGAATTTGATTTTCTTTTGTCCTGACACAGCAGCAAACTTCAGGCATTCTTTGCTTTTCTTTCCGAGTTGCAGCTGGGGCAGTGAATTCTGGAGTTTCTGGAAACACTTGGGCTGCTCCTTTTGAGCAGCATTCTCAACAGTTACCTCTCATTTTATCTGATGTCCATTGAGATGTTTAATAAGCTCGGAGCTCATTAACTCTTTTAATTGCCTTTGCCATGGATTAATAATATCCAAATATTGTCAAACTAGTGATTAAATCTTAGTCTCAAAATTTGCTTTTTTCTGGCTCGTGTCACAATTTTACTTCACATTTGCACTGAAACATCATCCTTTCTTGTGAGGTGGATTTTTTGTACAGAAGACATTGTGTTATAAAGACACAGCAGTGTGCCGCCTTCTTTTCCTATTTTTTATCTTATCTTGTAGGAAACTGAGTTACAGCTGTTAAACTGTTTTCCTTGGAGATTGTTTTTCATCTTGCCATTTCTGTTGCCTGTTAACTGAAGTGGCTTACTATGCACCGTTTGACTCTGTCTCTTGTTTTTGCATATTCCTTTTGTTTGCATCTTAATTGTCTGTCTCAACTCATCTATATAAACAGTGAATTCAGTTTTACTACATCATATGGATAATAGCCTGCTATTTGTGTCTTGTCATCTCTTTGTTGTGTAGTTAATCCTCATGTCTTATGTCATGTGCCAGTGTCAGCAAGTACTTATGTTTCTCTTTGTTTCCTGTCCTTTAGGTTTTCCCTCTGGAATACTATTTTTAATTTTCATTATAAATTTTTCATCTATCTTAATTTTTATCTGTTAAATTTCCATTCTTTAGAAGTTACCTTCTTACTAATATTTCTTGGACTGCCTGCTGATCATTTGTTTCAATAGATGCTGATTCTGTTCATGGAACATCACTCTATGACTTTTTTTTTTCTTTTTAACTCTATTGTAAGTCTGTTTCATTATAAAACACTAATTTATGACCAAGTTATTTGAAATCTGTCTGGATTTTTTCATCTCCTAAGATAGAGAAATGGCCACTGTTGTCTGTATGATGGACAGAGGAGGAGTGGAAATTCTGTTCTTCAACAAGTTAGATGGATGGCCCTTGTTCCAAATCTTTCAATTACTTATAATTTTGTTTGTGGGTCTGTTTCACTGAGGGAGTTTAAGGCATCTTTTACTCCGCTTTACTGGAGATTGTAGAAAGTAGCTCTGTGGAATTAGCACACTTGAACATCTTTATACAGAACTAAATGTCTGATGCCGATTTAAGTGAGATCATCCTCTTGTCCAGTAAAACAGGACCAAAAGTCATCTACTTCTGATTAGTAAAAGCAAGGTGGGAAGGTGTGTCACACTTTGCTTCCGTGAACCTCTTTGTGGGAGTCAGCCAGACTGCTCTGGTGGACACTCCAGGTGGGAGTGAAGAGCAGTTGCAGGAAAGGTTCTGCAACTCTTAGAACTCCCCAGCCTAAGTTTCACCATGTAAACTCCCAGCTGCAGCCTCATTATCTCCCTATACTACCCAGTGTTCTACCTCAAGCTCTGA
Source organism: Dryobates pubescens (assembly GCF_014839835.1). Lineage (NCBI taxonomy): Eukaryota > Metazoa > Chordata > Aves > Piciformes > Picidae > Dryobates > Dryobates pubescens. Next base: position 32,622,622 of record NC_071657.1, read on the forward strand.
GGAAGCCCAGGCAATCGTCTCTTCTGCTCTCTCATGCAACCTAATCACAGTACCCTTCGTGAGAGACTACCTTTTTCTTTCAATGCTCCCTAATGGTGTGTTTATTTTTAATTTTTTTCCCCTCAGTGATCTGAAGAAGAAATACAACATAACAGCAATTCCTAAACTGGTGATTGTGAAACAAACTGGAGAAGTCATTACTGACAAGGGAAGGAAACAGATCAGAGACAAAGGGCTATCCTGTTTCCGGAACTGGCTTGAGGGTGCAGATATATTTCAGAATTTTTCTAGCTAAAAACTTTGGCAGGTGAAAGCAAGACAAGGCATCATGGAAAACTCTGGTGAGCTTTGAAAGATGTTGTTCGGAACAAGATGGGTAAACCTTATTTATCTTTTCTTCTAAAAAGGTTTGGGTTTTGATGTGAAGAGTAGTTACTCCAGTAAGTTATAATGCAATTATTGTTTTATTTGTATTGTTCTATATACTTTATTCAGTATGAACCAAAGCATTCTTCATAGTACCAAAAAGCTTCAGGAAAATAGGCTGTTTTAGACAGTGATAATGGAGCACTGTGAAATCTATGCAAACATGTACTTTGCAAAATCTGTATGGTAAGAATTATATACATGCACAAACCTGTTTTTCTTGAGGACAGCTTTTTTCTGGTGATTGACACATTAAAAAAAACCAACTGTTTGCTTTAATAAATACCTGTTTATAAATTATATGTGCCTAATGTGTTTTGCTTATCCATCATAACAAGCTGATGCCCATCCACAAGAAGGGCCAGAAGGAGGAACTGAGATGTTACAGGCCTGTCAACCTGACCTCAGTGCCAGGCATGGTTATGGAACAGATCTTCAGGACACTCACAAGAGCACCTACAGGATGGCCAAGGGATCAGTCCCAGCCATGGGATTATGGGGGCAAGTCCTGCTTAACCAACCTGATCTCCTTTTATGACAGGTGACCCGCCTGGTGGATGTGGGGAAGGCTGTGGATGTAGACTACCTGACTTCAGCAAGGCCTTTGACACTGTCCCCACCAGCAAACTCCTGGCCAAGCTGTCAGCCTGTGGCTTGAATTGCAGCACTCTGTGCTGGATTAGGAACTGGCTAGAGGGCTGAGCCCAGAGAGTGGTGGTGAATGGTGGCACATCCAGCTGGCAGCCAGTCACTAGTGGTGTGCCCCAGGGATCAGTGCTGGGCCCCATCCTGTTCAATGTCTTTATTGATGATCTGGATGAGGGTGTTGAGTCCATCATCAGTAAGTTTGCAAAAGACTCCAAGCTGGGGGCAGGTGTTGATCTGTTAGAGCGTAGGAGGGTTCTGCAGAGGGACCTTGACACCCTGGACAGATGGGCAGAGTCCAAGGGTATGAGATTTAACACATCTGAGTGCCGGGTTCTACACATTGGCCACAACAACCCAATGCAGTGCTACAGGCTGGGGTCAGAGTGGCTACAGAGCAGACAGGTGGAAAGAAACCTACAGGTACTGGTTGATAGTAGGATCAATGTGAGCCATCAGTGTGCCCAGGTGGCCAAGAGGGCCAATGGCATCCTGGCCTGGATCAGGAACAGTGTGGCCAGCAGGAGCAGGGAAATCATTCTACCCCTGTATTCAGCACTGGTTAGGCCACACCTTGAGTAGTTCTGGGCCCCTAAGTTTAGGAAAGATACTGAGTTGCTGAAACGTGTCCAGAGAAGGGCAGCCAAGCTGGTGAGGGGTTTGGAGTACAAGCCCTGTGAGGAGAGGCTGAGGGAGCTGGGGTTGCTTAGCCTGGAGGAAAGGAGGCTCAGGGGTGACCTTATTGCTGTCTACAACTACCTGAAGGGAGGTTGTATCCAGGTGGGGGTTGGTCTCTTCTCCCAGGCAACCAGTGACAGAATAAGAGGACGCAGTCTTAAGGTGCACCAGGGGAGGTTTAGGCTGGATGTTAGGAAGAAGTTCTTCACGGAGAGAGTGATTGCCCATTGGAATGGGCTGCCCAGGGAGGTGGTGGAGTTACCATCACCAGAAGTGTTTAAGAAGAGACTGGATGAGGCACTTAATTGCCATGGTTTAGTTGACTTGATGGTGTTGGGTGATAGGTTGGACTTGATGATCTGGAATATCTTTTTCAACCTGGTTAATTCTATGATTCTGTGTGCTTCTGTGTTACTGGAAAATGTGATTTTTATATTGGATGTGTTTGTCAGTACAGAAGAAATATTTTTCTTGTGTTTGTGTGGGATTAGTTTTATGTTCTGCTGAGTTTTACTTACCCCCAGATTTGTAAACTTGGTGCTATAAGCTAAGTTGTTGTATCCTAAGTTACACCAGGTCACGTCTAAGAAAAAGCATTTTCTGTCTCCTCTTTTTGCTGAAGAGTGTAGAAGCAAACATCAGAAAGTAATACCAGCTCTCTGTGAGGAGTGTGACATTGAAAGTACAGCCTGGTTTGCCTGTATTCTTCACCAGTTGTTACTTCCAGATTTGAGAGTGAGTCGTCTTGAGTGAATCCCAGGTTACACCTGGGTGCAGTTGGTAAGCTAAAGAAACACTTCCTATGCAAGCCAAGAGTTTGTTGATTTGAGAGTTTAGCAGAATTATTAATAATAGTATTAATATTATGCCTCTTACTAGTACTTATTTTACTAACACTTCAAGTCCAGGTTTGTCAGCTGTGACAAGTTATTCCCAATTAAGATACATTTAAAACTGATACACATGAACTTCCCCCGCTGCCTCCCCACCATGTTCACACTTTGTTCCTCTTGGGTCTAACATTAATGGTGTTTTCCTGAAGATGATGATTTACCTCCAGCTGGACTGTGTACTGCTAATCACAACCCTCTGGGCCTGGCTGTTCAGCCAGATAGGAATGGCATTCACTCTCTTCAAGCCTTGGGAACCTCTTAGAATAGACATGATCTGACAATGATTTTGATGCAACCCATGAACTTAGGTGCGTCCAAGTTGGTTAACTATTTCCTACTCCAGTGGTGGTCTTCTGAGTGTAAGTCTTCCTAGCTCCAGACTTTCCCTCTGGTTTCAGGGGTTGTAGATACTAGAAGGCTGATTTTACAGTATGTGCTACTTGTCAGGAGCACTTGTATTTGTCTGCCTGCTAATTGTTGCAAGAGGGTGGTATTTGTACAGGGAATATATGTTAAAAAAGTGGTGTACTCCTCACAATACATCAAAAAGCAAGTGCCCCAGAAAACCTGAATTTCAAAGGAAAAGTATTAAATCTAGGAAGTATGCAGGAGACTTTTGAGAGTATCTTATAGTTGTTCTTGAAATAACATCTGAGTGTACTACAGACTATTTCTAGGTTTTGCCATCTAACCATATAAATAATGCTCAGGTTCTTTTCTCATAAACATGAAGCTCTCGATTGAATTTTCTGTGCAAGTAATGTGTAGGGACTGCTCGCTGTTCTGGCACCAGCTAGCAGGAAATGTATTTCAAACATAAGATGAGAAAAGAAGAAGTCCTTCCGAAGATTTTTGCAAATAACATTACCTGTATGTGAAAGAAATGATAAAGCAAAAGCATCCACTGTGACCAATTACCAGCTAAGCAGGGGGGGAGGCAAGATAGATTGGTATGTATATGGAAGAACTGAGTATTTTAGGAATGAGTTGGAGTTGGGTCCTTTGAATAACTGACACACTGGTTCAGTAGCACAGATTCAAATAAAACCTCAGCTAGGAAATTTATAATGATGAAGCAAACACATACTATACAAAATCCCTTCACTTAAGGGCTGCTGGTTTTTTGCACTTCATTGTTTAAAAGCTCAGAAAACTTGTTTTCCTTGAGATGAAGTACAGGGTAGGGGAAAATAGTTGCTTACTAGCATCACCTCATGAAATCAGAGGAAGCTATCTCTGAGTCAACAGTAAGGCTTGCTATTACTTTGAGCATGTGTCCATTGGGAGTAAAACCAACATGCTAGTAACTGAACTGTTAGACTTGTCCCTTTAAGTATCTTCAATCCAGTAGTAACTTTCTACCTTCCATCTTTAGTCACAGTTGCCTTCAATATTAATACTTTGTCTGAATGAGAAAGAAAAATGTGCTTTTTATAGTACAGCAGTTGGCAGTATCATAGTGATATTGATGCAGCACACTCATAAGGAATCAACTAAAAACCAACCAAGGTTAAGAGGAGTGTGTTTCCTTATTCCATTGAACCAGATGTTGCCTGCTATTAGTAAATTTTTTATGGAGAACCATTTTACTAGGAAAAATGGCAGGGATTACAGGTTGATACTCTGAATTGACTTTTGAGGAAGTTACTAGTGGCACATGAATGCTGCAGGCATTCAGGATGACATCACTGAGCATATCAGTTGGGAAAAAAACAAAGCATGATAGCAGATTCAGACTTGAAATAAACATTGTGGTGACAAATGCAACCAATCTTTGTCTTTGTTAGTCTCTTAGCCTTCATTTTCTTGGTATTACAGACATGGTTTCACTTCAGTTCTTCTGCATTTTTGATTCTTTCTAAGTTAGGATCACCAATCTTTCAGCCGTAATCACCAAGGCTATCTCCCTACTGAATGATCTTTACTTGCAAGAATATTTTTCTGTTGCAGATATCCAATTCTTGGCTTTCTCTGAGGTATAATTAATGTATATGTGTCTTATAATTAGCAAATTCATTTGTGCTGTACCAAAATAATATTTCTGTCTTATTTTTCTTTTACAGTGTCATTATTGTAAATCATGTTGGTTAAAACATCAAAATCAACACACAACACAAAACTATGTTTCCTGTGGACAGTTGCCTAAGCAGTTATAAAGATCCTCAAAATAGACAAAGTGAAGGGGTATTTGGCCAACTTAAATTTGTTTTCATCTCATAGACTCAGAATGGTTTGGGCTGGAAGGGACCCCCCCAAGGTCATCTAGTGCAAACCCTCTGCAGTGAGCAGGGACATCCTCCACTAGATCAGGTTGCTCAGAGCCCTGTCCAGTCTCACTTTGAATATCTCCGGGGTTTGGACATCAACTACCTCCCTGGGCAACCTGTTGTAGTGTTTCGCCACCCTCATGGTACAGAACTTGATCCTAACATCCAATCCAAATCTGCTCTTCGCTAACTTTGAACTATTTGCCCTCATCACTGCAGGCCTTTGAAACTGTCTGCAGTCATCTTGTAGCCTTCTGCAGGTGCTGAAAGACTACTGCTAGGTCTCCCCAGAACCTTCTCTTTTCTAGGCTCAGCAACATCAGGTCCTTCAACCTGTCCTCATAGCAGAGGTGTTCCAGCCCCCTGATCATTTTTGTGGGCCTCCTCTGCACCCACTCCATCTCCCTGCCATGGCTACTGGAACTTAAACATGTGCCTAACAGAGGGAATTCCTGTGGTTGTCAGTCACTTTTCCATGCAAATGACTTCTGAAATGCTGCATACCTCTGACACATTTTCTCATCCCCCTAGATCTAGGTTTTGGAATCAAAAGTCAAGGTCTTTGTCATATGTCATGTCTGATACATGGGATGCTTAAGGCAGTGTGATTTTCCCAATTTACAGCTTGTGTAGAACCTAAATTGTGACTGCCCTGACTACTGAGCACAGTAACACAATATTGATTAAACATCATAGAACAGCTTAAGTTACATACATGTTCTGCATAGTTCAGTAAGACTCAAGAACACACTGGCAGTGCAAAAATCAAAGCCAGCAGAAAGTTTTGTCCTCTTTCAGCTTGTATAAAGCTGTCTCACACAGTTAATCCTCACATCCCTTAAAGAGGTGTCGTCCAAACAATGTATTTTTAAATGCAGCTCTCTACTGGTTATGTTTATCTTTTACTCTGAGATTTAAAAGAATATTCTGAGTCTCAATTGGTACCTTGGGCACCTAGTCACTGTTTCATTGTGCAAGTCACTCAGTTGCTCTGCTCCTAGTTTCTCTCAGTACAACAAATAGTAAGAATATTAATGCCATCTCTGAAGATTGAGATGTTTGAGGGTGCTCTGTAGGTCCAGGAAAACTCATGCGATGCTAATGCGTATGCATGTTTTGAACCCATCTATAAACACTGCAGGCAGATGTATCTTGCTGTCATCACCAACATGAAATTCCATCAGCTAAGTCTAGGTATATTCTTTCCACAACTTTCTAAATTGAGTATCACATGTAGTCCTATGTGATAAAGAGAGCAAAGGCTGAAGGACAGGCATTGAGATTGAGTGGAGATCTTGATTGTGTCCAAGTGTCCCTTTCCTCACTTGCTTATCAACACTGTAATGCAGTTTCTCTGTTCCATATTCAGTGCTGTGGTTGAGAAGAGTATTCGTTTTATTATTACCCTTAATAAGCACTTATCATCAGCATGGTATTCATATTAAGAGTATCTCAATTTAGATTTGAAGTTGACATATTGTCTCCTCCATGAGAATAGATGGGTCCTCTCTAAATGGTTTCTGTTTTGAAATGTAAACAACTGCATATTTAAAGTCACTCAAGGGTATGAGTATATGGAGGATTTTACTCTGTGGTACAGAGAGAGAGATCAATGTGCAGAGACCAAGGCAGAAGTATCCTATACGCAAAGACAGACAGAACTGAACTACTTGGTGAAGAAATAGCTGTAAGTGCTGTGAAAGACACTAACAGAGAAAGTTATGGGGACTCTGAGCTGAAGCACTTGTGGGGCTGTCACAATAAAATACTACCACATTTATCTGAGTTTTCATACATTCAGGACAGTGGGACTTTCACTGAAAATTAATCAGGTTGTCAAGAAGTTCCACAAGCCTTTAAATTTCATGGTGGTAAAGTAGAAAGCTTCAAACCTTTGGCTTTCTGTTCATGTTGTGGGAGTAAGCACAAGCTTTTTTTAAATCTTCTACCAGAAGTCCCAAACCAAGCAACTTTCTGGCAGGTATGTGGCAGCAGGCCCTACCATGCTTAAAACTGGGTAGAGGACACAGCAGCATCACAAGTGAGAGATGGAGGCACTGGACACAGAGGTATGTGAAGGCTGCAGTTTGAGTTATGAGGAAGAAATGGGTATATCTGCTGGAAGACAGTTCCCTTCTGTACAAATGCAACCCTGCCACTTCAGGCCCTTTTGCAGAGAAGTTTATATCTACTGGAAATATGTACAAAGCCTACTGCAGTATCAATAGAAGGTTGAGCCCCTGTCTCTGCCTTCTCTCTTCTAGTTGTAGAAATAATCTTCTTCTGCCTGGTCTCCTTCTGCCAAATAGACACTGTAGGTACACCACAACAGGTATTTTGTGTAGCAATGCAAAAAAGCATAATAGCTCAGAACACTATTTCCCAAGTTACATTCTGTTGTACTTCAAGCCTGGGTATTCATGACCAGATGAACTTTACACAGTGAATCCAGGCAGACTGCTTCTTGCCTGGCAAACAAGCCACAGTTTGCAATCTTCTTACCAGATTTGTTATAAAAGGAATTGATACAAATATTCTTTGTATTTTGTTTGAGGTATTTATTTTCAATCTCATCCTAGAACCTTTGTATCTTATGATCAGATGACAAAACTCAATATGCAAAATAAGGTTTAAGGTCACTGAAATCTATGTGAGAAACATTTGATCTCATAGAGCTCAAAGGAAAGAATTTGATTGGACCATCAAGTCCGGCACTCTGGATGTGCCGTGTCATATTCCCAGATGTATTTGTTGACAAACTATTTATTGACAAACTATACCTGTTGACAAGTAATTTCTTTCTACAACCCAACTGCAATTAACAGGTAGATAATCCATTAGTGGAGGGCTTCCAGAGGCTTTCCTTTCACTTTGAGAAGGGTTGTGTAATTACCATGTGTGGCGGGTTGAAGTTGCCCCCCAGTATTAACTTTTTGTGAGACCAACTCAGTTAGAAGCAAATGAAGCTGTGTTTACAAGCAAAAACTACACTCTACAATGGAATGTAATGAATATGTACAAAATATACAGTATTTACAATATTATACAGATATTCACAGTTAGCAAACAACACGAAAACGCCCCTGGTCAAAAAGACCAGGGAAGCTGTTCCACTGGACCCCAAACCCCCCTGTCCCTAGAGAGATACGAGTTGGGAGAGAAAGCAGTGGGTTAGACTTATCCAAGGCCAGCCAGAAGCACATTATCTCTCCTGTGTGAAGCAGAAATGGCCAAGATCAGAACAGAAAATAAAAGGAATGGGAATGAGAAGAATTGTTATGGTACAGCTCCTCTTATGCCAGATATTTACCCAATGAATTTGTTTAGAATAATCTTTTATTTTCCTTTTTACACCCAATAGTGCTTTATTTATATTTTTATACTTCTCTGCTCGAAATCTGCAGCTGAATTTTTAAAGGCATAGCCTAAAACCACCACACCATGCCAGTTAGAGCCAGAGTGATTATTAAAGTGGAATGTGGGAAGGTCTTTTCTATTTAAAATAGCAAGGGAGTGGGTGTTTGAGAGTTAGCAAGCTAGCAAGAGACTCAGCCAGCTGCAACTGCTGCTGACTCATAGGGAGAAGGGAAAGGGGAAACACTACAGGCTTGGGGAAGTGTGGCTGGAAAGCTGCCTGCCAGAAAGGGACCTGGTAGTTCTAATTAACAAGCAGCTGAATATGTGCAAGCAGTGTGCCCAGTGGGGCAAGAAAACTAATGGTGTTCTGGCTTGTATTAGAAATGCTGTGTCCAGCAGGAATAGGGAGGTGATTGTCCCCTTGTACTTGGCTCTGATGAGGCCACACCTCAAATATTATGTTCAGTTTTGGGCATCTCAATACAAGAGAGATGTTGAGGTGCTGGAGCAAGTGCAGAGGAGGCTAACAAAGATGGTGAAGGGCCTGGAGGATAAATCTTAAGAAGAGCAACTGAAGGAGCTTGGGGTGTTTAGTTTGAAAAACGGGAGGCTGAGGGAAAACATCATTGCTCTCTACAGCTACTGAAAGGACATTGTAGAGAGGCTGGTGCTGGTCTTTTCTCACAGGTAATTAGTGACAGAGCAAGAGGGAATGGCCTCAAGCTACAACTGGGTAGGATTAGACTAGACATTAGGAAAAAAAATGTCACAGAAAGAGTGGTCAGGCATTGGAATGGGCTGCCCAGGGAGGTGGTTGAGTCCACGACCCTGGAGGTGTTTAAAGGATGTTTAGATGTAGTGCTTGGGGATATGGTTTATGAGTGAACCTTTGTAGAATAGGTTTATAGGTTAGACTTGGTGATCCCAAGGGTCTTTTCCAACCTAAATGGTTCTGTGATTCTCTGTATTAGTCTGGAGCAGCTACTAACCTGATCACTTGCCTTCAGACTGGTATCTGTAGCTGTAGACTCAGGGCCAAAGGTTGCTCCAACTAAAGGTTTGAGAAGAAAATAATTCTGCCTTTAGCTACTGCCTCACCTTCCCTGGATCTGGGTAGTGGTATAATTTGTCACAATTTTAAAATCACGTTACAACATTAATGTTTTAGCCAGTAAATAATGTTATTTTTGTTTGCTTCCCTGGCTAGTTCCATTGAATCATAGCATGATGTGGTTTAAAAGGGGCCTTAAAAAACATCTAGTTCCAATCCCCCTGCCAGAGGCAGGCACACATTTCACCAGAGCTCAAACCTCCAAGCTGGTCTTGAACACTTACAGGGGTGGGGCGTCCACAACTTCTCTGGGCAACCTATTCCACTCTCACAGTAAAGAAGTCATCCTAATACCTAATCTATATCTACCCTCTTTTAGATTAACTCCATTATCCCTTGCCCTATCAGTACATGCCCTTGTAAAAATCCCTTTCCACCAGACCTACAGGCTCCCTTCAGGTACTGTAAGGCTGCTATAAGGCTTCCCCAGAGCCTTCTCTTTCTTGCACTGAACAAACTTGACTCTCTTAGTCTGTCTTCATAGTGTAGGTATTCCAGCCCTCTACTCATCTTCATGGCTTTCCTCTGGACTTGAAGTCCTTCTTATGCTGGGGGCCCCAGAGCTGGACACAGTAAACTGAATGGGGTCTTATGAGGCTGGCATATAGGACAGAATCATCTCTCTTGATCTGCTGGTCATGTTTATTCTGATGAAGCCTAGGATATGGCTTTCTGGGGTCGCAAGTACACATTTGCCAGGTCACATTGAGCTTTGTGTCAACCATCACTCCCAAGTCCTTCTCTGCAGGGCTGCTCTCAATCCATTCTCCACATTGCCTGTATTTGTGCTTGGGATTGCCCCAATCCATGTTTTGACCTTGTACTTTATCACGTTCAATCTGGATTGCATGAGCCCACCTCTCAAGACTGTCAAAGTCCCTGTGGATGGTATCCCTCCCCTCCAGCATGTTGACTGCACTGCATAGCTTGATGTTGTCATCATACTGGCAGATGATGCACTCAATGTCACTTGGCCATGTTGATGACAAAGATGTTTAACAGCACTGATTCCAATGCTGACCTCTAGGGCACACAGCTCACCATTGCCTCCACTTGGACATCAAGCCATTGACTGTAATTTTTTGAGTGCAACCATCCAGCCAATTCCTTATGCATTGAGTGGAACATGCATCCAATCCATGTCTCTCTAATTTAGTGGTGAGGATGTCATGTGGGACAGTGTCAAGTGCTTTGCACAAGTCCAAGTAGTCCATATCCACGAATGCTGTAATCCCATGTAGAAAGCCACCAAATACAGCAGATCTGATTTGACTGTAGTAAAGCCACACTGGCTGTCATCAACCACTTCCTGAGAGAGGCCTCTCTCTGAACATGCAAATCACCTGGGAAAGTGATGATTGTATCAGGAACCGAGGAATGTCTCACAAAGATAAGCACATCCTAGATGGCTCACCTGATAAGATGACTACTGCCCAAGGGTGGGTGTGGTGAACAGGTGGGAGGCAAGGGGGGATGGAGTCTGCTGTGGTGTCAACCCCTGCAGTCACATGGAAGACACCACCCCCCCTACCCCCCCTGGAAATCCACTTATACAGTGTTAATGTGACCCAGCTGGAGCTGCAGTAGATAAACACTATAAAAATCCTGAGTTATGCCTGCTCACTGGAGGGAAGATCATGGACCACACTACACTCTGGAATTTGGCAGGATCCTTAAATATCTCCCCTCCTCCCGGCCAGCTGAAGGGACTCAGATCCTGGAACGCCTTCCCCCTCCTCCCAGCTGAAGACAGAAAAACAGCCTGGGGCAGTAGTATCTCTCCTGCTCTCTCTCTCTTTCTCCATTTCCCCTCCTCTTCTCTCTCCCTTTTTTTTCCCTTTCTTTGTTTTGTTTACTCTATTCATTATTAAATATCCTCACTTCGGTATTTGGCCTCGTTTGTGCCTTAATTTCCTACACAGAAATGTTTCAAAAGAAGCACGTCTCCTTCCTAACTTTCAGGCCAAGACACATCCTCATTTTCTATGTGTCCCAGCAGAGTATTCTGAAGGATCTGCTCCATGATCTTGCCAGGCACAGAGATGAGATCAACTTGCTTTGCTGCTTCTTCACTTTGGAAGGAAGTGATTTTCTACAAGACTAAATTTTAAAAAGGATTGTTGGATTGTTTCTCATAACAGGTATGCTTCCTACTGGACCCTGATATTGATTAACTTAAGGCTAGGAAATGAACCTTAAAAATCTGCCCTGGAATCTGGTATTTGGGATCCATCCTAGGGTGCTGAGAGAGCTGGCAGATGAGCTGGCCAAGCCACTCTCCATTATTTTTCATCAGTCCTGGCTCACTGGAGAGATCCCAGCTGACTGGAAGCTGGCCAACGTGGTACCCATCCACAAGAAGGGCCGGTTGGATGAGCCAGGGAATTACAGGCCTGTCAGCCTGACCTCAGTGCCAGGAAAGATTATGGAGCAGGTCATCCTGAGTGCAATCACACAACACTTAGAGGATGGCCAAGGGATCAGGCCCAGCCAGCATGGGTTTAGGAAGGGCAGGTCCTGCCTGACCAACCTGATCTCCTTCTATGATCAGGTGACCTGCCTGGTGGATGTGGGGAGGCCTGTGGATGTAGTCTACCTGGACCTCAGCAAGGCCTTTGACACCGTTCCCCATAGCAAACTCCTGGCCAAGCTGTCAGCCCATGGCTTGGATGGGAGCACACTGCGATGGGTTAGGAACTGGCTGGAGGGCCGAGCCCAGAGAGTGGTAGTGAATGGTGCCACATCCAGCTGGCAGCCAGTCACCAGTGGTGTGCCCCAGGGATCAGTACTGGGCCCCTTGCTCTTTAACATCTTTATTGATGATCTGGACGAGGGCATTGAGTCCATCATCAGTAAATTTGCTGACGACACCAAGCTGGGGGCAGGAGTTGATCTGCTGGAGGGTAGAGAGGCTCTGCAGAGGGACCTCAACAGGCTGGGCAGATGGGCAGAGTCCAACGGCATGAGATTGAACACATCCAAGTGCCGGGTTCTGCACATTGGCCACAGCAACCCCATGCAGAGCTACAGGCTGGGGTCAGAGTGGCTGGAGAGCAGTCAGGCTGAGAGGGACCTGGGGGTGCTGGTCGACGGTAGACTAAACATGAGCCTGCAGTGTGCCCAGGCAGCTAAGAGTGCCAATGGCATCCTGGCCTGCATCAGGAACAGTGTGGCCAGCAGGAGCAGGGAGGTCATTCTGCCCCTGTACACTGCACCGGTTAGGCCGCACCTCGAGTACTGTGTCCAGTTCTGGGCCCCTCAGTTTAGGAAGGATGTTGACTTGCTGGAACGAGTCCAGAGAAGAGCAACAAAGTTGGTGAGGGGTTTGGAACATAAGCCCTACGAGGAGAGGCTGAGGGAGCTGGGGTTGCTTAGCCTGGAGAAGAGGAGACTCAGGGGTGACCTTATTACTCTCTACAACTACCTGAAGGGAGGTTGTAGACAGACGGATGTTGGTCTCTTCTCCCAGGCAAGCAGTACCAGAACAAGAGGACACAGTCTCAGGCTGCGCCAGGGGAGATTCAGGCTGGATGTTAGAAAAAAGTTCTATACAGAAAGAGTGATTGCCCATTGGAATGGGCTGCCTGGGGAGGTGGTGGAGTCACCATCACTGGAGGTTTTTAGGAGAAGACTTGACGGGGTACTTGGTGCTGTGGGTTAGTTGCTTGGGCGGTGTTGGATTGGTTGATGGGTTGGACGCGATGATCTTGAAGGTCTCTTCCAACCTGGTTTATTCTATGTATTCTATGTATTCTATTCTATGTATTTTCTGTTTGTGAATCTATTTGCTGATTTCACATTAAGAACAATGCTTTTCTAATAATTTTGCAGTTATGACTCCTAGGGGGAAAAAAATCTGCTTTTCATCATTGCTACTTCTATCAGTTTGCTTTTGCTGTTATAGTCTATGGCAGCCCAGCTGAAGATTTCCACATAGTACAACATAATACCAAGAGTCTTACTGGTCCTTGTTCTCAACAGTTAATGGCATGCTATTAAAAATGTGTAAGATGTACTCTTGATGCAGAGAATAATAGTTACTTTGGTACATAGTGTGGACTACTTTTCATTGTATTTTCCTCTGAAATTATGGCTTATGTTCATGTAAATTCTGGAGATGTTCTCAAGCTGTAACTGGGGGTAAACTGAGAAAACAGATCAGCATCATGGTTGTCTTGAGATCAGTGCCAGCAAAGAAACTTAAGTTTCATGGCTGTGCTGAAAAAATCCTTGAACTATTTAAACCCTATTCAAATCCCCTTTTCAGGGGAAAAGCATGGGAAAACAGAGGTTATATACTGAAAACCGGAAGGTGACTCCTGCTCCAGGACTAACCCCCACAGTAACTCACCTTGTGTTTAGTGAAGTGTGAGAGGAGAGGAATATGAACCTCTTCAGGCCTCTGAATGGATAAGATTACCCAATGCAGGCACAGCAGGAGGCAGGACTAGATGAATGTAAGAAACACAATTTGCAGTCTTTTTCCTCTTTCACCTCGCCTAGCAAATCCTTGGATAGGGATTCAGGTTTAGCTTCTATTGCTGGATCCAGACTCTGCTGTTCCATACAGAAAGGACAGGCAATGGAGACATAGGGTTGGTCTCTTCTCCCTTGACTCTCCAACCTTTACTTCCCCCATGAGTTCTTCCCTGTTCCCTGTTGGTGCAATCTGTTCCTGAAGGACCATACTCCATGAAGGTGACCCATGCTGGAGCAGTCTGTGAACTGTAGCCTATGGGAACAATCACATTGGAGAAGTTTGTGAAGGACTGACTCTCATAGGAATGACCCCAGGCTGAAACAGAAGAGTGTGAGGAGTGCTCCCCCTGAGGAGGAAGGAGCAGCAGAGACAGCATGTGATGAACTGACCACAACCTCCATACTCTGTCCTCCTGTACACCTGGCTGGAAGGAAGTAGAGAAAACTGCAAGTGAAGTCCAGGGAAAAGAGGACGGGTGACTGAAACATGTTTTCAAGGTTTTGTTTTTACATCTTTTTATCCTACTCTGATTTGATTGTTAATAAATTAGATTAGATTTCCTCAGGTCAAGTGTTTTGATGGTCATGGTAATTGCTGAGTGATCTCCTTATCCTTTTCTTGACCTACCAGACTTTAGTTATATTTTCTCTGCTTTGTCCAGGTGAGGTGGTGGAGTGATAGAGCAGCTTTGGCAAGCACCTGGCATCAAGTCATAGTCATCCCACCATACCGTACAATTCCAAGCTGGGATTCACTAGCAGGGACTGGAGCCAAAGAGGCTGAGGGGTTAAAAGAGTCAATCAAAAGAACACTATTGCCCCAACGTTTCCATCAGAAATTTGGACAGTAAGGGTCACCAAAACTTAGACTAACATGTTGCTACTACAGCCTGTTTGGATAAGTTACTGATTAGCAGTTACTGATCCCAAGAATGGAATGTGGTCTCCATGGATACACAGGTGCAAAACATTAACTACATGGTACTGAGAGCCCATTGCCTGGGACAAGGCAGAAAGATGGATCACCCTACTATCTCAGCCCATTGTACTGGAACAAATCATGTAACTGCCATCCAAAAAAGATTGATACCTCAGTGTTGATGAGGAAATCATGAACCCTGGGTGAACTTTCATCATTATAATGTCATTATAATATGAAAACACACCTCTGGGTTGAAGGCTACCCACCTTTAAAGGCAGACAGCACCTCAGACACTCTTCCTTGGGCTTGTGTGGAAGCCTCACTTGAGAAAGGTAGAGACTGGTAGAGATAGGATAAAAGGAGGGCTTCTTAGCAATGGAACTTTGGAGGCTTTCTTACCATGGGCCTTGATGATTCAAGATGATGATCAGCAGACCCTAAGGACACCATCTTGGAGCACTGGTGTAGCTATCAGCATTTCTTTTCCTTTCACTTTACTTTTCTCCTCCTGTCTCCCTTTCTACCAATCGCATGCCACTTTACAGGCAAACAATAAAGTTTTAGTGTTGATTGAAGCAAACCTCCTTTGGTGTGTGTGCCTTAGTTTTTGTGCTTCAAGATCACAGCAAACGAACCATCACATGTCCATTGAGTGAACTGCAACAGGGCTGCATGTTAAGTGAGGGTCCAGGAGGGATACAGTTACACTGGGACACTTCCATTCCCTTCCCAGTCAGACAACTCAACATTCTCAGCTTTGTGGACCAGAGCAGATAGCCAAAACTTGGTGAAAGACCCAAGACAGCCAAGAGACCATGTGTTATCTTCTCTGGAAGACACTGGAAACTTGTTCTGCCACTACCAAAATATATCAGGAAGGAACAATGAGGCCATCACAGATTAAGAGACACAAAATTGGCTGACGTGCAGAAACAAACTCTACGACTCTTGGAGAGCTCTAAAGCAGGTATGTTTTATTTGGGCTCCACATGCAAGGGGATTTCTCCACAAAGCTTGCTAACCACACAGTGTTAGTAATGGATTTATATAGTGTCAAATCATACATATTTGTTATAATTCCATGAAATGGTGGGCTTAAGATAATTAGTTCTAAGCCGTCTGGTGGTCATGAGTAGGGGTCTTAGGATGAAGTAAGTAGTCTTCATCACAATGGCACTTTTCACCTTGTACCTCTGAACTGGTCTGGATGCTTGTCCTTCCATCGTCTCCTTGCCAGGTGTCATAGCCCCTTATCCTTGAACAGATACTTTCCTTTATATGGTAGTTGATAATGAGCTATTTTATCAAGCCTACATTCCAAAGAGCTACTTTCTCAGGCTTACTAGTTGTCATTATAAAATAGTTAAAATAGTTTACCAAACATCTGCAAGGTCAAACAGCTACAAATTCAGATCCTAAAATGATTTTTATATTATATTCTGCTACACATACTCATCTACTATTACTTAGTCTAATACATATACCTAATACCTAGCCTCATACTAATACCTAGTCTAATACATGTATTTATCTACCTAATCTAATGCCTATGTCATGACAAAGGGGATTTTTCTGTCTATTTCTAGTGTTGTGGAAGGACCCTGGGGGCTCCTGATGTCCTGAAGAGATGCTGTAGGCCATTTCATGTCTCACCGGCCAGGTCTGGTTTTGCAGCTTGGTTCATCTGCTCTGTAGTGCAATATTGCAACAGGGCAGAGGATGTGCCAGAGGTGTGTGCTGTATTGCCTGCCATTTAGCCCCAGAGTTAGCATGAGATCAAACACAAGCACTGATTTGCATTCCTTTAGCTAAGCTCTGACAATTGTATAAAAGCAGACCTGAAATGGTTCCTTTTGCTCATATCTTTAACCCTACTGGCTTCATCAAGAGATGCACTATTGGTATAATTTTTTCTCTCTTTAAATACCTTATATATGCAATGTCCAACACAATAAGGGTAGCTATTTTTTTCCAAAGTGCTTTCATTCTTCTTTGTTGTGTTATCCTGAAAGACAAGCTATCTGACACTGGGTTTTTTTCTTGTGTGTGTGCATTGATCTGTTAGATAGCCCTCTTATCACCCATCTCACCTTTCTGACATTCAGCTCAATCTCAAAGCGCTGTTTGTTCTCTGTGCAAGATATTGCCTGTTCTTTCTGTACTTGTCCTCCATCTGAAATATATTGAAATTGAGACAATTTGAATAAGGACATCAGTAGGTTAAGGTTTAGTCACTGTAGTTCCAACCAACATTTATATTTAGAGAATGGGAGATAGATAAGTAATTTTAAAACCAGAACATTGCTAGCTTAATATGTTGTTAGGTAGTTTTTCTGTGGTTACTGTGCTGTTAAATGCTGCTCCTCACAGCAGATGACAGGAGCTGGGGTTATTCTTCTGATGTGGAGAAGAGAATGTTCATTGACTAACATCCAAATAGCCACAGTCATTGCAACAATCATGTGAACACCACTGGCAATGAGACACCTTTGTAAATACTACACCTCCTTCATGAGGATATTCTGAGATTGGTAGTTACTACATTTCTTGTCATTGCAGCATTGTGGACTTCAGAAACATTCATAGGCACAAGAAACATGCTGCCGTGCTTAAGGTGAAACCAAGCTAGCTTGTCCTCAGCCTTCCTGTTCTCAACCTGCCCTCTTCTGCTCCCTCTCAGAATCACAGTATGGTAGGTCTTGGAAGGGATCTCCAAAGAACCTCTAGTCCAACTGCCCTGCAAGGGTAGATTCACCTAGATCAGGTTGCACAGGAACATGTTCAGGTTTTGAAAGTCTCCAGAGAAGAAGGCTCCACAACATCTCTTGGCAGCCTGTTCCAGTGCTCCATCACCCACACAATACAGAAGTTTTTCCTTAGGTGAAACTTCCTGTGTTCTAGTTTGTACCCATTGCCCCTTGTCCTATCACTGGCCACAACTGAAAGAGCAAGTCCTGATCCTCATAACCTCCACCCTTTAGATATTTATATGCATTGATAAGATTCCTTTTCACTTTTTCTCCAGGCTCAAGGCTTTCAGACTCTCCCTCTAAGAGAGATGCTTTAGTCCTCATAACATCTCTGTAGCCCTCCATTGGACTCTCTACAGTAGTTCCTTGTCTTTTATGAACTGGGGAGTCCAGAACTGAACACAATACTCCAGTTGAGGCCTCACTAGGGCAGAGTAGAGGGGCAGAAGAACCTCTCTCGACCTGCTGGGCACACTCTTCTTTGTGCATCCCAGAATGCTGTTTGCCGTCTTCTCCATGAGCACATTGCTGGCTCATGGTAGACTTGTTTTCTACCAGCACTCCCAGCCCATTCTTCACAGTGCCATTTTACAGCAGATCAGCCCCTAACCTGTACTGATTCACGGGGTTTATCCTCCCCAGCTGTGGGGCTCTACACTTGCCTTTGCTGAACTTCTTGAGGTTCACTTCTGTCCAACTCTCCAACCTGTCCAGGTCTTGATGAATGGCAGCACAGCCTTCTGGTGTGTCAGCTACTCTTCCCAGTTTTGTATCATCATCAAACTTTCATCCAGGTCACTGATGAATATAGCAATTGGACCCAGTACTGACCCTTGAGGAACACAACTAGCAACAGGCCTCCAATTGGACTCTGCACTACTGATCACAACTGCCTGTGCTCTATCCTTCAGCCTATTCTCAGTCCACCATCTTCTTGACCTCCAGTTTACCTGTTGAATATCTCATCTTCCACAACCATGTTCTCAGAAAAGATTTAAGCAAAAACCAAACCCAGCTTTCTTTATAGCCTGTAACATTTTAGACTGAACATGAGCCTGCAGTGTGCCCAAGCAGCCAGGAGGGCCAATGGCATCCTGGCGTGGATCAGGAACAGTATGGCCAGAAGGAGCAGGGAGGGCATTCTGCCCCTGTACACTGCACTCACTAGGCCACACCTCGTGTATCACAGTATCACAGTAACTAAGGTTGGAAGAGACCACAAGGATCATCAAGTCCAACCTGTTCCAACAGACCTCACAACTAGACCATGGCACCAAGTGCCACGTCCAATCTCCCCTTGAACACCTCCAGGGATGGCGACTCCACCACCTCCCTGGGCAGCCCGTTCCAATGACGAATGACTCTCTCAGTGAAGAACTTTCTCCTCACCTCGAGACTAAACCTCCCCTGGCACAGCTTGAGACTGTGTCCCCTTGTTCTGGTGCTGGTTGCCTGGGAGAAGAGACCAACCCCCTCCTGTCTACAACCACCTTTCAGGTAGTTGTAGAGGGCAATGAGGTCACCTCTGATCCTTCTCTTCTCCAGGCTAAACAATCCCAGCTCCCTCAGCCTCTCCTCATAGGGCTTGTGCTCAAGGCCTCTCCCCAGCCTTGTTGCCCTTCCCTGGACACGTTCAAGTGTCTCGATGTCCTTCCTAAACTGAGGGGCCCAGAACTGGACACAGTACTCAAGGTGTGGCCTAACCAATGCAGAGTACAGGGGCACAATGACCTCCCTGCTCCTGCTGGCCACACTGTACTGTGTCCAGTTCTGGGCCCCTCAGTTTAGGAAGGATGTTGAGTTGCTGGAGCGTGTCCAGAGAAGGGCAACAAAGTTGGTGAGGGGCTTGGAGCACGAGTCCTATGAGGAAAGACTGTGGGAGCTGGGGTTGCTTAGCCTGGAGAAGAGGAAACTCAGGGGTGACCTTATTGCTCTCTACAACTACCTGAAGGGAGGTTGTAGACAGGCAGAGGTTGGTCTCTTCTCCCAGGCAACCAGCGCCAGAACAAGAGGACACAGTCTCAAGCTGCACCAGGGGAGGTTTAGGCTGGAGGTTAGGAGGAAGTTCTACACAGAGAGAGTGATTGCCCATTGGAATGGGCTGCCTGAGGAGGTGGCGGAGTCACCGTCACTGGAGGTGTTCAGGAGGAGGCTTGACAGGATGCTTGGTTGCATGGTTTAGTTGATTAGGTGATGTTGGATGATGGGTTGGACACAATGATCTTGAAGGTCTCTTCCAACCTGGTTTATTAAAAAAACCACAACAAACAAACCAAACCAAACTGCTTGGAATAACGACCATCACAGCAGATGGCCACCAGTCACCAGTCACCCACTCTATGTCACAAATTTTCAATACAGTCCATAAATATTTGCACATCTTCTGAAAAGAATCTTGCTTCCACATCCCTCCATCTCTTTAGTGTATGAACTCCTCTTTCAGGAGACATAATCTGAACTACTTAGGGTAGATACTTGGTGATGAACAGAAGAGAAGGGGCATTTTTAGAGCAAAGCAGTTCTATCCATATTTTACTCTCAGCAGCCTAGCCCTGTGCTTTAGCTTTCAGGCTGAAACACTAATACATGGTGCTTTCCCCCATGTCTTTCTAGTAAACATTATACTGGGCTCAGCTACCTGGCATTTACAGGGAGCCTTCTGGTCCACAGCCTGAGAGGCACAGTCCTAGCCAAGACATTCTAATACTACGTCCCAGACCTGCAGCATGCCATGAGTTCTCAGGTCTGGATGACCTAAGGACATGGAATGAAAATGTTGAGACGTTTAAAAGCCTGTTGTAATGAGACTTTTTAGGATTAATAAACCAGGCTGGCAACAGGACCGAAGCTTGCCATTTTCCATTTCAGCGATTATCCACAAGAGGGCAATGTCATCCCTACTTTCAATCCCTCATACTGTCACCTCTAATTGGCATCTCCATAGTCTATTTGCTGAATTGTTCTTACAAAAATAGATCTGTGCAGCAGCATTGTTATTAATGATCAGTAACTAGCCACCACTTACTGAGAAAGATATTGAAACATCAGTAATTGGGAGGCCATTTATTTGGAAAGCTAATGCAAGCCCAAAAGTTGTCTGTTGTTAGATGAGCCTCAAACTTATGTGCTCTGCTGAAATCTTGTAATTTTCTTTCTAAATACGTTTACAAGAGGTGAGCAGCTTCAAACTTTGCTGCTGGCCTGCTATGTCTAAGTAACACAATTATCAAGTTGTTCACAAGAACATGAGCCCGATGTGTATTTGTTACCAATGGGGATCTGTGAGAAGGTTGAGAAGGAGATACGAACTACTGATCAGTGTCTCAGCACGTCAAGAGTGCCTTGGTGCATGCCCTGTAAACAAATTGTGGATTTCATTAATTTGCTATAAGATCTCATCATGCATAGTAGAAACAAATAGTATTTCCTTATTTGAGCCCAAGGTGGACCACTTGTGCCTAGACCCTCCAGGATGTGTTCCTGCCTCTTTAAAGAGTACAGTCTTTACAGCTGTTTTCATTCTCTCTGACTATATGCAGAGAGGACAAGCTAGCAGCAGCATCCATGTCAGTGCTACAGGTTGTTCTGCCATCTGGCATGTCAGGAAGTGCAAGCACAATATTACAGAATCACAAAGGTTGGAAGAGACCTCAAAGATCATTGAGTCCAGCCTGTCACCACAGACCTTATGACTAGACCGTGGCACCAAGTGCCACGTCCAATCCCCTCTTGAACACCTCCAGGGACGGTGGCTCCACCACCTCCCTGGACAGCCCATTCCAATGGCTAATGACTCTCTCAGTGAAGAACTTTCTCCCCAGCTCAAGCCTAAACATCCAGTTCCTCTACATTACTCTCTCTCACCACAGGAGAAACAAAGATAAATAGTATTATACAAGAGACACTTCAGCAGAAATCCTTGCCAGGGACGTATCTCTGCATCTCATAGGAGGTGCTTAAAATCAGTTGAGGATCAAGCCTACTGGAATCACCCAAGTGAACTTTTGCTGTGTCCAGGGCTGGGTATCAGGGCTTTCCAGCTCCAGGCCTTCTCTTTTGACACAGCCCTTTGGGAAAGCAACTGTAGATACATCCAGATGGTGAGCCTTCAGTATTGCAACCAGTGAAGCTCACACAACACTTTGCTTTACTCAGAACATGCATGCCACAAGTTTTAGAACTTGGAAAATTTTCAAAAGTGGGGGGAAAAGAAATAAAATCATTCTTCTCCAAGTTATATTATTCCAATTATTCTAATCAACAGTTCTTTAAATACCCAAAAGAGCTCCAAAATTGAGAAAATAATATAATTAAAATAGTGTATTTTGCTTTCTCTGAGGTGTTTTTGGGATTTGGCATTTTGGGGATGAGAAAAGTTTAAATTGCTGATGTTTTCTTTTCCCACATTTGAAAACATACCAAGCAGAAGCGGTTTTTTGCATTCCTTGATGCCTCCTGCCATTGCAGATAATGTTCATTCAGTGCAATTTTGGCTGGTGTGATTATTCATGTGTTGGTGTGGTGGTGCTCTCTGAAGCATCCATTTTAGCCTGCAGATATATGCAGGCTGTTGGCTGACTACGAACAATACACTGTGGCCTCATTTGGCTGTGTTGTGATTTCCACTGCCTGAACATCCATCTGCAGCTATCCAAAACCTCCCCTGCCACCTAAATGGTGTAAAAGGATTAGAAGTAAGTTATAAATATCCATATAAGTTGTGCTGCAATTGTATAGCTCACCTCTCATTTTATGAAGAGATTCTTTTTTAGTTTCATTGTCCAATATGGTAAAAGAGCCTGAACATATTTACAAGGTTGTTTTTTTCTCTTTCTTTTTTTCTTCTTTTGTTGTTGTTTTGTTTTGTTTTAATAATTTGGTTTGGCTGTTTTATAGTTTGTTTGGGTTTGAGTGTTACGCTTACTAAAAACTGCAAAGGTCATTTTGTTGCCACTTAAGTGCAACTCTCAATTGATTATCAGGTTCATGTTTTGTTTAGGTATAGCCTCTAAAAAGTAAATGCAAATGTAGAGTATTGCTGTGACTGAGCAACCTAAATGTGGGGGATAATACTCTCTAAGCACCTTATTGTTACCTATGGAGTCAAGCTGAACAGAGACATGCAGCGGTCTGACAACTGGGCTGAGATGAACTGCGCTGCCTGGTATATGGCTCTGCGCCATAGGATACCTGTGGTACAGTGGCTATCCTATACTTACTCGTCCTCAATTTCTTACATATGGAGCAATCTTGATGGGAAGTACATTGGAAATTTAAACTTGTCCTACTAAAATAAAGCTTGTCTCTTACATTACTTAACTTACTGCCCCTTGCACATTCAGGGATGAAAGAAAACTGGTTTTGCCAGAGCCTAGGCTCTATTTTTCGGGGACCCTGGCTTAGAGATTTAGAATGTGTGAGATGTTGGGAAATTTTATATTGCACCTATGAAGCTCTGTTTTAAAAAATGCTAGATTGCATTTTCAGTGGCATGAAATTATAGAGCATGCCACATGATTATGAGAGCCCCTCTGCTAGATTTGGCAAATCATATTACTGTAAAAATATTTAAACAAGACTATTGACAAGTCCAGGCAGTGACACTGTTTTGTCAAATATTTTTTAAGCCCCTACATTTGTTCTAGCCCACCTGTATATGCTTCAAAACAAAACCCTTTGAGAGAAACACTAAATACACTCTGGAAAAGTGTATTTTAGATTGCTTGAAATAAAGTAGGGGTTTTAGTTATGGTTGTTTTGTTGTTGCTGTTTGTTTTGGCGTGGGGGTTTGTGCTTTTTTTGTGTGTTTGTTTTTTGGTTGGTTGGTTTTCACAGTATCACAGTAACTAAGGTTGGAAGAGACCCCAAGGATCATCAAGTCCAACCTGTCCCAACATACCTCACAACTAGACCATGGCACCAAGTGCCACGTCCAATCTCCCCTTGAACACCTCCAGGGATGGCGACTCCACCACCTCCCTGAGCAGCCCATTCCAATGACGAATGACTCTCTCAGTGAAGAACTTCTTCCTCACCTCGAGTCTAAACCTACCCTGGCACAGCTTGAGACTGTGTCCCCTTGTTCTGGTGCTGGTTGCCTGGGAGAAGAGACCAACCCCCTCCTGTCTACAACCACCTTTCAGGTAGTTGTAGAGGGCAATGAGGTCACCTCTGATCCTTCTCTTCTCCAGGCTAAACAATCCCAGCTCCCTCAGCCTCTCCTCATAGGGCTTGTGCTCAAGGCCTCTCCCCAGCCTTGTTGCCCTTCCCTGGACACGTTCAAGTGTCTCGATGTCCTTCCTAAACTGAGGGGCCCAGAACTGGACACAGTACTCAAGGTGTGGCCTAACCAATGCAGAGTACAGGGGCACAATGACTTCCCTGCTCCTGCTGGCCACACTATTCCCAATACAGGCCAGGATGCCATTGGCCCTCTTGGCCACCTGGGCACACTGCTGGCTGGTTTTGGTGTTTGTGTTTTTGCTGGCTGGTTTTGGTGTTTGTGTTTTGGTTTTGGTTTTTTTTTCAGTTGGATCCTATAATCATTAACTTCCCTATGGCTGGGAAAGAGGTCTAGAGAAATCTGTCAGCCATTCTTATTTGCACTCAGCTGATATAAGCTGACATGTTTTCATTTTGTCTTTCAAGGATTTCAGCAGAGGAATTCAAATGCACATTTTGTGCTCTTCTTTGAACAGAACACAATACTGACTTGGGAAATAGCTGGTTTGAAAATAATGTTTTGTGGTGGTGAGAGAAAGTTCAGTTCTCCCCCACACACAAAGAAACCATGGCTACCTCAGTCGGAGAAGCAGAAATTAATATAAGCTATATTTACAAGCGGGATGAAATGCAGATTAATATATACACAATATACAATATTTACAATATGTACAGAAATATACAGCAAAGTACGTGATACAGAAAAAAACTCTCCCTCCCCCAGCCAGGAGGGGCCCCACCCTGTACTCCCTTTCTCCCCCTACCTCCCTTTTTTCTCAAAAAGGGTTAGAGAGAGAGGGAAAGGTAATTATTAAGGAGGAAATTCTGTTAGCTCAAAGCATATGCAAGAATTAGTTTCTTATCTGTTAGTTCAGTTAATTCAAGGTCAACTCCCTCCCGCAGAGCTGTTGCTCAGAGAGAGACTGAAACAGACAGGCTGAAAAAGACAGACAGACTGAACTGAGATTCAAACTGAACTAAAATTTAAAGTTGCATTCTACCAATCTACCAAAGAAATTAGTTTAGAATATCTTGTTTTCATTCTTCCACCAAAACATTCAGCCAGAGTGTTCAGTAACTGTCCCTTTCTTAAAGGCACAGCCTAAAACGGTCGCATGTTTGAAGAAATATATATATATATATGTACAAATAAACAAAAAGAACAAATTATATCGAAAAGGCAAAGGGACTGGACAAAAAGTAGCATTAGTGTAATAGTTCTGTGTTCCTGAAGTATTTTGATTTTATTTTCATTTCTTTTAATTACATCAATGTTTGTCTGAGAGTTGGTGTGGTTGGTTGAAAATTCCCCCCAACATTAAATTGCCAGACCAGCTCAGTTGGAAGCAAATGAAGCTGTACTTACAAGCAAAACTGCAATCTAAAATGGAATTCAATGAACATGTACAAAATATAGAATAGAATAGAATAGAATAGAATAGAATAGAATAGAATAGAATAGAATAGAATAGACCAGGTTGGAAGAGACCTTCAAGATCATCACGTCCAACCTATCATCCAAAACCACCTAATCAACTAAACCATGCAACCAAGCATCCTGTCAAGCCTCGCCCTGAACACCCCCAGTGACGGCGACCCCACCACCTCCTCGGGCAGCCCATTCCAATGGGCAATCACTCTCTCTGTGTAAAACTTCCTCCTAACCTCCAGCCTAAACCTCCCCTGGTGCAGCCTGAGACTGTGTCCTCTTGTTCTGGTACTGGTTGCCTGGGAGAAGAGACCAACCTCTGCCTGACTACAAGCCCCCTTCAGGTAGTTGTAGAGAGCAATAAGGTCACCCCTGAGTCTCCTCCTCTCCAGGCTAAGCAACCCCAGCTCCCACAGTCTTTCCTCACAGGGCTTGTGCTCCAAGCCCCTCACCAACTTTGTTGCCCTTCTCTGGACACGCTCCAGCAACTCAACATCCTTCCTAAACTGAGGGGCCCAGAACTGGACACAGTACTCAAGGTGTGGCCTAACCAGTGCAGTGCACAGGGGCAGGATGACCTCCTTGCTCCTGCTGGCCACACCGTTCCTGATGCAGGCCAGGATGCCATTGGCCCTCCTGGCTGCCTGGGCACACTGCAGGCTCTTGTTCAGCCTACTATCAACCAGCACCCCCAGGTCCCATTCCACCTGGCTGTTCTCCAGCCACTCTGACCCCAGCCTGTAGCACTGCATGGGGTTGTTGTGGCCAATGTGCAGAACCTGGCACTTGGATGTGTTAAATCTCATGCTGTTGGACTCTGCCCATCTGTCCAGCCTGTCGAGGTCCCTCTGCAGAGCCTCTCTACCCTCCAGTAGATCAACTCCTGCCCCCAGCTTGGTGTCATCTGCAAATTTACTGATGATGGACTCGATGCCCAAATCCAGATCATCAATAAAGATGCTAAAGAGCATGGGGCCCAGCACTGATCCCTGGGGCACACCACTAGTGACTGGCTGCCAGCTGGATGTGGCACCATTCACCACCACTCTCTGGGCTCGGCCCTCCAGCCAGTTCCTAACCCATCACAGTGTGCTCCCATCCAAGCCATGGGCTGACAGCTTGGCCAGGAGTTTACTGTGGGGGACGGTGTCAAAGGCCTTGCTGAGGTCCAGGTAGACTACATCCACAGGCCTCCCCACATCCACCAGGCGGGTCACCTGATCATAGAAGGTATGTATTTACATGTATTTAGAGGTAGTTACAATTTATAAACAGGAGGAGAACCCCCTGGACAAAAACCAGGGGAGCTGCTAATAGCTTCCCACTCCCTGCTCCCCTCCTTACCCTGATGGACACAAAGGGACAAGAGAAAAGAGTAGAGAGTTATTTTGTTAGGATACTCAGCCAAAACAAAGAACACACCCAGAGTCAGCAAAGACAAACAGAAGCAAGTTTATGTTTCCCAAAGCGAGGAAATAAGAAAGAAAGGAAGAAAGAAAGGAAGAAAGGAAGAAAGAAAGGAAGGAAGAAAGAAAGGAAGAAAGAAAGAAAGGAAGAAAGAAAGGAAGAAAGGAAGAAAGAAAGGAAGGAAGAAAGAAAGGAAGAAAGAAAGAAAGAAAGAAAGGAAGGAAGGAAGGAAGGAAGGAAGGAAGGAAGGAAGGAAGGAAGGAAGGAAGAAAGAAAGAAAGAAAGAAAGAAAGAAAGAAAGAAAGAAAGAAAGAAAGAAAGAAAGAAAGAAAGAAAGAAAGAAAGAAAGAAAGAAAGAAAGAAAGAAAGAAAGAAAGAAAAAGAAAGAAAGAAAGTTTACATTTCCAGTCTTATGTTTGTTATCTGTCCAATGTCCAATTAGAACTTACCATTATTTTCCTTTTTACACCCAATAATAATTTATTTACCACTTTCTGTTAAAGATCTGTGGAAAAATGTAAGGGTACAGCCTAAAACTACCACATCTGGAAACAGAAAACTTAGGAGAGCAAAAACTCAGAACATGATACAAGTTTTGTTTCTTTAACACATTTGCAACAAAAAGGCAGAAGATCTGTCAAACAGGTGATTCAGCCTCCAATCACAGGGTCACAGAATCACAGAAACATTCAGGTTGGAAAGGACCCTCTGAATCACTATGTCCAATGGATGACCCTACTCTACAAGGTTCACCCCTAAACCATATCCCCAAGCTCCACATCCAAATGACCTTGAAACACATCCAGGGTTGGTAACTCAACCACTTCCCTGGGGAGCCCATGATAAGCTGGACTGCTGAGCTGGGCAATGATAAGCTACTGCTTGTTATTGGTGCAAAGGTCCCTACAACTGCTTCCAAGACTCATTCTTCAAATCCTAGATTCTAAAGGATTAAAACGTTGAGATTGCATCACTATTTTCCTATCATGACAAGAGAAACACGTTTGTTTCTTGATAAAGACAAGTCCTGTCTGTCTCCTGACTGTGATACCAGCCCCTAGAGCACCATTTACAGTTCCTTCCCATTTTAATTAATCACTACCCTCCTCCCCTTCTTACTACAGGTCGTTGTTGCTGCACTAGAGGATGCATTCATGATGGTCTTTGCCAGTGATAAATTGGTAAGTAGTTACCTCTGAAGTGATACAGAAAGGATACTGTAGTGTACTCACACTTCTCTGGGATCTGGGACTGCAAAAGACAGAATGCCTCCTTTCTGATGGATGTCTGAGCTAGAAGAGATGGAAGCTTCTCCCTCCAGTTTCTGCAAGTACTCCTCACACACAGAACTCTGGACAAAAGTGGATTGAGCACAAAAGTGCTCACTGGACAAAAGTGGATTGAGTGGATTACAAATGGAAATTAAAAATAAATGTCTAATGACTTCTTCTACTGACATTAACAAGAGATTTTATCACCACAGATACCTCTGTGTTCTGCTACTTGTTCCCAGATGTTTTCTTTTAGTAGATTGGCCCCTGTGAACTTTCAATGTTTTCTGAAGCTGTGCATAAATCATGCACACAGTCTACTCCTCTTCTGCTCTTTATGTGGTGAAAACTTTCTATTGAAGTATAGCAGAATAATTTCCCTACAATGAGATCAGCATTGGGCAAGTAAAGGGTGATAGCAGGCATCAGCTGTCTGGGACAAGGTCCTGGGGAAATGAAGATCCAGGTGCATGGTAAGGAAGTTGTGAGCTTCAGGAATTCTTTGATGAGAATGTCAACGCAGTAAGCCTGGCACACAAAAGTGCACTCAAGGCACCCTGATCTTGCAAGGTGTAGAACAATTCTTTAAAAAACAAGTCAGTTTGGGGGGAGAATGCTGTTTTGTTGATGGTTGTGCTTTGTGTGACAAGCTTCAGTTGTCTGTTTAGAACTTCTAGTGGTTAAGGCAGTAAAACAAGACTTCCTGATGTCATTGCTATCCTGTGGATTTTGGAATAGATGGACTTCACCTAGCAGATAAAATGAACAGTTGATCAGACTGTAAATTAGAGTAGTTTAACAATGTAAACTTCCTGCAAGATGAAGCCTTAGCATTCTCATGGAGATGTTATTTCTGTAATTTTGGCTGTGTCAGCTTTCTAAAAATACAGTGTAAATATAAAAAAAGCACTGTCATGGCCTTTATTATAACAATGAAGTGTTAAACCTAGATCCTCAGAGAGTTTTTATAGAAAGTAATGAGCTCATCCTATTGTACGAGCTGTTGCAGACTGTGTGGCACTCTCAGAGAAACCATTTTGGAAAGAGTAGGTGCAAGGGTAAAAGCTCTGGCTGAAGTGACATGCAGGCAGGAGACCATTTCCCCCGTCACATTAGATGCAGAGCCTCTCGTATGGCTGAACAGACAGTGAGAGCTACTGTCTCCCAAGGGAAAGCTCTGTGAGACAGAAATCAGGAAAGATAAAATCATACCAGCTTATTTTCTTTCTGGTTTCTGAAATTCACTTAGTGTGACCTTGAATATATCTTCCTGCGGCAGTTTGGGCTGGGTGCCTCCCGCTGCT
This sequence comes from Dryobates pubescens, assembly GCF_014839835.1. Taxonomy (NCBI): domain Eukaryota; kingdom Metazoa; phylum Chordata; class Aves; order Piciformes; family Picidae; genus Dryobates; species Dryobates pubescens. The sequence goes on from NC_071657.1 coordinate 32,651,783, forward strand.
GCCACACGGGGTGCACCTCTGGTGCCCCAGATGTGCAGCCCAGTGAGTGGACACAGGAAGCTCCGTATTTCATACCTGCTCCCTATAAATCCATCTGCAAGGTCTCACACTTCCTCTTTCTTCCCTTGCCATGAGATGCTCCCTATCTGGTAATGGAAGGGGAGTTACCTCAAGGCCTCTTGGGCCTGGCTAGGCCCTATGCCAGGATGAGAAGAGGGAAGGGCAATCTCAGATCTGGCCAGCTGAGATTAACCTAACAGTGGAGGGGAGGAAGAAAGAGCCCTGGGGGTTTGGGTTATACCCTCAGGTAGGGAGAAGGGAAATGCTGGGAAGCTTCTGGGTGTTCTTTGGGATCTTTTTTGTCAGTGTGCTTGTAGCTCTCTGTAAAGCATTCATTGCTTTTCCATTTCAACTTTTCATTACTTCTGCAATCCATTGTTTGACTCTCGTTTTTTTCTGCCCCAGTGGGAGGCAAGGGAGGATCTGCTTCAAACTGGGACACTTCCAACTGCTATTTCTAATTACAGCTGATGGTTTGCTGTTTTTTTTCATCTTGCAAGTATTCTCAGAAACTAGAAGACTCAAAAAATGTGGAATTCATCTTAGAAATCAAAGGTAACCTGTTGTGCCCAGGAAGAATAGAGCAGAAGCAGGCCTTTAGTTTTCCCTTAATTTAACATTAGTAACACTTCATAATACAGTTGAGGACTTCATAAAATCACAGAATTATCAGGGTTGGAAGGGACCTCAAGGATCACCTAGTTCCAAGCCTGCTGCCACAGGCAGGGACACCTCACACTAGATCAGGTTGCTCAGAGCCACATCCAGCCTGGCCTTGAAAACCTCCATGATGGGGCTTCTACCACATCCCTGGGCAACCTGTTCCAGTATCTCACCACCCTCACAATGAAGAACTTCTTCCTACCCACCAAACTGAATCTACCCATTTCTAGTTTTGCTCCATTCCCCTAGTCCTATCACTACCTGACATCTTAAAAAGTCTCTCACCAGCTTTCTTGTAGGTCCCCTTCTTTTATATTCTTACATTTTGTCCCCTTTTATTTTTCTTGTTCCCTTAGACCTGTTTTTGAAGCTTTTGGCATTAGAAGTGTCACAGCATCACAATTTTAAATCAAAACAAAAAAAGCTACAAATCCCCCCAGTGTTACCATTTTCCAAATGCATACAATAATACTTGCACGCCATTGCCTTCTCTCCAACATGGAATGAATGAAGATGGAGCTGGGGAATAACCATCACACATGGTTATTCACCACCAAGTGGTGCAGGCAGACATTTTTTAAAGGTAGCACCACCTTTTTGCTGCTTTATAAGCCAGGAAATGTTACTGTAGTATTCCCATTCTGAATCTGTGAGCTGAGTAATAGCTAAATATTGCCCTGCTTTTTGGTTCTTGTACTCTTTGATGCTCCACAGGTGGGCAAGAATTGCAATAGAGCTGAGCAGAGGTGGAGGCGTAGCTGAATCCTAAACTCAGCTCTGAAACATGCAGCTGGTCTTTCAGCCAGGAGCACCGTTTCTGTCCTGCAAGCAGAAACTGCCATGTGGAAGTATTATCCACTACTCCTGGGAGCTTGAGTGTGCTACAACTTCATTTCTTGGAGAGGTTTTTCCTAGTCAGCCAGTACCATTGTCTGTGGTCCCAGCACCAGTGAAATGGGATTTCCTCATTGCAAAGTAGACAGATGGTTCTATGCTCTCCTCTTTCTCCTTGGTTCCTACAGGAGGTGCAACCTGTGGCAAAGTGCTGGTGGTTGCTTATGGCAGGAGTAATACTAACACTTCTCTTCTTCTTCTGCTCTCATTGATACAGATGACTAGGTGGAGATGGCTAACCTCTTAACTGCCATCCACAGCACAAAAAAGAACTTGTGATTCCTCCACTCCATGATTTGTTTGCTCCACAGAGAGGTAAGAAAGAATCTGGCTTTCCATAGCTGATCTGAAACTTCAGCAGCTGCTGGTAAAGATCTGTGCTGTGTCCCATTGAAATAATTTCCAGTAACTCTCATGATGATATTTGTCAGATCTTATGTATACAGAATCAATAGAGATAAGTAAACTGAACTCCTCCATACTTTACAATCAGGTTGAAGTGCCTATTGTGTAGCTGTAATGAAGCTTTATTGCTTCAGAGTGTGAGGGGAAAGCTCAGCTGCCTGGTCATCACAACACTTCCAACAGGAAGACAGGACATATATTAAACCACATCATACCTGACATAATTCCAGTTTAGGTGGTTTCTGTTGTGCAAATTCCAGAAATCAAAAGAACCTCACAAAAAGTAGCTGTGAGACCCACTGTCTTTCAAAAGTGTGACCTGGCTCACAGGAAGATGGGCCTGGATCTTTATGTTTGTTTGGTAAATGAGGATATCGTTGGACATTTTCTGTATCGGCACCAATGTGTTAAAGCACACAGGTAAACATGTATTTAGTCTTAAAATCAGGTAGAATGCAAGGAAATTATCTCAACTTGCACTAGGGGAGGTTTAGATTGAATATTAGGAAAAATTCTTCATTGAAAGAATGGTCAGGCAAGGAATGGGCTGCCCAGGGTGGCGTCATGGGCCCTGGAGGTTTTAAAAAAACATGTAGATGTGGCACTTTGATACATGGTTTAATGGCCATGGTGGTGTTAGGCCAACAGTTAGCCTCGACGATCTTAGAGGTCTTTTCCAACCAAAATAATTTTGTGATTTTAAGATGCATAACAAAGAAGTTATTTGCACATCACTGAGGCCAGCAGAACTTTTTTTTCCCAAGTCTGCTACAATAATAAATTTGTCATTTCATAGGCTTCATTCAGTAACTGATTAGTGGTGTGACCTTTGAGATAAAGAGACAATCTCTAAAGAGGTGTAAAATCCATTAAGAATAAGCCTGAAAGGACTCCTTTGCTACCCACTCCCTTTCCATCTGTTCTCCCCACTCCCACAATTGTGCCCAGAACCATTCTATTACTATTTTCCACAACACTAACATCAGTGCTTCTTCAGAAAACAAACAAAACCCACAACCAAAAAAACCAACAACAATCAAAAAACCTCTGCAAATGAAAAAAAGTAAACAACAAAACCAAAACCAAACAAAACCCACAAAAAACACAAACAAAAACCCTACCCAAACCACCCAAACCAAATCAACCAATCAAGCAAACAAAACCACCAACAATAAAATCTCAAAAAGATCCATGACCCGTCATTTCAGTGGGTATTAAATATGCAAACCCATGGCTAGCTCTTTAAAGGCTGCCAATGTAATGTAAAAAAGGACAGTGTCATACAATCAGTCCTGTTCATGCTGAAGGACTAAATGGACACTGACAGAGAGGAGCTTGACTTGTCTGGGTAATGAAAAATAACCTAGTTGTGCTTGTGACCCCAGTGGCTTGTTTCTATTCACTGCATCAGCAGCATTCTCTGTGTACATACAGCAGTGACCTTATGACTATTTACCTGACTTTTGTTCAAACCCATTTTATTTGCATGTTCTTTTCTGAATCCCAGCACATGTAAAAGAGGACTATGATGACACTAAAAGAAAAATCTGTGGCTCAAATCATGTGCAGAATCTGTAGCTACACTTTTTTTCCCCTCTCTTTCTGCTTGCTCAGAGGGTGCAGAGGTGTCTTCATTTGCCATTGGAATGGGCTGCCCAGGGAAGTCACCATCCCTGGAGGTGTTCAAGAGGGGACTGGATGTGGCACTTGGTGCCATGGTTTAGTCATGAGGTCTGTGGTGACAGGTTGGACTTGATGATTCTTTGAGGTCTCTTCCAGCCTTGGTGATTCTTCCTTTGCTGTGAAATCTGTTTGAGCACTTATTTATCTCCATGGTTGCCATCACCTCGTCCAGTTTCTACACCCTGCTCCAGTTTCTACAGCCATTCCCTTCCTAGAAATGGAAGTCTGCTCTGCATTCTGGCAGATGATGTAGAGCTTCACACACACAAAGAACCTATTGCTGAAAATCCCAAGACAACTGAAAACGCAATATCCTTGATGGAAGATGTGATTTCAGCCTATCTTCATACCTCCACTGGAGCTCAAGTGGTGCTGACATGATGAAAGCAGACAAAAAGAACCTTTTTTCTTGCTCTGGGCTGGGTACATCATGATACAGCTCTGGGATAAAAACTGGGGAAGGTGTTATTTCCTGCTGGCATTTTTTAAGTAGGAATAGAATAATTATTTCCATTTCTATGCTTGATATTGCCACCATTCTTTACTCATCAGTGCCTTTTTATCATATGCTAGTAGTATCTGTGACAAGGAAATGGGTTGGGTTTTTTTTAGTTTTCCTTTTTTTACAGACTGATGGCAAGGTGTGGACCATACGTACAAGGAGTTTAGCCTGACTGAAATAAGTGTGGCATACATGTTGAGCCACCACCTATGGGAATGCTCTAGGATTGTGGAAAAATTAGTCAGGATATTTAGTGGAAGTATTCTCATTTTGAATGCATGCAATGTCAATATGACTTGAAGGATAAGAAATACAGAATGATCTATTGCAAAGAAAACAGCATATACTAAACTGTTCACTTATGTTCTAAGAAACAGCATACAAAATGGCATTAACTGTTTTCAAAAATCTGAGTGATTCCTGGATAATTAATATGTGTCACACTGCCTCTACCATATGGAGAATGATTCAGTCATCATCTTCGCACTGTGATTCTTGAGGCAGAAAACTCAAGAATGACAGAAAGATGAGAACCACTGCACTAGCCATGCCTTTGTTGAATTGCCAGGTGAGGGGGCTTTCAGTTTGTGCTGAAGCGCTGTTGTGATTTTGACTCATTTGGCAGCTGTTCCAGCAGTGTGCTCACACAGGCTCCTACATGGAAAGAAAACACAAAACAAAAAAACATGCAAAATCCTGTGGATTGAGATAAGGAGAATTTAATGGAATAATAAAAAAAGTATAGGTACTGTATTTTGTAGCAAGCAAACATGAAGCATAGCAAAAGCGAACCAGTGAGAAAAACAGTCCCCATGCTAGGAGCCAGCAAAGTGGAAGTGACCCACACCCCAAGCCAGGAGCCAGAAACAGCCCCTGGAAACAGGAAGCATCTCATGTCATAGTCCAAACTGCAAGTGCCCTGATCCTTTGCCCCAGCCAGCCCTTTCGGTATACAGCAGACATGACGTCAGCCATATATTGAATACCCATTAGCAGATCCAGTTATAAACCTGGACAGGCTCTAAACTTGTATGATTCAACTCTGAGGAACAGAGCTTAAGTTGAGATCAATTAACTGAGAGCCAAGGGCCTTGAGAATTGATTCCTTTGTGAAATTCTGAGAAATATGAAAGTCATGATCAAATTCATGCAATCTGTAATGGCTTTCAGGAATTTTTAGCAGCATTAAGTATAAGTTGTGCACTAATAACCCAGTTCATGTTTTGGAAGACTCACAATAGAGAAATCATCTTATTTCCAATACTACTGTTTAGCTTTTAGCATTGTACAATATATTCCATGTTTAGATAATTATTCCTGAAGCAGACATAAATATAACAAAAACCACAAAACAACAAAAAACCCCAAACAAACAAAACCCAGCAGCAACAAAAAAAAAACCACAAACCCAAACCCAAAACAAACAAACAAAAAAGCAAAAACCATCAAACACAGAAACCCCCAATGCATTTCAAGTGGTATATTTGGCTCTCAGGTTACTCTTCAAAAAAAAGAAAAAAGTTAGTCAGTAAGGCAATAGAGACTTCTGGCTTTGCATAGGTCACATAGTGAATCAGTGATTCAGCTAAGAGAAGATGATTGACTCTCGTTCTTTCCCTTTTTTACCCCAACCATTAGATACTCTTGCCAATACAAACAGTCTGCATAACTTGGCAAGAAGGTTAAAAAGTCAGGTCAAGTTAATTTTGAATTGTTTGAACCACTTGTGGAATGTAAACTCTATGACAAAATTTGCATTTAAACATAAATCCTTGATCATTTCAGTACTGGGACAAAAAATATGATTGAACAGGGAGCTACATGTAATGGTTTAGTGCAAGGGCTATATTGCCTGCTCCCCCAACACAAAAGTGAGGGGAAGAGTAACATACACAACTCAAGGCTGAGATAAAGAGATAAGAGTTTAATATAATGTAAGCTACCATGAGCACAATGTGTAATTACCTTAGTTAATAATCTACTTAATCTAATAATATAAAGCATGATTACCTGCTCTTCATGCTCTGCTGTGAGTGGGAGGAATAGTTGCACCATGCACATTTGGAATCAGAGACTCAGAATCTGCATTCAGAGCAGCTAAGACAGGATGACATTGACTTTAGAGCATACTATCTCCCCCAGGTATAATCCAGCTCCAGAGAAGTTTGTGGCAAAAAGATCTAAATGCTTTGATTTATCACAGTATCACAGTATAACTAAGGTTGGAAGAGACCCCAAGGATCATCAAGTCCAACCTGTTATTTGTATCACACCTTCTTTCAGCTAGAAAGTGTGGCAATTTTTATTAAGAACCAACCTCTGCTATCAAGCTCCCAAATGAGCAACCAAGACAGGTAAACAACTAGAGAAAGGATTCTGCTTGATTCCATATTATTCCCGAGGACTGAAGGCAGAAAGTCTTTCTTTTCTCTCTTGTTAGTGCAGGATCAAACCTGCATTTGTACTCCAAGCCCTGTCTATCTCAGCTAATGACTCACTAGTTCACTAGGGTGAATCTCAGAGCATGAGAGTCAAGACAAAAGGTAAGTCTCATTTAGAGTGGGTTCTCTGCTTATATAAACTGTGTGGATAGAGCAAATCCATTGTTCACAGTCACTGAAAGCTGCCTAGCCAGTCAAACACTGTTAAATTAGCAAAGGCACTTACTTTGGCACCCAGGATTACTTGCTCAAATTCAGAACTAGAAGCCAGATGACTCATTTGCTACTTGCTCAGTCCTCAAGATGTCTTCAGTCCTACAGCAGCTAGAGATCAGAAAAAAAGTGTCCCTCAGATTCTTGCACATCTCTGCAGGCATCTAGAGCTGCCCGTGCCTACAGAGAGTTGAGTAGCTGGGCAGCCTCTTCTTCTTGAGGACATGCACACAAACGGTGCCCTGCGTGGGATCATGCTGGACATGCACAGGACCCCTCCTCTGTGTGGACCATGCTGGCTGCTTTTCCCAGGACACTCCTCCAGGCCACCATAGAAATGAGGAGCAAAGCAATCACAGCCTGAATGGTGGTTTAGGTTACCTCTGTGTCAAAGGGAATGGAGGCAAAGATGGGCACACAGGCATGTGTTGTAAAACACCCTGGGTGTCAGCTGCTGTTGCAAGGACCCCAAAACAGAAAATGGTTGAGTATTAATCTTGTACAAAACTTTTTTTTTTCTGTAAAGCATTAGGTGTCAGGACAAGAACCCACTTTCTTTGCTCAATAAGAAACCTAAGGGCAAAGACACTTCTCTTTTTTTTTTTTTTTTTTTTTTCCCTTCTCCCCCATCCTTTAACTTGAGAAAGTATAAACAATATTTTTATTTTCTTCCAAGAATCTTCAACAGGTAACATTACACCTCTTCCACCTGGTTGCTTTTTCTGTTCTCAAGTAAATTAGCTTGTCCTGAGTTTCCTGTTTCTTGGCTACTTTTCTTGCACACACAGAGGAATCCTATAACCCCATTCACACCTCAGCCTGACTGGCATTTCAAATTCAGAAAGAAGAATGGTAAAAATATCCAAGCAGCATTCATGACAGCACTCATGGCAGTGAACAGGAGGAATCTTACAAGATTTCAGTGTAAGCAAAACAAAGCCAATTTGGTACGTAAACTTGAGTAGTAGCTTATACTCATTCCCCTCTTCCCTTCCCCTTCCCCTTGGAAGAGGGGAAGCTATTCCTCCTTTTCTTTTCTGTCCTTCCCCTCCCTCTTCACAGGCAGATTATTTTCCACTGCATAGCTTGAATGGATAATATCTATATCATTTTTGTTCTCTCCCTTGGGCCTGATCCAAAACCCACATAAGGCAAGAGAATTAATAAATTCTTTTTTGTCTGGTATAGTGAGCCTGTGTCAGCAGAAGCCAGCCCCCTAGCAAGAATGACAAGAGATGTTGTGACATCAGGAGTAAATTGCTCCTTGAAACATTTCTGAGAAAACCAGACTGCCATTCTATAACTGGTTTATAGTTAAGGCTTTGATTTTGATGTTTCAAAGTTTTTTTATTTCTGAAAAAATTCAATTGCTTCCAAGCAGCAGGACTGTTTCTTAACAATAGCATTAAAAATTATCACAGCATTTAATCACTGCAGTTAGTTCCCAGTAAAACAGAGTAAATAAACCAACAAGAAGAATGTAACTTTCCACTGTTGCAAATATCAAGGCACTTTTCTGTCAGACAGCTTGTTTCACATCCAGAATCTAACTCAAACATTACCAAAAAAGGTCAGTGAGGGATCAGGGTGGTACTAGGCATGAGAGAGTACTTCTGTCACTGTAAGCATTGATTTTTGTACTGTGATGGGCAATAGCCAGAAATATAAAGTACCGTGCAATGACTGAGGAAGAGACAATACATTTCCTAGTATTTCAAGAAGGTGAAAAAACTGCTGCAACTGAAATGAGTCATTTGTTTAAAGATGTTTAAAGATTGTTCTGGCATGAAAAATGCATAAACTTGCCTCAGTGTAGTGCTGTAGCACAAACACTACTTGAAATTATTTAGTTTGACCTTGGTATAATCAAGAATCAATCAAGAAGAAATCCTGGCAGAGTTACAGCAGACCAAAGGTGCATTCACAAAACAAAACTTGAAAGTTTTTTATTAAAAAAAAATGTAAACCTAGCCTTTCATGGAGCCTGAAATAAAACAAACAAACAAATATAATAAAAAATAATCTAGACAGCAGTGTACAAAATATACAGCTATCTGAATATCTAACACTGAGTCAAAAGAGGAAAAGGTGTGCTGGATAAGTCTGTGGGTAGAGCAGGATTATCTTGCTGTATTTGAGAGCAGGACCTGGCCCTCAGCCACAAGCTACAAAATGCTGCTTACAACGATGGGGCAAGACAGCACAGGAACTAGCACAGCTTAATATGCTGGAACTTACAGGTGCTAAAATAGCCCAGGGAGCAGTTGTTGAAGCAGATGTGAATTAACTGGGAGGTTGCCCCTTTCAGCAGCTATTAGTGCAGGTATCAGTATCATGCAGTTACAGGAAACAGCGAGGGACATGAAATCAGGGATAAAACAGGCCAGTAACTTGCATCCTTGCTTGGGAGTTAGTCATTGCAGGGTATCACTGGGCAAGCCATATCTGCCTGTGTTTCATAGGATACTAGTATTTTCTCATGTCACCAGAGTTCTCTAAAGTCAATATATTTACTGTCCAGTAGCCATAGCAAGAGAGGTGATCAAAACGTCAATGCTTTTCTACCAGAAAATGCTCAAACACATGAAAAAAAGGTGTCTAAAGTCTGAACTATTCTGTGAAGGATTTTATTTAAACAAATTTTAAACAAAAAAAAGTCTACGGCCATCATCAGCCTAAAGCACCTTAGGGCACTTTGCTCAGGACATGGATACAAATAAAAGCAAAGCCAGCACAACTCCTTCTCCTCTCCCTCAAACAAATTCTCCTGATTTTCTGTTGCAATTTCTAACTCCTCTTTCCAATGCTGCACATCCCTGGCACTTCACTCCTTCCAAAATGATGACCCTTGTCATTTCTTACAATTACTTTGTTCATGTTCCCTTCTTCTCTATGTCCCTAATTTTCCTGCATCATTTGAACTACAATACTTTAATGGTGGGAGACCAACTGTACAGTCCTTTCCTGTGCAGGTCCTGCCCTCAATGACATGTTGTTTAAAAGGTTGTCTAAAACCTCCGATATGGTGTTTCCATTTTTGGCAAGAGAGCTGCTAGGGACCAGCACTGGGACCGGTGTGCTTAGGCCAAAAGGCACTCCACTTTTTATTTCTTTTGGGGGCTTTTCAGGGTGGGAGAACCTCAGCAGACAGTGAGGGCCAGCAGGGTCATCTTCTCGCATGCCTGCTCAAGAGGGTGACATCAGCCACAGCAAATTTATATGCAGGAGAACTGAGCTGTGCAACGCCATTTTATCAAGAGAGCTGCTGTCTTCTTGCTTGATAGCAGCTAGCGGCACAGGCCGCGGCATGTTTTCACCAGAGGCAGGTGCTGAGTCACGTGGGCTCACTCCTGAATTGTTCTCCAGTTGATCAGTTGGCCAGGGATAGGGATGGTTGTAACTCACCACAAAGCTGTTTTCAAAACATCTGTGTTGACCCAGACTGAGGTCAATCTTAAGCAGGCAGGTGTCCAGGCATTTGGCTGCAGAGAGTGCTGGAGCCTGGCACCTGAAATGGAGGGCAATGGAGACACCATCTGAAGTGCTGCCTAAAGTAAAACAGCCTTCCCCCAGCATCAGGACTTGTTCTTGGTGATTCCCTCCTGAGGGGAACAGAGGGCTCCATATGTTGGCCAGATCCTTCCCACAGGGAAGTCTGCTGCCTTCCCGGGGCCCAAGTCAGAGATGTTACCAGAAGGCTGCCTAGTCTGGTACAGTCCTCTGATTACTATCCCTCGATAGTTATGCAGGCGGGGAGCGATGAGGTTGAAACCAGAGGTCCAAAGGTGTGGTGGTTTAGGCTGGGTGCTGGCCCAGATGCCACTGCACAGGCCACACCTGGGAGGTCCCAAGGGGTGGGCCCAGCCCAGGGGGTGGTCACAGGGACCAGGTATTCCATTCCCATAATGCCCTGCTCCCCTATAAAAAGTCCATGCGGGGTCTTCACTTCCTCTTTCGTCCCCTGCTGCTGCCTAGGTAAAATGGCGTGAGCTGCCTCCCTTGGGCCTGCCCAGGCCCAAGGCTAGGTTGGGGGGGGGGGGTGGGGTGGGGTTGGGTGTACCCCCAGGTGGGGATGGGATGTTCTTGGGTATGTTCTGGGATCTCTCTCTTTGTCACGGTGCTTGTGGGTCTCTGTAAAACTTTCATTGTTGTCTATTGTTGTTTTCCTATTTAAACTTTCCATCACTTTTGCAATCCATTTGCCTGAGTCGTTATTTCTGCCTGTGGTGGGGAGGGGATCTGCCCCAACCCATTACAAAAGGCTATCAAAAAGGACTTCAAGGCTCTGGGAAAACTGGTTGAGGGGTCAGGGGCACAGGTAATTTTTTCATCAATACCCTTACTTGCAGGAAGCAATGTTGAAAGGAACAGGAAAGCAGGTGTAATGAACAAGTAGCTTAGAGGCTGGTGCTACCAATAGAATTTTGGGGGTTTTGATCTTGGGGAACTTTCTATAGCACCAGGTCCGCTACCAACAGATGGAGTACATCCGTCTCAGAGGGGGAGAAAAACTCTAGCACATGAGAATAGCCTATCCCACAGAGGGAAAAGGGTTCTAGAAAGGGTGTTGGCAGGTCTTATTGACAGGACATTAAACTAGATTTGAAAGGGGAACTGGCCCTTGGAATGGGCTGCCCAGGGAGGTGGTGGAGTCACCATCACTGGAGGTATTTAGGAAGAGACTGGATGAGGCACTTATTGCCATGGTTTAGTTGATTTGATGATGTTGGGTGATAGGTTGGACTTGATGATCACAAAGGTCTTTTCCAACCTGGTTAATTCTATTCTATTGCATCAACATGTATTGCAGGGCAATAAACAATCCTCACTATCAATACAGACTGGGGAATGAAGAAATAGAAAGCACCCCTGCAGAAAAGGACTTGGGGGTGCTCATGGATGAGACGCTGGATATAAGTTGGCAGTGTAAGCTTGCAGCCCAAAAGGCAAATTATATTCTGGGCTGCATCAAAAGGAGCATTGCCAGCAGATCCAGAGAGGTGATTCTGACTCTTTATTCTGCTCTGGTGAGACCTCACCTAGGGTACTGTGTACAGGTCTGGAGCCGTCAATACAGAAAGTTCATGGACCTGATGGAGTGAGTGCAGAGGAGGGCCACGAAAATGATCAGGCATTTGGAACACCTCTCCTGTGAAGACAGGCTGAGGGGGCTGAGGGAACTGTACATCCTGGAGAAGAGGAGGCTGTGGGAGACCTAATAGCAACTTTCCGGTACCTGAAGGGGGCCGGAAGAAGGCTGGAGAGGGACTGTTTACAAAGGCCTGTAGTGATAGGAGGAGCAACAATGGTTTCAAACCAGAGAAGAGTAGATTTAGATTGGATGTAAGGAGTAAGTTCTTTACCATGAGAGTGATGGAACACTGGAATGGGTTGCCCAGTGAGGTTGTTGAGGCCCCATCCCCAGATATATTCAAGGTGAAGCTTGACAGGGCTTTGGGCAACCTATCTGTTGAGGATGTCCCTGCTTACCACATGGGTGGTTGGATCAGATGACTTTTTGAGGTTCCTTCCAACCCAAGCCATTCTATGATTCTAATTACTTCATTATATTAAGTGCAAAATTACTTTGTGGCTTAACGCAAAAACTCGATTTAGCAAACTGGTCTGTTACAGTGGAAAATTACAAAAGTTCATTCTGGAAAAAGACTGTGAAAGATTGATATAAACAATAACAAAAGAACATGTTCAATATCTCTCACTGCCTCAAAGTTTGTGGTGCAGAGTGAAGAACAAGGCAATGACACCACCCAAAGGCAAAACAGACAGCTCCTGTGGACCATGAGGAGGTATTCTTGGGGAGCTGAGAGTGAGCCTGCAAAGGTCCACTATAGGAGAGGAAGGCACTGCTACAGAAACATTGTTTGCTTTGCCTTTTATTTTCATTCCTTCCTCACTGAGACGCTAATAAAGTAGAATGTGGAGACAATTCTATCCTTGAGAGTGAGATCCTCTTGTCCATTTTCTCTTCAGCATCCTTCAAAGTGGAAGGTCCCCAGGGATGATTAAGCTGATGTTTTCTAGGAGGCAAAGAAGTGGAATGGATATAAACTCATAGTCACCTCTGTTAAAGCATTGGAGCATACCAATGTGGCTGTAGGATGGGCTCCACTGAGACCAGTACATGTGCTGTAGCCCAGTGCCATTCTTCTGAGATGTTACATCATTTCAGGAAAGGAGTGCTGTAGAATGAGCATCCCTCTCAGAAGGAAGGTAGAGTTGATCATTTATTGCAGGACTTCTTCAGTGGTAAATTAAAGACTCACTGACTCCTGAAGTGCTAGGAAGAAGGGGGAGAGTACTGGTAGGAGAAGCATAAACCAACACACTGTGAATTGATGCAATTGGGTGAACATGTCAGGTTTATAAATATAACAGATTTTAAACACTGGCTTTATATGCCACAATAAAAATACATTTCAGCACAGCACTGAGATATTTAGTATTGTGAACAGTGCCTGACTTAGCTTTTATGAAGATATGGAAAGGATTGATTAGTCTTTCAGTTATATGCTTGCAGGTGAGGACAATCGCACAGAATTCAGAACATGAATCATGTGCTGTTGTAAATGAAGACCTTAATCATATGTGCTATACTTACAAGATGAAGTATTAACCTGGGCACTCAGATTTATCTCTGTTTTCAACTACAAGCCATTGTTAGCCATATTTCTGAATCATGCAAAGACTTTGGATTAAAAAGCCATAATTTTCCAAAGAAGGGAAGGTTTTTTCCCATTTTGTGTTACCTCAATGGCATGTGCCTGATCATTGCTGACTCTTAATATATACCAAGCAGAACAGTCAACAATGATACTCTTACAAAATATTTTTCACATTTCAAGAATATTTTGCATACACTTCTGTTCACAGGAAGGGAGGAGTGAGACATTAACATTGTAAACTAGACTAGACTAGACTAGACTAGAATAAACCAGGTTGGAAGAGACCTTCAAGATCACCGTGTCCAACCTATCATCCAACACCACCTAATCAACTAAACCATGCAACCAAGCACTCTATTAAGTCTCCTCCTAAACACCTCCAGTGATGGTGACTCCACCACCTCCTCGGGCAGCCCATTCCAATGGGCTGTGTAAAACTCTGTGTAAAACTTCCTCCTAACCTCCAGCCTAAACCTCCCCTGACGCAGCCTGAGACTGTGTCCTCTTGTTCCGGTACTGGTTGCCTGGGAGAAGAGTCCAACCTCTGCTTCTCTACAACCCCCCTTCAGGTAGTTGTAGAGAGCAATAAGGTCACCCCTGAGTCTCCTCCTCTCCAGGCTAAGCAACCCCAGCTCCCTCAGTCTCTCCTTATAGGGCTTGTGTTCCAAGACCCTCACCAACTTCGTTGCCCTTCTCTGGACACGCAAGTCCTTCCTAAACTGAGGGGCCCAGAACTGGACACAGTACTCAAGGTGTGGCCCAATGAATGCAGTGTACAGGGGCAGAATGACCTCTCTGCTCCTTCTGGCCATGCTATTCCTGATGCAGGTCAGGATGCCATTGGCCTTCTTGGCTGCCTGGGCACACTGCTGGCTCATGTTCAGCCTACGATCAACCAGTACCCCCAGGTCCCTTTCTGCCTGTCTGCTCTCCAGCCACTCTGACCTCAGCCTGTAGCAGTGCATGGGGTTGTTTTGACCAATGTGTAGAACCCAGCACTCTAGATGTGTTAAATCTCATGCTGTTGGACTCTGCCCATCTGCCCAGCCTGTCGAGGTCTCTCTGCAGAGCCCTCCTACCATCTAACACATCAACATCTGCCCCCAGCTTGGTGTTGTCAGCAAATTTACTGATGATAGACTCAATGCCTTCATCCAGATCATCAATGAAGATGTTAAAGAGCACAGGGCCCAGCACTGATCCCTGGCGCACACCACTAGTGAGTGGCCACCATTCACCACCACTCTCTGGGCTCGGCCCTCCAGCCAGTTCCTAACCCATCACAGTGTGCTCCCATCCAAGCCATGGTCTTGCAACTTGGCCAGCAGTTTACTGTGGGGGACAGTGTCAAAGGCCTTGCTGAAGTCCAGGTAGACTACATCCACAGGCCTCCCCACATCCACCAGGTGGGTCACCTGATCATAGAAGGAGATCAGGTTGGTCAGGCAGGACCCGCCCTTCCTAAATTCATGCTGACTGGGCGTGATCCCTTGGCCATCCTGGAAGTGCTGTGTGATTGCACTCAAAATGACCTGTTCCATAATCTTGCCTGGCACTGAGGTCAGCCTGACAGGCCTAGAATTTCCTGGCTCATCCAACCGGCCCTTCTTGTGGATGGGCACCACGTTGGCCAGCTTCCAGTCATCTGGGATGTCTCCAGTGAGCCAGGACTGCTGAAAAGTGATGGAGAGCAGCTGGGACAGCGCACCTGCCAGCTCTCTCAGCACCCTAGGATGGATCCCATCTGGTCCCATGGACTTGTGGAGATCCAAGTGGCTAAGCAGATCACCAACTAACCCCATTCTGGAACAGAGGAAGACTATGCTGTTCCATGACTCCTTCTGCCAGCTCTGCAGGCCAGCTGTCTGGAAGACATTCTGTCCTGCTAGTAAAAATTGAGGCAAAAAAGGTATTAAGTAACTCTGCCTTCTCCTCATCCTTTGTTACAACGTTCCCCTCCGTGTCCACCAATGAGCGGAGGTCGTCCTTGCCTTTCCTCTTGCTATTAATATATTTATAGAAGGATTTTTTTTTGTCCTTCACAGCAGAGGCCAGCCTAAGCTCCAAATGTGCTTTTGCCTCCCTAATTTTCTTCCTACAAGACCTAGCAACAAGCTTACACATTTCAAGGGTTGCCTCATTTTTCCTCCAAAGATGATACACTTTTTTTCCCTTAGTTCTTTTAGAAGCTCATCACCCATCCAGGCTGGCTGTCTGCCCCGGCAGCTCATCTTCCGGTGCATTGGCACAGCCTGTTCCTGCGCCTTCAAGAGTTCCTCCTTGAAGTAGGTCCAGCTCTCCTGGACTCCTTTGTTTTTAAGGGCTGTTTCCTGAGGAACCTTCTGAGTTAGTTCCTTGAGTAGCCTGAAGTCTGCCCTCCGGCAGTCCAGAGTGGAGGTCTTCTTGCTGCCCCTCTTAGCTTGACTGAATACTGAAAATTCAATTATCTCATGGTCGCTGGCCCCTAAACAGCCTCCGACCACCACATCACCCACCAGCCCTTCCCTGTTGGTGAAGAGGAGGTCAAGCAGAGCCTTACCCCTCGTAGGCTCACACAGCACCTGGGATAAGAAGCTGTCCTCCATGCACTCTAAGAACCTCCTAGACTGTCTCCTCTCTGCTCTGTTGAGATCCCAGGAGATATCAGGCAGGTTGAAGTCACCCATGAGAACAAGGTCAGGTGATCTTGAGACAGCCTTAAGCTGCCTATAGAATGCTTCATCAGCATCTTCTTCCTGGTTGGGTGGTCTATAACAGACTCCAACCAGGATGTCAGCCCTGTTGGCTTTCCCTCTGATTCTCATCCACAGGCACTCAACCCTATCATCCCTGATCTCCAGCTCAGTGGCATCTAGTGCCTCCCTGATGTACAGGGCCACCCCTCCACCCCTTCTTCCTTGCCTGTCTCTCCTGAAGAGCCTGTAGCCATCAATTGCAGCACCCCAGTCATGTGAGTTGTCCCACCACATCTCTGTGATGGCAACTACATCATAACTTTACTGCTGCAGTAAGGCTTCCAGCTCCTCTTGTTTGTTACCCATACTTCGTGCATTAGTGTACATGCACTTCAGCTGGGCTGTTGGTTTCACCTCTAGCTCTAGCTTATCACCCCCAGCGACTCCTGCCTGGGGGGACTGGTTTCAGCCCCTTCATGGTGCTGAGGAATGGAAGGAGAAAAATTGTCAATGTACACATGGATATAAACCAACTCAGAAATAACATTTTTTTCCTGGCTGCTGCTCCCATGTTGTACAACATGTACCCATTTATCTGATGAACTTAGAACATAGTCCAGGAGTTTTGATAAAAGATACCTAGGAGATTCTTTCATTGCTGCTGAAGTGCTAGTTCCAGTGGATAGATTGTGGGGAGGTGGTGGATTAGGAGGAAGGTGGCATTAAAAAAAAAAAAGGTAGCTCTTGATTTTGTGTTAGAAGATTTATTTTAGCAGGATTTTTTTAGATGATTGCGGTAGTTCTAGGTTATGCCTTTAAAATTTTTCACAGATCTTGAGCAGAAAAGTAGTCAGATGTAAATTAATCACTATTGGGTGTAAAAAGGAAGACAAAGATAATTCTAAACAATTCCATTGAGAGCTATCTACTGTAAGACTGGTTGTACCAAAACAATTCCTTCTTCTCATCTCTTCTCTTCTTATTTCATCACTCTCGGGAGATACTTACTTGCTTCTGCTTAACCTTGGCTGCATTGTTTTGGTTAAGTCTAACAGCAGCTTTCTCTGACACTTTCTCCTTTTTGTCTGGGGGCCTCTGGGTAGGCAGGAAAGGAGAAGCTAGTAGCTTCCCCTGGTCCTTGGCCAGGGGGGGTTCTTGGGCTGTTTATTAATTGTAAATATCTGTAAATATTGTAAATACTGTATGTTTTGTACATATTCATTGCATTCCATTGTAGATTGTAGTTTTGCCTGTAAATGCAGCTTTTGTTTGCTTCCAACTGAGCTGGTCTGGCAGAGTTAATGTTGCAGGGGGGAAATTTCAACAAAACAAAACGTTACACTTTAATTTGGGTTGAATGTTTTATGCCATCAGAGGATTATATATTTCATCCTTTTGTATCAATTCAGATCATGGGTGGTACTTTTGCTACTGTTTCCCCCAAAGGAGACAATTTTCGTTTTTTATCACACTAATGGTTTAACTTTGTCAGTAATTATCAGAATTAACAGTATCATTAGTGTTTTCATTAGTATTTTGCAAAAGCCCATTAACTGAAGGCAATATTAACTGAAAAAAAGGAAAAGTTAATATTACCATTTTAACCCAGTATGACAAAAGATAAGTGAGTAATAGAAAAATACACAACTTACTGTTTTGACAGGAGTGTGCATCTGTTTCTCATTAGCTTTGCTTGAGAGAAAAAGGAATGAAGGTTTCCCGTGATTTAATTTGGAAAGTAACTTGGATTTCCTGTGCCTCAGCTGGAGGCATTATTGGTATGAAACCAGAAAGGTCCTAAGTGTCCTAGGAGGCTAATGTTTTGCAAAGAATAATACCTAAAGAAATTCAAACAGGATGTCAAGAAATGTTATATGGAGAAGCTAAAATTCACCATCAGATCCCCTAAAATTGGCATTACTGACCCTAGTACCCAAGACTGTTCAAAACAAGTGAATAAAGTCTGGACAGATAGCCACTAGGCTTAGGTTCAGCACATTTTCCAGAAAGGACTGAACACATTACCTGCAACAACGAGATCCTGCATTTTTTCTCGGGCTGTGTGTGCAGAGGTAAAAACACTCCAAACTCTTGCTTGCTTATTTAAACCATAGCCTTTGTTCCTGTGACCATCTTAATGCTGATAGCATATTTGCATGAATTATTAGGGATGTAATGGCAATCTGCTATCTCCTTTTAAAGCTCTCTTGCTGTTTCTTGCCATTCTTCAGGTTCTTGCTGTTTCTCCACTTATGATTAAACTGTACTGGCATCTGTAAGAGCATACTGTTACTGGATATTAAGGAAGATTCAAATCATTCTGTTGTTTTATGGCACAGCAAAAGTAATTAACCTGAAAAATAATAAAACCTCTTTGCTTAATCGTGTCTGCAGTACTTTATTTCCATAGTGAACAGAAATCATGAAAGAGATTAGTTCAGGCTACAGTGATGCAAATGTTAGGATTTTTTTGAAAATTCACATTCTTTTTTCTGGGATTTTGTTGTAGTGTTGTTTAAAATGTTGCCTTTGTATCCAGAAGTCTGAAATTTTTAGGTGAAAGCAAAAAGGCTTTTATATGAGTGGCATATTTCATATCTCACGTTTTGGAGGCCCTTTTTATCACAAAACCAAAGCAAGCAAGCAAAGTACTGTTGTGGTTTTTGTTTAGAAGCTGCACGTTTGCTAACCAATAAAAGAATATTCCTGGAAAGTATATTTTCCAGTGCCTTTTCTTCCTACTAGAAGCCTTTTTGTTGTTGTTGTTGTTTGTAATATGAGGTTTTATTTTTCATATTAAGATTCTGCAGTGTTACTGGTTCAAGAGCTAAGTCATCTTATGATTTCTTAGTCTGTATTTTCAGGTGATACATGACTTGTGTTACATCATTTGACATAAGCAGTCTCTCAACACTACAACATTATCTATTAAAAACTAGTTTCAAGATCAGCAGAACTTTCCTTTGTTTTTTTATTGAAATTGAAGCACATGCTTAAAAATTCCTAGTCAGGTAGTTGAAAATTTGGCCTTTGGCACTCAGTAATAAGTGACAGAGACGGGATTTCATGGCTACTTATTGAGTTAGAAATCTTGAAAAAACATGGACGAGTTCTGTCATCAGGTACAGTAAATTTCATAAAGGGGTTTATTTACGGTTAATAGTTCTTGTCTCACACGTGATCTTCAGTTAGCAAGATAAAGCAGGGTTTCTTTTTCACAGACATTGTATCTCATTGTAAAGACCTTAATGATCTCTTAAAAGAAGTATCAATACAATGCATCCCTGACTGGAGCACAAAATAATGCTGTAGGTAACAAGAGAAGAGATCATGAGGGCTGTGGTGACAGGTTGGACTTGATGATCTTTGAGGTCTCTTTCAACCTTGGTGATACTGTGATTCTGTGAAGATTCTCTACAATGGTATCATCCCAGAAGGATGTAGCAGTGTCAAGATGGAACATTATTTCTGTATAAACAATCTTCTGTCATTTCTCCATTCAGAGACAGATTCAGATTAAAATACTTTAATAATTAAATGACAATTAATTACTTTAGTAATTAACTGACCTGGCCTACCTTGATCGTATTCCCCCAAAAGTATGAAAGTTTGTAATATTTCTTGTCATGTTTCTTGCTACAACACTCTACAGCTGAAATGTGTGGAAATCCTCAACAACTTGCTTTGTGGCAATAGCATTTGACCATTCAAAATGCAGGCTGCTTTTGGAACAGAATAATTTATTGGTTTTTTTTGAAAGGCTGAACTCTTCTTGTAGTTCTGGCTATTACAGTTTCTGAGACTCTCTTGGACATACATAATGTCTGTTACTGCCCATGGAAACCTTGACCTTAACAATAACAATAGTGTTTACACAAAGTCATTTAGAACACTACTGATAACATGAGTAAGATCTGGAGAGCTAGCTGTCCTTCAGTCAAACCCTTTCCTTTCCTGGAATTTTTTCAAGATTTGCATATGTCAAAACAGTTTTCCCTTACTAAATAATAATAATGAAAAAAAAATCAGTTGTTTTTCTCTCAATAAATCAAGGGCTGAAAGGAAAATGGGCAATACCCATGTCGTAGTTTGGGCTGGGTGCCCTCTGCTACACGGGTGTTTCCTGTGTCCAGAAGTCCATCCCAGTGGGCGGACTCAGGAAATTAGGTATTTCTACCATAATCCCTTGCACCACTATAAATTTTGCGGTGGGGTCTGGCACTTCCTCTTTCCTTCCCTCTCCGAGACTTGGTAACTGGGGGAGAGATCTCCCGGCCATGGGCCTGATTAGGCCCAAGGCCACAGGGGGATGGGCAGTCTCAGGCCTGGCCAGCTGAGACTAGCCCAGCAGAGGGAGGGGGAAGAAGGAGCCCTGGGGGTTTTGGATGCACCCTCAGGTGGGGATGGGATCTTTCTTTGTCACTGTGCTTTGGGTTTTCTGTAACATTCACCGCTTTCTATTTAAACTTTCATCACTTTTGCAATCCATTTGTCTGAGTCGATATTTCTGCCTGTGGTGGGGAGGGGATCTGCCCCAACCCATTACAACCCAAATCCATATTTGATGCCTTTTTGAGAAAGTTCTGGCAGCTGCACTTAAGAAATCCAACACTTGTTCTCTATTGCTGGGTATCTTACATTATGAAAGGAATTATCTCTGAGCCAGAGAAGCCAATGAAGAGCTTTACAAGGACTTTGGTGGACTGTGAATCAACTCCATGGGATTTATCTGGAGAGGCAGATGCTAGATTTTGCCTCACCTAATTTAAAGATTTAGGTATCTATGAAGATACACCAGTCAAGGGAAAACAGAACGTGACTATCAGTACTACTTTAGTGTCTGCTTGAAGATGAGAGGGATCATGAACAATAAGGCATTATACTCTTCTACGCAAAGAGGAATTATGATCATGACAGATGTAGACAGATATTTCCTTTTAGTCAGATGAATCCCATCAGAAAAATCAGTTCTTCTGTGAGTTTCCTATGAGTTCACTTTGTCTAAAGTTACGGTTTCTTATTTCCAATATTTGTGCTTCTAACAGTCCCCCACACTGTGGGACTACTAAACTCCATCACTTTTGCTGCAGAACATCCAGATTCTGTATGATGCCATTAGAAATGTGTCTAACAAGTGCTGGGTGCTTTAAAAATCAGAAAATAAAATTTTAAACCATAAAAGCAGCTAAGAATAATTACTCCTCTATTCTTTTTAGGTTGAGATTGCTTAAAGAGTATTTTCCCTAACCATTTTAACTGTAAAAAATACTATTTATTTCAATTAGCCCTTCAGCTTGATTATCTGAAAAAGATATTATTTTGTGAAGTCATTATGATTTGGTATCAACTCTCAGTAAAACCTGGCCAATTAGTTCTTTTTCTTGCACATGTAACTTCGCACCGTAGTCCTGCCCTGTCTTCAGAATATGTCCTTAAGAAAAAAACCCAACCATTTTAATGAAGATGAAAAACTAATTTGTTTTATGTAACCCATGTGATATTTACGCCATCAAAAAGAATCAATGTTTTTAGTATCACGGCTTAATAGTGGCTGTGATTTACAGTGTCTGTAGCGTACGGGTGTTTAGGGAGCAAAGATTATCAACCTTGAAATGCACAGGCAGATAGTGATTTAAAAATTGTGTGTTACCTGTGCACATTTTGGAGACTGTGACAAACTTGAGTATTTTTCACCAGAAAAGGAAAAAAAAGGAAAACAGTCACAAGATTCAATATTGATGATAAATTCTTTAAAAAATGTGAGAATTAATGAAGAAATTAAATGCAGTACTTGAAAGGCACCTTTGAGGGGCTTTGAATGAAGCTTGCAACTCTTATCTCCCATTTACTCACATACTGGCAGGAGCACTCATTCATAGCAGGAAAGCTGAACTGCAAACTGTCCTCTGGCACGGAGACTTACATTCATCTTTTTCAACTACTAAGTACATGAATGTTATAATTAGAAGATGCTACACCATCTATGCCCATGGTTGTTACTGGAGCATTTTGCTGCTAAGAGCACCAATCCTAGAACGAAAAAGCAAGCAAGACTTTATAGCATAAGATTATAGCACTTAGCTAAAAGGGTACAAAATTATATTTATATATCTGTGAACCATGAGATTTTGGACATGCCTATTTTTATCTATTAGGAGCTGTAATATGTGTGAGGAATGTGATTTCATTTCTTCCTCTGTGTTTCTGAAAGACGTAAAATCCCACACTCTGAATTTCATTAAAATGTCATATTCTTCACAGCTATTTATATAGTTTAAGAAAATCCAGACTTCTGTTTCAGGAAAAGGGAAAGCTGAGATCAAAGATCTTGGGAATCTAGGAGTTCCAACAACTAAAATAATATTCAAGCATCCTAATGGCATATTCAGAAAGGAGGGGCAAAATAGTTTTATATATTTTGCAGTGCATGCTACACTTCTTAGCGTAAGAAATGTCTTCACAACACAACCATGGCACTAGAAAACATATGGTCATGCTACAGAAAGCTGAAGACCTGTCCCATTAAGCAGATATAGCTGTTAGAGGAAAAGTTAAAGAATGTGCAAAAAAAATATTTTTCCTTTCAAAAGGTATTTAAAAAAAAGTGAGAGTGTTATAACGAATTGAAAGTAATTGCAATCAATTAAAATTGCTTTGTAATTGCTTTCAACCCCTTTCATAAACCAGTGTGAACTCTGGCAAATAAACCCTGCTTTGTGGGGTTTGTATGTGGCATTTGTTTTATGAACATTAATGATCTCAAAACTAGATATCAAAATTTTCCTCTTTAGTGAAGGAAAGTAGAAGAGATCCTGGAAACACATCTAAGCTTATCCAAAAATACAGGTCTAGGATATCCAAGTAATTGTTCCTGAAGGCTCCTGTCATTCTCTATTGACCACAGAAGTCAAGACTGTCATCCAGCTCTTAATGCCTGAAATTAAATGAGAAACTCTGATTTTATCATAACATAACAGTATTTTGAAGTGATAACTATTGGATGTTGTCATTTTAGTGACAGTTAGAATTCTTCTGGACCAATCACTACAAGGATGCCAAGGCAATTGATTGATTTATTTGGGGTTAAACCAAGAGCCAGCAGAGAAGCTGATTTGGAAAGGACAGAAATAAAGTCTTCTGTATGCAGAAAACACAACTGGGTCCTTTTAAAGTAGTTAAGACAGGACTATAATTACTGGGCTATATAACTTCCTGAAAGTGCCAGCACAGATATTTTTGTTATGGTTGACTTTGGCATCATTTTCATGAAAATTTCTGCTATTACTTCTAACCTAAAATATGATTCACCAACTTGAAATCATTATAAACTCTGCAAGCTTTAATAAACACTTCAATTCATTGACAAGCAACAGAACTTCTGCTATTTGTGAAGCAAAATGGTCCTGATTTTTCACTTGAAATGGATGTATACCATGTATATGTAATTAATTAACTGTAAATAAGCAAGTAATGATAATCAATATAGTTCTGATTTATATTAAGGGAGCAGAAGAAATATAAAAAATAAAGAAGTAAGAAAGAATGTGATAATAGTATTATCACAGAACATTTTGTTATAATAGAGTATTTTCTGGGAAACTTAAAAAAAAAAAAAAAGATAAAAAATGATGTCTGTGACTTGTCAACACTAGAAGGCTAATCCACCACCACAGAGTAAGTGTCAGCTTCTGTGACTGGTTTTGGCTGAGGTCATTGCAAGAAGACAGATAAATGAGTGTCTTTCTTTATGCTTAGATACCCTGTCAAAAGAGCCAGCAGTGAGGCCTAGAGTATTAAGACCTAAAGTATTAAAAAAAAGAAAAAAAGAAAAAAAAAGGTGCCATCAGATGCTTGTCCACCTCCAGGTCTCCCAAAGCAGCTGTCAGACACATTTGCAATAGGGTGTCTAGTCCGATTCATAATACAGGAATATCTGGTGATCCAGAAAGTGCCAGAAATCTACTGGACAATGAGAAATGTTTAGTGAGTGACAGAGTTAATATTTAACAGAAACTGGTTTAATAAGCAATTTAATTAAATTATTCTCTTTTTTTTTCAAGACTGGGTTGCCTCTGACTACAGGTACAACATCCATCTGGAAATGAGAAAGTGTAACTGACTGGTACTTTGCAGACAAATACATGTGAAATCATACGAACTAATACCTGTACCACCCAGATTTTGGAAATAATTAAATCTTTCTCTTCCAGATACAGAGCATTGCAGCAAATTAGATCTCCCACCAGCTGGAAGGCTACCTCAGTAAGTACAGATGATTGTGGTATTTGGTTACTTAAAGAGAGAAAAGACACCATATAATGCTAGTTACATTGCCTCATTGTGTGATGCTGCCTACAACCATAAGTACAGTTAAACTCAGAAGTTACCTCCTTAGCATGTGGACTTCTATATTTTATTCAGTTTTTACCCAGTAATTCAGGCAGCTGTTGAAAACCAGTAATACTGTTGAAGTTTACAGGGTGCTGCACTTTGACCACAACACCTCCATGCAGTGCTACAGGCTGGGGTCAGAGTGGCTGGAGAGCAGCCAGACAGAAAGGGAACTGGGGGTACTGATCGACAGCTGGCTGAACGTGAGCCAGCAGTGTGCCCAGGTGGCCAAGGCAGCCAATGGCATCCTGGCCTGGATCAAGAATAATGTGGCCAGCAGGAGCAGGGAAGTCATTCTGCCCCTGTACGCAGCACTGGTTAGGCCACACCTTGAGTCCCGTGTCCAGCTCTGGGCCCCTCAATTTAAGAAGGACATTGGGACTCTTGAATGTGTCCAGAGAAGGGCAACAAGGCTGGTTAAAGCCTTATAAGGAGAGGCTGAGGGAGTTGGGATTGTTTAGCCTGGAGAAAAGGAGGCTCAGGGGAGACCTTATTCCTCTCTACAGCTACCTGAAGGGTGGTTGTAGCCAGGACGGGCTTGGTCTCTTCTCCCAGGCAACCAGCACCAGAACACGAGGACATAGTTTCAAGCTGTGCCAGGGGAGGTTTAGGCTCAAGGTGAGGAGAAAGTTCTTCACAGAGAGAGTTGTTAGCTGTTGAAATGGGCTGCCCAGGGAGGGTGACAGGTTGGACTTGATGATCTTTGAGGTCTCTTCCAACCTTGGTGATACTACGATACTGTGATACTGCGGTGGAGTCACTGTGGAAGTGTTCAGGAGGAGACTGGATGTGGCACTTGGTGCCATGGTTTAGTAGTCATGAGGTCTTGGGTGACAGGTTGAACTCAATGATCTTTGTGGTCTCTACCAACCTGATTGATTCTATGATTTTATGATTAAATATCAGCCCCAAACTTAGTTTCTTTCAGCCAGTGACAAAACACATCCAGCTCAGATGAAAGGAGGGCTGTTGTATTCATCTGCTAATTAGGACAGGAATAATTTGTTTACCTTATTATCCCTGGATTATGTTCCATTAATCAGATTTCTTCACATTACTGAACACCCAAGCAGGGGTGGGTGGCCCTAGCAGCTGGTCAGGTATTCCAGACACTTAGCTCTTGGAAGGGGAACTGCAATATTTTTGTTAGCTTACAAGACACTTGAAGTGTTGATATAAGTGTAAACACACTGTAGTAGTTACTCTAAAACATATGGGAAATGCTTATTCTATATTTGCCAAATAAATAAAACTTTACAAATTTTAAAAAGTTCCACTTTCAACATTTCAGTTCACTTCAACAAGTTCTTGTGAAGAATCAATTTAATAGAAGCTATCCATTTAGGAAAGTTATACATATAAAATTTTGTGTATGTATGTCTTAACGCACTGAGATTTCCTGAATACAACCGAGACAGAACTGTGTATTTGGCTGAGAAAACCACTTTAATCCTGTGTTTGTGAGGGAAAGGATTAGCAGTCTAGGAAAGAAGGGAAAGCAAAACAGAAAGCAAAACAGAAAAGGGGGGGATAGCTACCACTGCAGGCCTGGGGCATCCTCTCAAGTCTGTGTAGTTGTCCAGGTTGGTGGGGAAATTGCTTTGATAGTCGGTGGTGTCTCTCCTTTTATCTGGCTGCCTCATACATTTATAATTCCTCTGGGAACCAGTTAGCATATTTAGAGAATGATTTTGCTTGACCACAACCACAGGTATTGTGCCTGATCAGTACCATCACTGGGGTGTCTCCAGTGGTTGTTTCAGGGATTGTCAAACCCCCTGTCAGGCCTGCTTTTTTGGAATTCACTCCACAGTCAGAAAACAGGAAGTCTCCAATCCTGTGGCTGGGTTGAAATGAGCATCACCTTCAGAAAACTGGAAGCCTCCCATCTCTTGGATTGATTTACAGGAGCTTTATAATGAGGGTGGTGGTGTGGGTGTAGCCACTCAAAGACAAAATGAAGTAACAGTCTCTTCCAGCATATTATGCACTGGTAGCTAGCAATGCATATATGCATACATATATGCAAATGTTGGCTCAAAACCTGTGCATGTCTAAAGCTGATGTAGGCATATTAAATGAGAAATCTAGGGAATTAGTGGGTGTAATGAGAGAAAACAAAAAGATATTAGGAAAAAGAAAACCCTCAAGAAGAGCCATTTCACAGTTTTCTTGACAAGGGACAAATTCTATACAGGTCAAACCATTGCCACTGAGGAGATTTCTGGGTGAAAAATGGTTATGCTTACTCAGCCTGAAAATGACCTCCCTGCTATCTACCTCTAGCTCACTGTTCAATCAACTGGAGCAAAGACAGGAGTTAAAACGGAGGATCTCATTTTCTCTTTGTGCCAACTTACATTTGATGCCCAGATGAAAGCCTGTGTGAGATCTTTGAATGATACAACCTACCAGCAGCAGAAATGCAGCAGTCTTTCACACTTTGGTAATATGTCAGAAAGAGACATGTTTTACTGCTTGCTAAAGGGACGGCAAAAATCAGTATTTTCACAAAGCCCATCAGATAATTAGAAGGCTGTTTTAATCTCCAGGTAAAAATCAGTGAAGCAATCAGAATTAGGCTGATTGTGCTGCTTAAAAATGATTAATTATGTTAAGACTTTGATATGAAGTATCATAGATGTACTGACTTCCAAATCATATTTGCTCTCCAAGTAATTTTCAGTACCAACTCATCTCCATGCATTTGCTCAATGCTGACAGCACTAGCAAGGGATAGCTGTCAGCTTTAAACAGTACTTTAAAGACTAGCTTGATCAGACATGTTTAGAGCTGTCCACAGCAAACAGGTTTTGTCTAACTTCAATAACTTCAATGTAGAAGGGTGATGGACCTGAGCAACCAGGCTCTGCAGGACCCCCAGGCAGTGGCTGGTTATCCAAAAAGCAGAGGGGAATGGACATAAGTTCCTCTCAAAAGACACAAAGTTAAACCCCCTTGCCTCCCATCACCTTCCCCACTGCCCTTGGATAACAAGTACAGGGCATTGGAGGTTGAGGGTGAGGTGATTCTGATGGAGGACACACCATCTGGGGTTTTCCCTGAGGCAAAACAGCCTAAGGCAAAGCAGCCTAAGGTTAAACAGCCTTCCCCTGGCATCAGGACCTGCTCCCTTAAAAAAAAGAGGGTAATTGTCATTGGTGATTCCCTCCTGAGGGGAACAGAAGGCCCCATATGTCGGCCAGACCCTACACACAGGGAAGTTTGTTGACTTCAGGGAGCTAGGGTCAAGGATGTTACCAGAAGGATGCCCAGTTTGGTGCAGCCCTCTGACTACCACCCCTTACTAGTTATGCAGTTAGGGAATGATGATGTTGTAACCAGAACTCCCAGGGCTATCAAGAATGACTTTAGGGCCCTGGGGGATGTCATTGAGGGGTCAGGTGCACAAATAATTTTCTCATCTATACCCTTAGTTACAGGAGGGAATACCAGAAGGAACAGGTCAGCAGCCATAGTCAACAAGTGGCTTAGAGGCTGGTGCAGTCAAAAGAATTTCAGGTTTTTCAATCTTGAAAAACTTTCTACTGCACCAGGTCAGTTGGCAACATATGAAACACAACTGTCCCAGAGAAGGGGAAAGATCAGAGTGTATGAAAATGGCCTATCCCTCAAAGGGAAAAAGATTCTAGGAAGGCAATTGGCAGGTCTCATAGATAGGGCTTTAAACTAGATGTGAAGGGGGAAGGGGCTGAAACCAGTCCCCCCAGGCAGGAGTCTCTGGGGGTGATAAGCTTGAGCCAGAGGTGAAACTGGCAGCCCGGCTGAAGTGCATGTACACTAATGCACGAAGCATGGGTAACAAACAAGAGGAGCTGGAAGCCTTGTGGCAGCAGGAAAGTTATGATGTAGTTGCCATCACAGAGATGTGGTGGGACAACTCACATGACTGGGGTGCTGCAATTGATGGCTACAGGCTTTTCAGAAGAGACAGGCAAGGAAGAAGAGGTGGAGGGGTGGCCCTGTACATCAGGGAGGCACTAGATGCCATTGAGATGGAGATCAGGGATCATCAGGCTGAGTGCCTGAGGGTGAGAATTAGAGGGAAGGCCAACAGGGCTGACATCCTGGTTGGAGTCTGTTATAGACCACCCAACCAGGAAGAAGATGTTGATGAAGCATTCTATAGGCAGCTTAAGGCTGTCTCAAGATCACCTGACCTTGTTCTCATGGGCAACTTCAACCTGCCTGATATCTGCTGGGATCTCAGCACAGCAGAGAGGAAGCAGTCTAGGAGGTTCTTAGAGCGAATGGAGGACAGCTTCTTATCCCAGGTGCTGCGTGAGCCTACCAGGGGTAAGGCTCTGCTTGACCTCCTCTTCACCAACAGGGAAGGGCTGGTGGGTGATGTGGTGGTCGGAGGCTGTTTAGGGGCCAGCGACCACGAGATAATTGAATTTTCAGTATTCAGTCAAGCTAAGAGGGGCAGCAAGAAGACCTCCACTCTGGACTAACAGAGGGCAGACTTCAGGTTGCTCAAGGAACTAACTCAGAAGGTTCCTCAGGAAACAGCCCTTAAAAACAAAGGGGTCCAGGAGAGCTGGGCCTACTTCAAGGAGGAACTCTTGAAGGCGCAGGAACAGGCTGTGCCAATGTGCCGGAAGAGGAGCCGCCGGGGCAGACGGCCAGCCTGGATGGGTGATGAGCTTCTAAAAGAACTAAGGGAAAAAAAGAGGGTGTATCATCTTTGGAAGAAAGGTGAGGCAACCCTTGAAATGTGTAAGGATGTTGCTAGGTCTTGTAGGAAGAAAATTAGGGAGGCAAAAGCCCATTTGGAGCTTAGACTGGCCTCTGCTGTGAAGGACAACAAAAAGTCCTTCTATAAATACATTAATAGCAAGAAGAAGGGCAGGGACAACCTCCACTCCTTGGTGGACACGGAGGGGAATGTTTTAACAAAGGATGAGGAGAAGGCAGAGTTACTTAACCCCTTCTTTGCCTCAATTTTTTCTAGCAGGACAGAATGTCTTCCAGACAGCTGGCCTGCAGAGCTGGCAGAAGCAGTCAGGGAGCAGCATAGTCTTCCTCTGTTCCAGAATGGGGTTAGTTGGTGATCTGCTTAGCCACTTGGATCCCCACAAGTCCATGGGACCAGATGGGATCCATCCTAGGGTGCTGAGAGAGCTGGCAGATGTGCTGGCCAAGCTGCTCTCCTTCATTTTTCAGCAGTCCTGGCTCACTGGAGACATCCCAGACGACTGGAAGCTGGCCAACGTGGTGCCCATCCACAAGAAGGGCTGGTTGGATGAGCCAGGGAATTATAGACCTGTCAGCCTGACCTCAGCACCAGACAAGATTATGGAACAGGGCATCTTGAGTGCAATCACACAGCTCTTCCAGGATGGCCAAGGGATCAGGCCCAGCTAGCATGGGTTTAGGAAGGGCAGGTCCTGCCTGACCAACCTGGTCTCCTTCTATGATCAGGGGACCCGCCTGGTGGATGTGGGGAAGTCTGTGAATGTAGTCTACCTGGACCTCAGCATGGCCTTTGACACTGTCCCCCATGGCAGACGCCTGGCCAAGCTGTCAGCCCATGGCTTGGATGGGAGCACACTGCAGTGGGTTAGGAACTGGATGGAGGGCCGAGCCCAGAGAGTGGTGGTGAATGGTGCCACATCCAGCTGGCAGCCAGTCACTAGTGGTGTGCCCCAAGGATCAGTGCTGGGCCCCATGCTCTTTAACATCTTTATTGATGATCTGGATGAGGGCATCGAGTCCATCATCAGTAAATTTGCTGACGACACCAAGCTGGGGGCAGGAGTTGATCTGCTGGAGGGTAGAGAGGCTCTGCAGAGGGACCTCAACAGGCTGGACAGATGGGCAGAGTCCAACAGCATGAGACTGAACACATCCAAGTGCTGGGTTCTGCACATTGGCCACAACAACCCCATGCAGAGCTACAAGCTGGGGTCAGAGTGGCTGGAGAGCAGTCAGGCAGAAAGGGACCTGGGGGTACTGGTTGATGGTAGGCTGGACAAGAGCCTGCAGTGTGCCCAGGCAGCCAGGAGGGCCAATGGCATCCTGGCCTGCATCAGGAACAGTGTGGCCAGCAGGAGCAGGGAGGTCATTCTGCCCCTGTACACTGCACTGGTTAGGCCACACCTCGAGTACTGTGTCCAGTTCTGGGCCCCTCAGTTTAGGAGGGATGTTGACTTGCTGGAGCGTGTCCAGAGAAGGGCAACAAAGTTGGTGAGGGGCTTGGAACACAAGCCCTGTGAGGAGAGACTGTGGGAGCTGGGGTTGCTTAGCCTGGAGAGGAGGAGACTCAGGGGTGACCTTATTGCTCTCTACAACTACCTGAAGGGGGGTTATAGTGAGGCAGAGGTTGGTCTCTTCTCCCAGGCAACCAGTACCAGAACAAGAGGACACAGTGTCAGGCTGTGCCAGGGGAGGTTTAGGCTGGAGGTTAGGAGGAAGTTTTACACAGAGAGAGTGATTGCCCATTGGAATGGGCTGCCCGGGGAGGTGGTGGGGTCACTGTCACTGGGGGTGTTCGGGGTAAGGCTTGACAGGATGCTTGGTTGCATGGTTTAGTTGATTAGGTGGTGTTGGATGATAGGTTGGACATGATGATCCTGAAGGTCTCTTCCAACCTGGTTTATTCTATTCTATTCTATTCTATTCTATTCTATTCTATTCTATTCTATTCTATTCTATTCTATTCTATTCTATTCTATTCTATTCTTATTCTATTCTATTCTAAACAAACAGAGGTGAAGCTTCTCTGGTCAACAAAAGCTTTCTTTAACTCAGCCAGCTAAATCAGAGAAAAAATATTGCTGTTCAGCCCCAACAGGGTAAATTCAGCTCATTCTCACCCAGCTGGAACCATAATTTCAAATTTATAGAAATTCAAAGTAGTCTTTCCATGCTGAATCTCAAATTAGTATAGATGACATGCTCTGGATTTTCTTGACACAGAAAAAGCAACCAAGACAAAGATCTTCATGTATCATATGTGTGCCAGGAAAGAAAACTGTGGGCAGCCACCACACTTGAAAGAATGACTAATATTTGAAACAACTTTTCATTCTGAAAATGAAGTAATGAATAGAGACTCAAATGGAATGTCCACATGGGGGAGTTATTGCAGAACAGTTAGGCCAACTTCTTTGTTAAAGCAAGTACTCTTAGTCCTCAGAAAGAGTAATTGGTCTAAAACTAAAGTTGACAATGGTACAACACTGAACAGCTTTTTTTTTCTGGAAGCAAAGCACTACACACCTCTCATTTGTGTCTTTTTCGTGTGGCAGATTTGCCTAGTTCTAAGTAGGTGAGCAGTAGTTCCGTGTGTGGAATGTCCAGAATATATTTAAATCTGCCCATGAAGATTATTTCACACTTACTGAAAAAATAACCATACTTTTAAATTATGTACTGGCCAGTCTGGGTATGACCCTCTGATGGAGCAAGAATTTTGAACAGAGCTTAGTACCAGCTGTTATTGTTAAAACATAAACTGGAAGTGACATGTAGCTGAAAGGAACTTCACAGAGTTTGCTATTAACACAATAGGGCTGGCTGTAGCTGTTCATACAGCTCTCTTCACATTCAAGAGTCAGAAGCATGCAGGCACTCATCTACTAGGTTATTTTGAATGCCCCTGGCAAAATAGCATTGCAGTAAGTATCACGTATGCTCAAAGCAAAATCAAAAGCTTATCGTCTTTGATGGTTAATCTCAAATAGTAATAAAAGGTACATGGAAAGCAAATGCATAACAGAAACAGATTTTACTTTAAAAAATATCACTGCGGCAAGAAAGAGAGGCCTTGCAACTGTGGAGAACTAGAAAAAAGTAGGCCACAGAACAAGTTCTTCCGTGACTTGTAGAAACCAATGAGATATAGACAAACCCCTGGAGAGCTGCATATTTTGCTGTGAGCAACTTAACAACAGAAGAATTTCAGGCACTTAGATCTTATATTTCAGGTATTATAAATCAAATTCATGTTAGCATTTATGTGATGTTCCCCAGATGCACAAGATTTTTGACTCTGTCAAAAGACAGATGTACAGTTTAGAGTGATTTTAAAGAGAACAAGGAAATTAAGATCACCATGAGATTGGAAAGGCATGCCGATGGGTACAGGACATCTTTGGAAAGGAAAGTGAAATTGTATTTTTGAGTATTTAATACTAATATTAAATAGTAACATTTATGATACTTACAAAACTAGCAAATGAGCACTTACACTCGCAAGTGACAAAAGAACAGCCAACAGGTAAGTTGTAGATTGGCCCGATATTACTAATAGTGGCTACATGCTGAGTACTGCTTTCCTGATGCTTAACAGGCAAAACAAATGTTTAGAAATCATAAAAATATGTATTTCTACTAGATGGCAAGACTTATAATTTCATTCATTTGCTCAAATATATGAGGTCTTTGCACTCTGACAAACTCATTGAAGCAGTCTAATGCATGGATCTGATAAAAAGTCATCAGACTTCAGGAGACTTGCCGTAGTCTTCTCCTGAAGAGAAATTAGAAATGTGTCTTCAGTAAAAAGAGAGGAGAACACTTTTAGATTATTTGACAGAATTATCCAGTATACAAAAAGATATTATTGAGGTAGTGCAACTTTTATGGAAAGTTGGTAAACCTTATTTTAAAGCACTGACCACAGAAGCTTTCAATCATGGGTTTAAACAAGCTCAATGAAAATTCATACCGATAAAAAGCTTGAGTGCAGAAAATATTTTACTGACATATCAGCTATGCATTACTGTAACAGTACCCAACCATCCTGTCTCCAGGAGAATGTAGGTATGAACTTCTGATCCCATTTTTATCAACAGTTAGGTCATTCGCCCACTGTCTCACAAGAACACTGTATCATAAGGATTACTGAAAATCCCCAGGTAATGTGACTTTGATATGTGCCTCTTCTGTGGCAAAACTTCCACAAACTCTTCCTTCTAATGTGGCATTCAAACGATAGCTCAGTCAGATAGCCTAAATTCTTTGCCCATTTGACCAAAAGCTAAAGACTAGAGAAAGGGGAGCCCAGCCCAGTCACATCACAGAAGTCATTAAAACAAAAGTAGTCATAAATCAAGGGTCTATATCACAAGTCTGGACAAATGCGTAATGGTAGTCTGATCCAAAGACAGTTACAGTTGAAGGACAGTCATTTGGCTTTTACAGGGCTTCAGTAGGACTACTATTGTGCTCATATTTATGTTTCTTAACAAAGGTATGATAGAGCTTTCCTATTTTGATTATCAAGTAAAAGTAACAAAACTCTATGCAATTTTAAGCCTAGCTTCAAAAATTCTGCTTCACTTTTCATAGCTCTGAATGAGGAATAGAATAAAGAATAAATTCATTTGGGAAAAAAAGAGGGAGCAAATTATTATTTCTAATGAAGTGTTAACACACCAGTCCTACTCATATTTCACCCTAACTCATATTGATTTAGGAAAGAAAATAGCAAAGGAAGTGATCTAAATAAACCAGACTTATATTTCCAAGAATGCAGTGTTGCTGTATGAGCTATCAAAATTTCAGATAGAAGCTATCTAAAGTCAGGAATAATTTTTCTTTAAAAATTACTGAACATACAATTTCAATGTGGAGTAGATAAGGCTTTTCAAAATAAAGATCTATTCTGTGGCTAGTGATTGAAGGGGGAGGATTGGACCCATAAGAATTATCAAGTTTAAAGAACATGGCTACATGTCTCTGGCATTCAGTGTCCTTTATTAGAGAACAAAGAAATATGCTGAAGAAATATGGTTTGTCTCCACCAAGAAGATTTCCAAAGAAATCCTCCTGGGTCTGTCATTGACACTTAGTGCTAGATATTTCTCTGAAATGCCACCAATACTGACTATGGTTTCAGTTTGACTTGGTGTCAGGTAAAATGATAGTTAACTGACAATGAACATCAACCAATGCATTAGGGATTTTCTCCTGTGGTTATTAATATTAAGACTGCCATCTGGAAATACATGGCTGCAATGACACCACCAGTCTTGTGGAAATGTCTAGGAGAAACTTTTTTCTAGCTGAACATAAACTTCCTGCTTCTGTACTAGAAGGGCTTCTCTTCTCAGTTAGGTGCTTCAGGGACAAACTTTGAAGCCTATACCTTTTACTGTAATGTTCTTTTACAGTCAGTGGAATGCAGTGAGCATCACCAGAGGGTAGTTCATTTGTGTTTAAGAGAGAGAGCTTAGACAAGTCACATAAATCACTCTTTGTTTTTCTCACTTGAGTACAAAGGAAGCCAGGATGAATAGTGCCAATGTTTAAACTTTAAAAAAATGATTTCTTTATTTAGGTGTCATTAGTGCATTTGGGACATATGTCATAATGAGAGATACAGGGGTAACATAGCTGAAGAGATTTCTGCAGATCTGGGTCTCTAGTATGATTATAGACTACCCAAGTGCCCACAGGGAGAGCAAACAGACCAAAATGGAAAGCTTCACCTTTTAAACAATTGTCTTGATATTAGCATTTGGGTAATGAGCAGTGTCATTCATGGGCTGTAATATTTTCTTTCTTATCAGAAATTGCCTGCAAACCCAGTTTGCTTGCATAAACAGAGGTCAGTCCACAGAAATTGCTGATTAATTTCTTCCTCTTTTTGTGAAGAGGCAGAGTAGTGAGCAACTACAGGCAGGCTTTTTCCAGCATGCCTGTCTATGCTGAGAGACTTTCTCTTCTCCAGTTGTAGTCTTTTCTTTGTTTAAGCAGTTTCTTTGTGTGCTTTATCTTCAACGTTCTTCATCTGCTTTTCATTCTCCTGCCTCCAGCCTGAGGCAATTATCTCAATCCAGCTGGGATAAAGCAAGCAGAGATACTTCCTTAACCAATGGAATAACTTAGTAATGATCACATTTCTTCTGAAATAAATTATTGTTTATATAATCTTAACCCTCAGGACATATATTAAGGCTGGATAGTGCAAAGAAGGACCCTGGCAAAAAGCTTTGTATTCTGCTTAGTAAACAACAAACTATCCAAATGTTTATACATTACTTATTATTTAGCTTTTAATCTTGCTGAAAAGACCTAAATGGAGAGTAAAGCTCATTTTAGTGAAACGATTACACAGAATTAATGGGCAAAGAAACAACTCTTTCATGGCCATTGGGAACAAAAGTATCAAGAGCACTTAAATCCTGCTATATAATTTCTCTCTAATGCAAAGAGATTTCAGTACAAGGACTGAATAAACAAACAAAAAAAAGGTAGTATCCTTTACCCTGAAGCATTTGTGATGACTGGTTAATGATGTCCATATTAATCACTCAGTATAGCACTAGTCTGCCAGAAACTGTATCGGTATGTCTTGTATTCTGTGTCAGAGAGGGGAAAGCATGATAACAAACTAGTGAATTGTACAGCAAACAACTTGTGCAAATAAAAAGCAACAGGACAATCTTCATTCTTTCTGATACTTTCTTCAGTTAGTGTCTTAATATCAGTGATTGATACCTTCTAGAAGGTTTATTCTCTTACTTCTTTCCTAATGAAAAAAACGAATGCGGAGAAAAAGCTCATGTTACAATCCTCTCATAGTGTTTAAATTACCTTTAAATGATCCCAGCTTGAAGCTAGAAAAGGAAGGGGTTCAGCTGCAAACTTTCGAAATATGACTCTTGAAAGGAAACTAAACTTCAGAATCATAAGTTAGATTGATTTTCAGCATTCCAAGTAATGTCATGTGGAAGCAATTTAATGGCCTAAATCTCAGACAGGGGCCAAAGGTAGAACACCAGTGGAGGCGATTGTTGTCTCTGGTTGTTAGATGCAATAAGGGAAAAACCTCATTGTGAAAGTTGTACATTCCGTGAGATTTTCTTTTACTGGCAGGAATCCAGTGTAATAAATGTTATGAAATGTTCTGCTTACAGTTAAATGCCTGTAAGTGCATATTTCTAAAAGACTTGTTTTATTACATTTTAATCTCTACAATCTTCTTGTTGGAATGATACCCTCTTCCCAGCCCTCTCTAATATTTAATCCTGATCACCCTTTCTGAGGATTTCTAAGAATGGAAGCAAGGGAGGAATCACAGCTACAGGAAAACAAACTGCTGCAAGTGTGAGGGAAATGCATGAGAGGTGTTAAAAAAGGGTGAAGACAATTTGCACTGTTGAACAGTTTACAAAATTTGTCAGGATATGGTAGTCATAGCTTGAGGCACAGATTATGAGAGTTTCATTCAACTGAGGAGGAGGGAGTACTTCCAAAAAGATGGCCTCCTTACTCAGAAATGCCTGGTCACCTCTACAAGAAATGCTCTGAGATTACATGATCTTTTGACTAGATTGTCCTTATGAAATCACATTTTTAAATCTTTGTTGAGCAAGATTCAGATGCAAAAAATTATGAAAGGATGCAATTGGGAGTGTGTCTGAGTAACATTGTGCTTACGGCATCCTTTTGGAAGTAGCAGCCTGATGGTAGATTCTGTCTCCATCTTGACACTCTTCACTATGTCAGGGTACTCTCTGAAAAGAGATTAATTATTTTCTGATATAATCACTGCTATGTTCACTAATGAAATATTATCTTATTGACAGTGGAAAACCTTGATCATGATTTGAGACATAGGAGCAAAGCGCTGTGATTTATAATGTCGATGGCAAAGATCACAATCTGTTCTGATTGTCAGTTTAAGAAGTGATGTAATTTTTCCAGAGAAATGGCATTTTCAGGAGTCTGTTTTTGTAAGCCCTTTGTCTGATGCTATGGAAGTCCAGAATTATTAACACTTGCTGGTGGAGTCCAATTTTGGCACTAGAATCAAGTCTTGGGAAAAATGTGAAATGTTAAATGGCTGAAATCATGCTGAAAACTGAAAGAATAGGAAGTAGATACTCAGATAAACTAATTTTCTACAATATCTCTGAGGGTTAGGGTTTAAAAAAATAAATTTAAATGAGGTTATGAACAAAAAATGACAACTTGCGATAAAGCCTTTTAAAAAATTATGTACATAAAAAGTCAAGCTACAGGAGTTTGGAAAGGTGTGAAGATGAAAAGAATTTCTTTAGTGGTTTTGAAGAGGGTGGACTCCAAACTGAGATTAACCAATGAGAAAATTTTATTGCAGAGGGTACACTAATGTTAGTTTCATAGTTATTCAGAGGACAAACTTGAAGCTACAGGAAACATATCTGGGTTATACACAGGTCCACATTGAAAACACAGTGAGGATTTAGGAGTGGTGAGAACCCTAATGTGGGAAGTATAATGTTCCATTATTTTCTTTGTGTTTCTGCATCACAACTATTTAAAAGTAAGGAGTGACCATGCACATGAACTGTTTCTGTCACACACTGCCATGTGTGTCTCTTTAAAGCTCAGTCTTGTATGGTTTTAAAGGAAAAAAACTCTGAAGTCAGAATGCCCCAGGAGTCCCTACAATGGCACTCAAGGAAAGAGTGTATGTGTGCCCTGGGATTTCCCAAAGAAACAGAAATGGCTTGGAGTGCAGGCAGCAAAGGCAACACAATGTGTACAAGCCCTGAACTTAGGAAATGTATTTAAGTGACTAGGGAAGTAGGAATTTTAAAGCTTGTTCCATCACAGAATCACAGAATATATCATCCACTCCAACCTTCAACCCAGTACTGAAGGGTCAACACTAAGCAACGTCCCTTAAGTGTCAGGTCCATACTCTACTTGAACTACTCCAGGCATGGTGACTACACCACTGTCCTGGGCAGACCATTCCAGTGTTTGATAATCCTTTCAGTGAAGAAGTATTTCCTGATATCCAGCCTAAACCTACCCTGGCACAGCTTGTAACCATTTCCCTTAGTCCTGTTGCTTGTCACCACAGAGAAGGGGTTGGCCCCCTCCTCCCTTCAAGTAGTTGTAGAGAGCATTGAAGTCTCACCTCAGCCTCCTCTTCTGCAAGCTGAACAACCCCGGCTTCCTCAGACACTCCTTTTATGTTATGGTGTGGCCTCACCAGTGCTGAGTACAGGGAAACGATCATCTCCCTATTCCCGATGGCCACCATGTTTCTAAGTCAGGATGCCGCTGGCTTTTTTGGCCACCTGGGTACACTGCTGACTCACACTCACTCAACTATCAACCAATACCCCCAGGTCCCTCTCCAAGTTGCAGCTTTCCAACCACACATCCCCAAGTCTGTAACTTACCATGGGGTTGTTGTGACCCAAGCGAAGAACCTGGCACTTGGCCTTGTTGAATTGCATACAATCGTCCCACCAATCTAACCTGTACAGATCCTGCTGTAAAGCTTCCCTACTCTCTAGCATGTTGACACAGCTGCCCAGCTTGGTGTCACCTGCGAAGTTACTGAAGGTGCATTCAATTCCCTCATCCAGATCATTAATAAAGATATTAAACAGGACAGGACCCAGTACTGAACCCTGGGGGTCACCATTAGTGGCTGGGTGCCAGCCAGCTTTAACCCCACCCTTTGGGCCCAGGCAGACAGTTATTTTTTTTATCCAGTGCAGAGTGCACTTACCCAAGCCTTGTGCCATGAGTTTCTGAAGGAGAAGGCTGTGGGAGACAGTGTCAAAGGCTTTATTAAAGTCCAGGTAGACAATGTCCACTAGGTGGGTCACCTTAATGTAGAAGATCAGACTAGTCAGGCAGGACCTGGCTTTCATAAACCTGTGCTGACTGCACCTGATCACCTGGTTGTCTTGTGAGTGCTGTGTGATGGCACTCAGGATGATCTGGTCCATGACCTTTCTTGGCACTGAGGTCAGACTGACATGCCTGCAGTTCCCTGGATCATCCTTTCATCCCTGCTTGTAGATGGGCACCACATTTACTAGCCTCCAGTCCACTGGGACCTCCCCAGTTAGCCAATAATATTGACAAATAATGGTAAGTGGCTTAGTGATCACTTTTGCCAGTTTCTTATGTACTCTTGGGTGGATCCCATCCAGTCTCACAGTCTTGTGCACATCTAAGTGCCACAATAGGTCATTGATTATTTCCTCCTGGATTATGGGAGCTGCTTTCTGCTACCTATCCCTGTTTTCCCATTCTGGGGGCTGAATTCTCAGGGAACAACTGGTGTCATAAACACTGAGGCAAAGTAGCTGTTCAGCAGCTGAGCTTTTTCCTTGTGTTTGGTCATCAGGTTCTGGTCATCAGGTCATCCTACACCCACTACTGGGTTTATAGAAATAAATTACTGAGTGTAGGAGGGATCCTGTCCCAGTAAAGTGAGAGATGATGTTAAAATGGAAACACTGTGATCTGGTAACTGTGTGGCTGGGGGGAGTTCCCAGATTTCAGAAAAAGACATGTCTGCAGAGTCTTAAGTCGTCTGGTACTGTAAAATCCAGCTTAAAGCTCAGATTTGAAGCTAGGCAAGCTCAGCCTGTAAGTAAAGCATAACAGTTTTAACAGAAGATTAAAGAAATACATAATAAGATTTTTTTCACCTTTGAGTAACAGTAATGTGTTTGGGTTTTTGTTGTGGGTTTGGTTTGGTTTGGTTTTTTTATAAGCCCTTGTTATGTTCAAGCAACCTCTTTCTTGCCTTTACCTCTGTAACTTTAAGACTAAAGGCACAAAATTGATAGAGCAGTTATTTTTCCTCTTAATTGATTCATTTGAGCATCTGGAATGGTGTATTAACAATAGTACTATGCTGATCATTGTTGTTGTTCTACAGAAGTATGCAATTTCTGGTATTAAAGTCTCAGGCAAGCTCTGTAGGAAATGGGATAATAGCACTCATGTGATTAAAACCTCTAGTGAAGATGAATGGGGGAAAAATAATAATCCCCAGTACCAGATTTTTTCAGAAAGTAAGGATATTACCATTTTTGGTTAAGATTCTATTCATCACAATACAGTTGGGTTGCTGATAGATACAAACTGCTTTGATACACTGCAGGAGGATGACAGGATCATGTTTTAAAGCTGTCAATAACAGTTAATTTTTCTAGAGTTTGAACAGGCGTTGACACATTTTTTTAACCATTGATGAAAACTGTGTACGTTATTACAAACCTCTTTTACAACCTTGTCTCTCTATACCTGTTCTTTTTCCAATGAGCAAAGCTGAGAAACCTCGTACCATCTGGCATTTTTTAAATAAGTCTACAAAGATAAAATCTTTGTATTTTTACCACCAGGTGGAACTGCATGACTTTAGTGGATTAAGCAAGATGCTTACAGTAATCAAATCACTTATCCCCTAAGCATTTCACATAACCATGTGGCTAGCACTGATCTTGGAAGAATATGGATAGCAAGTCCCTTGTGGATATAGAAATTAACCACTTTGAAAACAAGTAGTTATGGACTTGCCATTCTGTCATGTTTGTCTTAACATTCAACAACTTTGAACTACATTTCTCTGTCGTAGAGGGAGAAAATTAACACCTTAACCAAGAGCTTTGAATGGTTTTAATATGCATAATTTAATTTTGGAACCCTGTCACTCTTTGTAAATCCAGGTCTTGGTCGCAGATGGCTGAACCACTGGGTCTGAGGCTACAGTGTGGTGCAGTACACTGGCTATGTTAACACTGGAAAATGAACTGCTGGGGCATTTAAAAACTCTCTGCATTAAATGGGCAAGTTCCATTTCCCTCAAGCTGTAAACGCTCTCAGCAAAGTGATGTGTTCCAACACACAGTTTTCAAAGCAAAATCCTGACCCAACTGATATCTGTAGGAGATATTCTAGAAATCAGTCAGTGCAGATGAGGCTTGAAAGCCTTTTTAAAGAAGGACTTGAATCCCGTTGTCCTCATGTACACGTTCTTTCTTCCTTGCTCTGGAAAAATCCACTCAACACTGATGATTTCCTTAGCTTGTAAATCTGTAAACAGGAAGCAGATACTGATCGTGATTAAAAAAGATAGTGGGCTCTGTGCTTGTGTGCCTGTGTGACCCAAGAAAGAGAAGTAAAAATTGAATAGACAATTCATGGATCAGTACTCCCACAGCCATGGTTAGGCATGACCCAGAGTGCTGCTTTTCTCTAGCTCATGAGCTATTGTCACGTAGTGGCCTACTTTTGAATGGCAGCTGCGTAAAAACTCCATGACAGAGAAAGACATTATCAAATGTGAAAGTGTCTAGAGCAGTAGCGCTCAGGTTGTGGGCAGTCAAACTATGGAGATCTGGAATCTGCTCTTAAGGAGTCAGTGAAAAGTGACAAAGGAAAGTGAATGTACAAATACTATACAACAACTGTTGTATGGGAAAGTGGATCATCTTTCCATTACAGATGTTTCTGGGGTTCATATATTGAAAGGATTGTGAAAAGTACTAAACTGGGAGATAAAAGAGGTAAGGCAGGAAAACAAAGATTAATAATATATTTCAGAAATAATACAAGCATTACTTTTATGTCTCAGTCTGTGTATTAACCTAGAACAGAGAACAGAAAAATCTAAATCTCTTTGAATTTGTCAGGACAGCCAAATATCTTCAAAGCTATGTGTATGTGTCAGACCAGAAGATGTCCTTTTCTAGATTAGTAGGGTTATTATTATGATGTTTTCTAGGTCCTCCTAAAAAAAACAACCCAGCAAATGTTTTGGCTCATTTCATGTATTATCACAGTTGCAATTATAAGCATGGTCACATTGCAAGTGATTATGTTTGGTTCTTTCTTTCTACATGAAAACACACAGATCTTCCAGAACGAGTATCTTGTTTTTATGCAAGAGTGTAATTTCTTTGTAGGGAATGAAGCTTGTTTCTCCCATTTGACCTACCTGTTTCATTTCAGTCCTTGTTGCACAACAGACTAGCAATTACTGAGCCTTGAGGCAAGTCTTTCCAATGCAGTCCGAGCATTTCAATTTATCTGATGTTTTAGTCTGCTTTAGTCTCCTTTGCAATGTATGTTTTGGTGATATTCATCTTTCCCTCTTTTTTTTTTTTTTTATGGTTTATCTTAACATAACTATGGAAGATATTTTCCATGTCTTGTCTGCCACAAGTTTACAGGCTTTCTAGCTGCTCCTTGATGTGACTTACAGGATTCCACCCTGATTTTCCTAGTTATATTCAACGAGAAGTAACCTGCATGTAATTCAGACAGTTTTCAGATCCATTTCTTGCAAGAGTACCCACATTTTCTTTCTGAGTCAGTCAAACCATCAGAATCTTTTTTACTAAACAGATGGTGTGAAAGCGGGGGAAAGACCTCATCTGTTTTGGCTAAAGGGCTGCATTTTCTGGTGCAGAGGCAATGTTTTGTGTTCACAAGAATGCAGATAAAGCTCAGTGGATATAGAAAGTGTATTTTGATAGAGGCCGGATGACTCTGGACTGCCTCACGTTTGGATTACTTTCTTCTGGTGTGAATGGATCAGGTACATCACATCCTGCTGGCACTGGTGACACTCCTAATGACAAGGGAACTGTGTGAAGGTGAGTAAAAAATAAATAAATGTATCCAGTGGATCATCACATAGTAAAGTGCTCAGTTGGTGACAGGACCAT
Source organism: Dryobates pubescens (assembly GCF_014839835.1). Classification (NCBI taxonomy): domain Eukaryota; kingdom Metazoa; phylum Chordata; class Aves; order Piciformes; family Picidae; genus Dryobates; species Dryobates pubescens. Next base: position 32,694,842 of record NC_071657.1, read on the forward strand.
ACAGGTTTCTATTTAGCATAGATCCAGGACAGTTCTGTTTATGAACAATCTTAGGGTTTTATCTTGTACACCTTTTGAGCTGGGTAGCATATTTATTAGCATAATTGTACTGTGCATCTGTACCACACTAAATACAATGATAACATGTTCTGCAATGTGAACATTAACTGAGCTGTTCAGTGTTCAGTATTTGTTTTACATGCCCATTGTCAGATAGATCAAGCAAGACCTTAGAGCTATACCCTCTGGCCTCACATACAAGACAGATGGGAGTGAGGAGGATCAAAATCAGCTTCATGCCATTATTTTATTCCAATCTAGCTCCTTCCAGGCATTCAGCTCAGCTCTGACCTGGCCTGGCCTCCCATTCAGGATTGAAATCAACATTTTTTCACATTACAAAGACTGAATATCCTTAATTATCCCTTTAAAATTTCATTTTTATAAGATACAACAATTCGTGAGCTGTAGAGGAATGAAATTATCATTAGAAAAGTAATAATGAAAACGACACTTGCCTCATTCTTTTTTCAGGTCCTTCTTTAAGTATGTCCCTTCAATAATTTCTCTTTACTGAACGGGTATAAGTGAGATTTTAGAGATAATATTTCTTGGAAAGAGTGAACTGGTGTATTATCCAAAGCTGAAATACTATTAGTTTGTTTAAAATCCTTTACTGCCAGCAAGGTGCCTGACTTTCAGAACACAAAAATGCCTGACTATCAAATCGCTGAACCATTGAACACTGCTTTTCTTCCAAGGAAGCCCTTTTGCCATAGCCATAACCACAAAGACATGATACATATGTAGCTCAACGTTGTTTTTGAAAAAATAATTTCTATAAACACAATTACTTTGGCTCTATATGTGTCTAAGTTTGTTTAGCCACAGAACAGGAATCTATTTGTTGTTTTCTAACTCATAAAGTGGTTACAGAGGAGATAGGTCTAGACTCTTTTTGCAGGTCCACAGAAGAAGCTTGAGGCAACAGACACAGGGTTCAGCCAGGACAGCTGCTGTCAGAAAATCTTCAAAATGAGGTATGTAAACACAGTAACAGGTTTCCTAGAGAGCCTGTTGAATTTCAGTCCTTGGAGCTGGACAAGGTCAAGATCATCATACCTGGCGTCCTGAGAAACCTGACTTAACTTTGAATTTGTCCCTGTTTTGAGCAAAGGTTTGGAGTTGGACCTGTTGAAGTCCTTTCCAACTTAAACTATGATTCTGTGACAACCTCTCTTGTCCTATTACATAAAACTTTTTGTTGTTGGTTTTTTGTTTTAATTTACAGAATGCTGGATACTGATTCCTGAATGTTTTCTTCCAAGCCCAACTCACACAGGTCTCCAAAATCCTACAGAAAGAGCAGATTCAACAGCTTAGATGCTGCTAAAATAACCCTTAATTCATTAACACATAATGCCTCAGGGATAGGGACTTTTTCCTTGATCCTTTTGTATCTGCTTCCTACCTGGCTTCAGGACAAAGAGAGTGCTCTTCTTAAAGTATCAACTTAATATTGAGCCACAGCACTACCTACAAAGGCCCATAAAGTCCAAGAACAGCCCAGAACTCTTGTTTTGCCTTGCCCTGAATGGAAGGTATTGATAAGCTGAAAAAAAATCTGCTTCAGAGTAAATTCTTACCAAGGGCAATGTGTTTCTTGCACTCTTAAAGTAAATAAAATGAGAAAGTCAGATAACATTACCATGTGTTTCTGTCCTCACCCTTGAGAAGACTTAATGAATGAATAAGGAATCCGCCTGTGTTCATGATTCCTTTTCACTGGTGTGCTGGATATGTAATTTAGGGATTTTTCCTAAAAGTCAGTTGCTTGGGTACTAGCTCTGAGATGGCCTGATGATCATAGTATCATAGTATCAGTCAGGTTGGAAGGGACCACAAGGATCATATAGTTCCAACCCCCCTGCCCAGCAGGAACACCCCACACTAGATCAGGCTGGCCACAGCCTCACCCAGCCTGGTCTTAAACACCTCCAGGGATGGGGCCTCAACCACCTCCCTGGACAACCCATTCCAGGGCTTCACCACTTTCATGGTGAAGAACTTCCTCCTCACATCCAGCCTGAATCTCCCCACCTCCAGCTTCATTCCATTCCCCCTAGTCCTATCACTACCTGAGATCCTGACAAGTCCCTCCCCAGCCTTCTTGGAGGCCCCCTTCAGATACTGGAAGGCCACAATTAGGTCACCTCGGAGCCTTCTCTTCTCCAGACTGAACAGCCCCAACTCCTTCAGTCTGTCCCCATAGCAGAGGTGCTCCAGCCCTCTGATCATCCTCGTGACCCTTCTCTGGGCATGCTCCAGCACGTCCATATCCCTCTTGTAATAGGGGCTCCAGAACTGGAGGCAGTACTCCAGGTGGGGTCTCACCAGAGCTGAGTAGAGGGGGAGAATCACCTCCCTTGACCTGCTGGCCACACTTCTCTTGATGCAGCCCAGGATGTGATTGGCTTTCTGGGCTGCAAGTGCACACTGAGAGCTCATGTTGAGCTTCTCGTCCACCAGCACCCCCAAGTCTCTCTCCTCAGGGCTGCTTTCCAGCCAGTCTCTGCCCAGCCTGCATTTGTGCCTGGGATTGCCTTGACCCAGATGCAGGACCCTGCACTTGGTCTTGTTGAACCTCATAAGGCTGTCTTGTGCCCACCTCTCCAGCCTGTCCAGGTCCCTCTGGATGGCATCCCTTCCCTCCAGCGTGTCTGCTGCTCCACACAGCTTGGTGTCATCAGCAAGCTTGCTGAGGGTGCACTCAATGCCACTGTCCATGTCACCCACAAAGATGCTGAACAAGACTGGTCCCAGGACTGATCCCTGAGGGACTCCGTTTGTCACTGGCCTCCACTGGGACACTGACAGCCACTCTTTGGGTGTGGCCATCAAGCCAGTTCTTTATCCATCTAGAGGTCCACCCATCAAACCCATGTGTCACCAGTTTGGAGACCAGGATGTGGTGCAGGACAGTGTCAAAGGCCTTGCTCAGGTCCAGGTGACTGACATCAGTTGCTGCCCCTCATCTATTAATGTTGTGACCTGTTCATAGAAGGCCACCAGGTTGGTCAGGCAGGATTTGCCCTTGGTGAAGCCATGCTGACTGTTTCAAATGACCTCTTCACTATTCTTCTGTGTCAGTAGTGCCTCCAGGAGGATCTGCTCCATGATCTTTCTGGGCACAGAGGTGAGACTGACTGGCCTGTAGTTCCCTGGTTCCTCCTTCTTACCCTTTTTGAAAATGGGAGTAATGTTTCCCCTTTTCCAGTCTGTGGGGACTTCCCCAGACTGCCATGGCTTTTGGAATATCATAGAGAGGGGTTTAGCAACCTCATCTGCCAGTTCTCTCAGTACCCATGGGTGTATCCCGTCAGGTCCCATGGGCTTGAACACTTTCAGGTTCTTCAGGTGATCATGAACCTGATCTTCACTTACGATAGGTCCTTCTCCACTTCCTCCCTGCTGTCATCTTCACAGTATCACAATATCACAGTATTACCAAGGTTGGAAGAAACCTCAAATATCATTGAGTCCAACCTGTCTCCACAGACCTCATGACTAGACCATGGCACCAAGTGCCACGTCCAATCCCCTCTTGAACACCTCCAGGGACGGTGACTCCACCACCTCCCTGGGCAGCACATTCCAGTGACGAATGAGTCTCTTGGTGAAGAACTTTCTCCTCACCTTGAGTCTAAACTTCCCCTTGAGACTGTGTCCCCTTGTTCTGGTACTGGTTGCCTGGGAGAAGAGACCAACCCCTTCCTGGCTGCAACCACCTTTCAGGTAGCTGTAGAGGGCAATGAGATCACCCCTGAGTCTCCTCTTCTCCAGGCTAAACAATCCCAGCTCCCTCAGCCTCTCCTCATAGGGCTTGTGCTCAAGGCCTCTCCCCAGCCTTGTTGCCCTTCTCTGGACACGTTCAACTGTCTCGACGTCCTTCCTAAACTGAGGAGCTCAGAACTGGACACAGGACTCAAGGTGTGGCCTAACCAATGCAGAGTTGTAATGGGTTGGGGCAGGTCCCCTCCCCACCACAGGCAGAAATAACGACTCAGGCAAACGGATTGCAAAAGTGATGAAAGTTTAAATAGAAAGCAGTGAATGTTTACAGAAAACCCAAAGCGCAGTGACAAAGAAAGATCCCATCCCCACCTGAGGGTGCATGCAAAACCCCCAGGGCTCCTTCTTCCCCCTCCCTCTGCTGGGCTAGTCTCAGCTGGCCAGGCCTGAGACTGCCCATCCCCCTGTGGCCTTGGGCCCAATCAGGCCCATGGCCGGGAGATCTCTCCCCCAGTTACCAAGTCTCGGAGAGGGAAGGAAAGAGGAAGTGCCAGACTCCGCACTGGATCTTATAGTGGTGCAAAGAATTATGGTAGGAAATACACAATTTCCTGTGTCCATCCCTCTGGGCTGGACTTCTGGACACAGGAAGTGAATGCACCAGGGGGGCACCCAGCTCAAACTACAACAAGAGTACAGGGGCACAATGACTTCCCTGCTCCTGCTGGCCACACTATTCCTAATACAGGCCAGGATGCCATTGGCCTTCCTGGACACCCGGGCACACTGCTGGCTCATGTTTAGGCAGCTGTCAATCAGCACCCCCAGCTCCCTCTCTGTTTGGCAGCTCTCCAGCCACTCCGACCCCAGCCTGTAGCACTGCATGGGGTTGACATGGCCAAAGTGCAGCACCCGGCACTAGGACTTGTTGAAAGCCATCCCGTTGGACTCTGCCCATCTGTCCAGTCGGTTGAGGTCCCTCTGCAGAGCCCTTCTGCCCTCTAACTGACCAACATCTGCTCCCAACTTGGTGTCATCTGCAAACTTGCTGATGACTGTCTCAACCCCCTCATCCAGATCATCAATGAAGAGATTAAAGAGGATGGGGCCCAGCACTGATCCCTGGGGGACGCCACTGGTGACTGGCCGCCATCTGGCTGTGGCACCATTCACCACCACTCTCTGGGCTTGGCCCTCCAGCCAGTTCCTAACCCAGCACAGAGTGTTGCCGTCCAAGCCACGAGCTGACAGCTTAGCCAGCAGTTTGCTATGGGGGATGGTGTGAAAGGCCTTGCTGAAGTCCAGGTAGACTACATCCACAGGCCTCCCCACGTCCACCAGATGGGTCACCTGATCATAGAAGGAGATCAGGTTGGAGAGGCAGGACCTGCCCTTCCTAAATCCATGTTGGCTGGACCTGAGCCCTTGGCCATCCTTCAGGTGCGCAGTTATTCCTGCCAGGATAATCTGCTCCATCACTTTCCCTGGCACTGAGGTCAGGCTGACTGGTCTGTAGTTTCCAGGTTCCTCCATCTGACCCTTCTTGTGGATGGGCACCACACTGGCCAGTTTCCAGTCATCTGGGACCTCTCCAGTGAGCCAGGACTGGAGGAAAATGATGGAGAGCAGCTTGGCCAGCTCATCTGCCAGCTCTCTCAGCACCCTAGGATGGATCCCATCTGGTCCCATGGACTTGTGGCTGTCCAAGTGGCTCAGCAGGCCCTGAACTAATTCCTCATGGATTTCCGGGGCATTACACTGCTCCCCGATCCTATTACCCAGCTCAGGAGGCCACTCATCCTGGACTCCTCCTGCCTTGCTGTTAAACATTGAGGCAAAGAAGGTGTTCAGGACCTCAGCCTTTTCCTCATCTTCAGTCACAGTGTTCCCCTCCAGGTCCAGTAAGGAGTGGAGGTTCTTCTTGCCCTTCTTTTTAGCGTTGATATATTTGTAAAAATGCTTTTTATTGTCTTTCACAGAGGTGGCCAGTTTCCGTTCTAACTGGGCCTCTGCCTCTCTAATTTTTTTCCTACATAATCTAACAACTTCCTTAAACATACCTCCAGAAGCCTTCCCCTCCTTCCAAAGGTGATACAGACTCTTTTTTCCCTTAAATCCTTCAGGAGCTGCTTGCTCATCCAGGCCGGTCGCCTTCCCCGCCGGCTCATCTTTCGTCACATGGGAACTGCCAGTTCCTGTGCCTTCAAGAGCTCCTGTTTGAAGTAGGTCCAACCCTCCTGGACCCCTCGGTTCATGAGGGTTGATAACCAGGGAACTTTGCAAATAAGTTTCTTAAAGAGGCTGAAGTTTGCCCTCCGGAAGTCCAAGGTGAAGGTTCTGTTGGTGCTCCTCTCTATCTCCCTGCAGATTGAAAACTTCACTATCTCGTGGTCACTGCACCCTAGGCAGACTCCCACGGTCACCTCTCCCACCAACCCTTCCCTATTGCAGAACAGCAGGTCAAGCAGAGCCTGTCCCCTGCTAGGCTCACTTAACAGCTGCATCAGGAAGCTGTCCTCCATGCGCTCCAGGAATCTTCTGGACTGCCTCCTCTCTGCTGAATTAAGTTCCAGCAGATATCAGGCAGGTTGAAGTTGCCCATAAGGACAAGATCTGTTGATCTTGAGACAGCCTCCAGTTGCTTATAGAATAATTCATCTGCCTCCTCATCCTGGTTGGGTGGTCTATAACAGACTCCAATCAGGATGTCAAATTTGTTAGGCTGCCCTCTGATTTTAACCCACAGGATCTCTTCCCTTCATCTTCCACCTCAAGCTCTCTGGCAGAGAGCAACTCCCTAACATACAGAGCCATCTTCCATGACTCCAGGAGTGTGGCTAGAGGCCCTTGCAGTGAAGACTGAGGTAAAGAATTTATTGAGTACCTCAGCCTTTTCCTCATCACTTGTGACCATTTCACCAGTTTCCTTTCTGAGGAGGCCCACACCTTCCCTAGTCTTCTTCTTCCCATTAATATACCTGTAGAAATTCTTAGTGTTCCCTTTAACCTCCCTGGCTACATTCAATTCAAACTCTGCTTTGGCTTTCCTAACCAGGTCTCTTGCTGCTCAGGCCACTTCCTTATATATTCCCCGTTCTAGCTGTCCTTTCCTCCACATCCTGTAGAGTTTCCTTTTAAGTGATAGTGTGTCCAGCAGCTCCTTGCTCATCCAGGCAGGCCTCCTAGCATTCTTTCCTGCTTTTCTCTTTGTTGGTATACATTGCTCATGGACACAGAGGAGGTGGTCCTTGAATACTGACCAGCTGTCCTGGGTCCCTCTTCTCTCTAGGGCTTTGTCCCAGGACACTTTGGCGATCAAAGTCTGCACGCCTAAAGTCTAGGGTTGTAAGCCTAGAATACTTCCTCCTGATTGCTCTGAGGATATTAAATTAAAGTCTAGGGTTGTAAGCCTAGAATACTTCCTCCTGATTGCTCTGAGGATATTAAATTCAACTGCTTCATGGTCAGTGCAGCCAAAGCGGTCTCTGAGCATCACATTAGTTACCAGCCCTTCGCTGTTGGCGAGAACAAGGTCCAGCATAGCATCTTTTCTTGTTGGTTCCTCTACCATTTGGAGGAGGAAGTTGTCTTCTATGAAGTCCAGGAACATCCTGGATTGCTGGTGCCTTGCTGTGTTGTCCCTCCAGATGTCAGGGTGGTTGAAATCACCCATGAGGACAAGGGCTTGTGACCTGGAAGCTGCTACTAATTGCCTGTGGAGGGCCTCATCTGCTTGGTTCTGCTAGTCAGGTGGCCTGTAGGAGACCTCTACAGTAATATCTCCTTCCTCTGTCTTGCCTTTAATTTTAAGCCATACAGTCTCTACCAGCTCATCATCCCTCCCCAGGTGGAGCTCCACTGATTCCAGCTGGTTATTGACATAGAGGGCAACACCTCCTCCTCTCCTTCCCTGCCTATCCTTCCTAAAGAGCTTATACCCATCTATCCCTACATTCCAGTCATGGGAATCATCCCACCAAGTTTCAGTAATAGCCACTATGTCATGGCATCCCAGCAGCACAGTGGCCCTTAATTCATCCTGTTTGTTACCCAAGCTGTGTGCATGTGCATAGAGGTACTTCATCTGGGCTGCCCCTGTCATCCTCTTGTGCCAATTCCCCTTGGTTTCCACAATGTCCTGGTGCACCATTAGTGGCTTGCCTCAGGGCAGCAAGTTGAGAGCCCTTACCAGCTCTCCATCCCTCTGCCTCTGGTGAGCTGCCCCTCCGTTTGTCAATGGCCAACAGGAAACTATTAACCCCATCCCCCTTCAAATCTAGTTTAAAGACATATCAATGAGTCCTGCCAATTCCTGCCCCAGGATCCTATTCCCCCTCTGGCACAAGTGCATCCTATAAGTTGTTTTCAGCTCTGGTGCCTTGTAAACCAAGCCATGATTGTAGAACCCAAAGCCCTGTTGATGGCACCAGCCCTGGAGCCATGAATTGACCTGTTGGCTCTTCCTCAATGTTCCCTCGTCCATCGCTGATGTTAGAGGGATAGCGGAGAACACAACATGATCTCCTGATGCCTTTAGCAGTTGCCCTAAGGTTCTGAAATCTCTTTCAATTGATTGTGAGCCTCTCATTGTTGCATTGTGACCACCCACCTGAAAGACCAGAAGTGGGTAGTAGTCTGAAGGACTCATGAGGTTGGGAATTTTACCTGCAATGTCCCTCCCTGGGCACCAGGGAGGCAGCAGACCTCTCTATGAAATGGGTCTGGTCTGCATATTGGGCCCTCTGCTCCCTTCAGTAGGGAGTCTCCTATAACGACGACCCTACGAGGTTTCTTTTCCAGATCAGTTTTGATGGCTGGCCTGAGGCAACCTGTCATCGGTGCAGCTTCTGACCTTGAGTCCTCATCCTTGCCGATGACCTGTTCCTCCTGCAGAGCCTCACGCCTATTCTGTAAGTGCACTGTAGGCAGTGTGCTGCTCAAAGTAGCACGCTTGCTCTGTTTGCATTTCTTCCATCAGGCAGAGATCTGTTGCCATTGGCCCTGCTCATGTGGGTTACTACAGGGAGGCTGAGAGGCTTGCTGATGAGAGGGTATCAAACTCCCTGTTCCACTAAGAGTTACCCCCTGCTCTGGTTTTGTAGAGGTTAGATTATGGAAATAGTCAATTTTCCTTTCGCAGTCTCTTATAGTTCTTAGCTTTTCCACCTCTTTAGTTCAGCCACCATGTTCATCAGATCCCTGATTTGCATACACCCAACACAGGTGCTGTTCCTGCCATCCTCATATCAAGTGCCAGGCTCCAGCACTCACTGCAGCCACCTGCCTGCACATCTGCATGCTTGTGTGTGGTCTCTGTTTGGGTGCCCACTGTTTTTCTACTAGCCTCTGTTCGAGTAGTAACCATCTTTCAGTAACCACCCTCTCCACCCTGTTGTTTTGGGGTTTTTTTTGTCCTGTCAGTGAGCAGGCCTAGCTGGGCACGCAGGGCTGGGCACGCAGGGCTGAGCTGCTCGCCGCTGCCTCCACGACCCGCAGCCACACGCTGGGCTCTGTTCGGCCGCCGCGCAGTTTCCACGGCGCCCCTCCCCTGCTACGTCACTGCGCTCAGGCACGTGGGCAACCCGAGCCTGCTGCCCCTCCTCCCCTCTTCAGGAGGTCTCGAGCCGCCCGCCCCTTACCGCCTGAGGAGCAGGGAGAGCAATGCCAGGGCCGGCTCCCAGTGCTGAGCCGCTCGCCGCTGCCTCCTCTCTCTTCAGCCAGGCGCTGGGTTTTCAATTATCAGCCATTCCGCAAAAGGTGAAACTAAGGCCAACTCTTGGGATCAGTCACATGAGTATAGGTAATAGACCAGCAGTTACATATTTTAAAGATAGCATGAAGAAAATGGCTTCGGCCTGAGTAGTCAGCTGGAGGCCTCTGAAGTTGTAACCTTCTGGGATGAAGTGTTTTTCCCACACGTTGTGATGAAACAACAGCAGTACACAAGCCCTGCACATCTAAAGCAATGAGAGTGTGCCAGGAGAAAAGCCATTCAAAATACTGTGCTATTTTAAGAGTTGATTTTAAAAAATAGTACTTACATTCAAAGTATGAACATAGAAAGCCCTTAGGTCTGAATAAAGGAGACTGACAAGCTCTTTTCTGAGACAAGTGCTATGCCCTCCTAGAAATTTCTCCCAACTGCCAGTTTTCCTCTTGGGAGTTTCAGTTTTCAAGGTCCAGCCTCTGAATGAGGATGAGTTTTGCTGTATTTTTCTTTCAACACATCTGTGGAACTTTAAACCATGTACTTCACAGCAGAGGTTATTTCTGGTTTGTGTCTTGTGCAGGGCTGCAGCAGGGTGCCCAAATACACTTACTTGTGCACTTAAGGGCACGTTTGACAAGCCCAAAGGCAAAAAAGAAAGATTTAAAAAAAAATTTAAAAATCATTAAGGCACTGCAAAGCAGAAATCAAATCGAGGCAGTCTAGTACTAATTTTAATAGACATTTTCAGCAGATGTTGTGAGGTGAAAACTGGTTTTCCCATGTAGAAGGTGGTTCTCGACTGCTAGAAAAGCCATTTTACCTAGGAAAAAAAGGCAATACCCAAAGCCCACTGTTATCAAGAGGGGTTTTAAACATGAATGTTAAGAATATTATCCTTAAGGTGAATTTTTGTTTTCTAATGAAATAGGAACAGGATGTCTGAAAGAATAAAAATGAAAGATGTTTTTCAATCATACGCTTGGTTTAGTTTGTGACTCCTTTAAGACCTATGCATTCAGAGTTTGAGAAGAGGGAAGTTTGCCTGAAAGCTACATTTATAGCTGATATCTCCCTGATGAGTTTATTCATGGTTTATATTTGTGAGACTTGGAGTGGAATTAAAATTTTAGTAAGCTTAGTGAGAAGAGAAATAAGATGAGATCTATCAAACCTGGCAATATTTTGCACAATTATCAACCAGTCTCACCAGTTATGAAAGTCACATGGCCATTTCTTCCCCTCAAGGGAGGAGTGGGTTTCTCTGGAGAAATGACAGGAATTAAGCATCTTTCTTATTTTACATTTGGGAAGCCCTTTTACATATGTTAGAATGAAAACTCTAGCTGGGTTGGTGCAGCAGGGAAGCACATAGATAGCAACATATTAGACACTGGATATCTTACACTGATCTTGCCTATGCCTGTATTTTGGCTACATATTCTGTTCCTCTAGAGAAAATTACTCTGGTTTTGGCTTGTTTTCTTTTTTTTTTTTTTTCTTTTCTTTTTTTTTTTTAAGAGAGAGATCCAAATAAGGGAATAGAATAGAATAGAATAGAATAGAATAGAATAGAATAGAATAGAATAGAATAGAATAGAATAGAATAGAATAGACCAGGTTGGAAGAGACCTTCAAGATCATCGCGTCCAACCTATCAACCAATCCAACCCACCTAATCAACTTAACCATGCAACCAAGCACCCCATTAAGTCTCCTCCTGAACACCTCCAGGGATGGTGACTCCACCACCTCCCCGGGCAGCCCATTCCAATAGGAAATCGCTCTCTCTGTATAGAACTTCCTAACATCCAGCCTAAACCTCCCCTGGCGCAGCTTGAAACTCTGTCCTCTTGTTCTCGTGCTGGCTGCCTGGGAGAAGAGACCAACATCTGCCTGTCTACAACCTCCCTTCAGGTAGTTGTAGAGAGCAATAAGGTCACCCCAAGTTTCCTCTTCTCCAGGCTAAGCAGCCCCAGCTCCCTCAGCCTCTCCTCATAGGGCTTGTGTTCCAAACCCCTCACCAACTTTGTTGACCTTCTCTGGATGGGCTCAAGTCAACATCCTTCCTAAACTGAGGGGCCCAGAACTGGACACAGTACTCGAGGTGCGGCCTAACCAGTGCAGCGTACAGGGGGAGAATGGCCTCCCTGCTCCTGCTGGCCACACTGCTCTTGATGCAGGCCAGGATGCCATTGGCCTTCTTGGCTGCCTGGGCACACTGCAGGCTCATGTTCAGCCTGCCATCAACCAGCACCCCCAGGTCCCTCTCCACCTGGCTGCTCTCCAGCCACCCTGACCCCAGCCTTTATCACTGCAATGGGTTGCTGCGGCCAATGTGCAGAACCTGGCACTTGGATGTGTTAAATCTCCATAAATAGTTGCCAACTAGTTGACTGTCATGCAAAATTCTTAGAGCAGCAGACACTTTTCTTGGGCCATGTGGTTTCGGCTTCAATGACTCAGTACCGGAAGCAGGGCTCAGAGAGAGGCTGAAGAAAGGTACAGAAAACTGAAGTTAATGCTTCATTTTGCATCGGGTCAAAGGCTTTTTGATCTTGTCTCCAAGTTTGAAGTGTTAAGATCTGTGTTAAACTTCTATAAAGAAGTGATCTCATTTTGAATGAAACTGAACAGTGAATAATGTGTGTAGTTTGATGCTAATTGCTGCTGGACATGACATAGAGGGTACAGAATAAGGAGTGGATAATGTCATGGGTTGAGTTGAATCTGATGCTGAGCATTTGATACCATGTTGATGTCATGCCACCTTTAAAATTAATGTGCTGGCTTCAGCAAAGTATCATGGGGCTTGTAGTTTGGACTGTAACTTGAGAAGCTTCTTGTTCAGGTTGCTGCTTCTGGTTTCCTGTTTGGTGTCTTGTTTTTCCTACTGGGATGGCTGCGGACTTGGGGATTAGTGGGATCATGTCATCAATGGATTCTGATGCTGTTTCTGCTGTTCTGCAAATTAGGCTAAGGTAATTGTAGATAATATTGTTTCATCCTTGGCTGCATCTAAAGAAATGTGACAAGGAGGATGAGTGAGGTGATTCTCCCCTTTTGCTCTTGTGACACCCCACCTGGAGTACCACATCCAGTCCCAGGGCCCCCAGCTTAAGAAGGACATTGAACTGTTGGAGCAGGTCCCCATAAAGGCCACAAAGATGATCAGAGGGCTGGAGAACCTCCGTTATGGGGACAGGCTGCAAGAGTTGGAGCTATTCAGCCTGAAGAAAAGGCAGCTCCTGGGCAGACTGTGCAGCAGCCTTCCAGTGCCTGGAAGCTGCCTACAAGAAAGCTGGAAAGGGACTTTTTACAAAGGGCTTCTACTGATAGGGCAAGAGCAAATGGATTGAAGCTTGACAAGGGCAGATTTAGACTGTACATTAGGAAGAAATTCTTTACAGTGAGGGTGGTGAAACCCTGGAACAGCTTGTTCAGGGAGGTCATGGATGTCCCCTCCCTTGAGGTGTTCAAGGCCAGGTTGGATGAGGCCTTGAGCAACCTGGTCTAGTGGAAGTTGTCCCTGCCTGTGGCAGGGGAGTTTGAACTAGATCTTTAAGGTAATTCCAACCCAAATCAGTCAATGAATGTATGAATCTATGGATTAAACAGTCCTTATCTCAACCCTGGTTTGTTTGTGTTACTTTCCCTCCCATCTGTATTTGTGGAGCTTGCTCATGAGAGCAGACTATCTTAAACGGGGGCATCCCTAAACAGTAAATCTCAGATCATTTTGTCTCCTTTGCCTCTGAGATGCCATGGCAAATGATTAATATATAACGATGATATGGATCCACAGCACTTGGAGGCTGCTCATTCTATCTTAATTATATCTGCAGGCCCAAAGGCACCAGCTGCTACCTTCAGAAACCATTTCCCAGATCTGGCTGGTGCCTTCATGCCCAGTATTATTTGCCAACAGTGTCATGTTCAGGAATGATGAAAACAATGGATCAAGTCTAATTGAGCCATTTCTGCTCAGCAGTTTTGCTGATGACACCAAACTGGGAGACTTGGCTGATGAGCCTGGAGGCTGTGCAGCCAGTCAGTGAGACTTGGACAGACTGGAGAGCTGGGCATAGAGGAACCAAATGAGGTTCAATAAGTATAAGTGCAGAGTCCTGCATCTGGGAAGGAAGCATAAATTGCACCAGTAGAGTTACCTGCACTGCACCAGTACCAGGTTAGGGGTGATCTGCTACAGAACAGCTCCATGGAGAAGGACCTCAGAGTCCTGGTGGACAACAAGTTATCCATGGGCCATCAGTGTGCCCTTGTGGCCAAGAAGGCCAATGGGATCCCAGGGTACATTAAAAAGAGTGGGTCCAGGAGATTAAGGAACATTCTCCTCCCCTTCTACTCTGTCCTAGTGAGGCCCTACCTGGAATATTGCATCCAGTTTTGGGCTCCCCAGTTCAAGAGGAGCAGGGATCTATTTGAGAGAGTCCAACAGAGGGTTACAAGGATGATTAAGGGACTGGAGCACTGTCTTATTGGGAAAGGCTGAGAGACCTGGGGCTCTTTATTCTGCAGAAGAGAAGACTGAGGGAGAAGACTGTATGTAAATATCTGAGGGCTGGGTGTCAGGAAGGAAAGGACAGCCTGTTCTCACTTGTGTGCTGTGGTAGGACAAGTGGCAATGGATATATACTAGAGCACAGGAAGTTCCACCTCACCATGAGGAAGAACTTTACTGTAAGGGTCACAGAGCACTTGAACAGGCTGCCCAGAGAGGTTGTGGAGTCTCCATCTCTGGAGACTTTCAAGAAGTGTCTGGATGCATTCCTGTGTGACATGCACCAGATTCTGTGGTCCTGCTCTGGCAGACAGGTTGGAATTGAAGATCTCCAGAGGTTCCTTCCAATCTGTAACATCCTGTGATCCTGTGATCTGAGGCCAAACAAACAAATCCATTAGGGAACTAATGGCAATGAATGGGACAAAGTGAATGTTACAGGGAAGTGTTAGCCTTTTACCTACTAGCTTGTTATCCAAAAAAACCACAACAAAACAAAACACAAAACCAAAAAAACAAACCACAACCCAAAAAAACCCCAGTGTTTCCCACAGAAGTTACTTGACTGCAGAAGGTCCTCCTCTGTTTTCACAAATGTTTGCTACATGCTTACAGATGCCTTTGGAAATGCATTTCCTCCATGAGAACCAGAGGGATCAGCAGCATAAGGAAAGAGCATTTGTTAAAGTCTCAGCCCCTGGAGGTATGCAGATTGGACTTTGCTTAGTGATTTTTGTGATACATGATTCTTCCCACGAAAGCAAACTGGATTTAGGAGAAGGCTTAGTATTAAAATTTAACAAACATTCTGAAAAACACCTGCCTTTTCAGGAAATTAATATTCTCTCCCTCAGCACATAGAGAGAGAAATGAGCAGAATAGGATCTTACCTTTTTAGAAAGAGTGGAGCAGGATCAGTAAACTAGATAAATATATGCCAGAGGAAGCAGCAGCAATCTAAAGGTTTATCTATGCAGTAACTCCCTCTGTTAGGCAGAAAAAAGTACATCTTTTTCAAAACTTCTGCAGTAAAAGGTCACAAAAAATGTTGGTACTGCCTTTTCAAACTGGCTTCTTTTTAAGCAGTATGTCTTTGATTTTGGCACAACTTGGACAGCAAGTCAGTCCCTTTGTAACCCTTGAAACCTTGGGAGGGTCCACAGGCACTTTTCATTGCCACTGCTCAGCACACCAGCCTCCACAAAAGACTCAGGAATGTGGAGGAGGAGGTCAGCATTTTTAGAGACATAACTGCTCAAGTCAAAGGTTTTAGGCATGTGGAAGAGAAAAGCACTTTTCCACACTGAACTGCTGAATTAAAAAGTTGTTGCAATGTTCACAAATAAATCAGTATTTCTTAAGGTTTGTCATCAGGCAAAGCTTAAATGTATTTTTTCTTGAGGCAGATAGGTGACAGGAAATTGTTTTGACATGGATAGTTTACATTACCTAACACATAGACTATTATTATAAAACATTTAGGTATTTCTCATACACACTGTTCTATATTAACTCAATCCAGTATCCATTTCAGCCAGACCACAGGAGTAAATTATCTCTAGTTTATTTGGTACTTAAATGCTCAAGAGGGAAAACTCTTTGACTAAAAGTAGAGAGATAATATTTATTTTTTTGTTTAAAAACATATGTTAAAAAGCAATATATTGTGTGCATGCCAATGAAACACAAACCAGTGAACACAGTATATGTGTAGGAATTTGTAAGTTAGCTTCTGTGTACAGAAAATAACATTCTGCCTTTGGGCCTCATCTAAATCTAGAGGGGCTGGAATTTACTTTTGCCAGCATGATATGAGGTAGAAGATGCAGAGCTGAAATACTGAGGCATTAAATTTACCAGATAGCTTGACAGTTTGTATAAGTGGAGTAGTTGTAGTAGGGAATTACATGATCTCATTTTGGATGGTGCATACGCATCCTTTGGTTAAGGATAAGATGTCATTTAATTTACATTTACAAGTTAAAAGTGAGCTTGAACTGTACATGGCTTTTAAAATACCATATGTTACCTATGTATGAATATATATATAAATACCATATGTTACCTATGGTTTAAGATTCTGCAGCAGAATAGCAGGGAGTGTAATTTCTGAACATTTCATGTACTGCCAGAGGACAAAATTATGTATACAACTTTTCTGAGCATTCACCAATCATCTCAAGAACTTCAAAGTAGTTAAACCCCTTGATTTATAGTAAAATAGCTTAATATAGTTACTAAATGAAATTAAGAGTTCACGGAAAGGACAAATACAAAACACATGATTGCAAAAATAGCACTGGTAGAGAGTAAGAGTATGAAAACACATTCATAAGATTCTTATTGTTTGCAAGCCACATCTGGCAACATGGAAAACTAATGAGATTTCAAACTACAGTATGCCAAATTTACGAGGTGTAGAAGGACATGTCCCTTACCCTTATAATTGGCAATAAAGAAGCTTAAAAAATTCCTGAGACAAACTGAAATTTAAAGCTACACCCTGACTGGATTTTTTTGAGAAGGCAGATGGGTCTTCTTCCTGTTTTCAAAATCTGTCTTTAATTACTATCAGCCTTAATACTTCAACAGTGCCAGTGTCTGGAATATCTAAGTGCCACCTTCAGCAGCAGGAGTGTGCCATTCAAGTGACCTGATATTTACAGCCTGAATGTCATGTAAGCTTTCAGATGTTTCTAAAAACACAGAATGGTAAACCACTAGGAAAGCAGGTGCTCAAAACCCCTGCAATCATGGCTTTTTCTTTCTCCCCCCTAGAGGAACAAACCACCACTCTTTTTTTCTGTACATGTAAAACTTTATTGTGGTTTCTTTTCTCTATGTTATGCAGTTTCTGGCTGTACATTGTAGCATGAACCGTTAAGCTTTTATTTTGCTTCAGGAATGTGTCATTCTTAATGTATTAAAAATGTTAGCCTATCCTCTGAGGAAAAAGCACTCACTTTAAGCATTTGTTTTTCCTTTAAAGCACAAAAATTCATAAATACATGGAGTTAAAGTTACTATAAAGCCAGTGATTAAGTCTGGGGTATTTTGAGCTGAATTTGGTTCATTTTTCTACCGCAAATTTACTTTCTGCTCTTGTCCAAGCCAGCTCCTTTCTTTCTTGTAAAGAGACAAAACAACATTCTATTTTATTTCCTTTCTGGAAGGGCTTCTGATGATGCTAGTTAGAATAAAGAATATACAAGAAAGTTAAGACATTTAAGAGATAACTACCTCTATTTTTCAAGAAAAGACAACATTCTTTTATTCTGAATAATCCCTATCATTCACTAACCACTTACATAGGACCTCCTGATGGCAATAATTCGCAGAAATTGTGTGGATCTGTATCACAATGAACAAGAAACTCCAGCCAATTTTAGAGCTTCACTGAGCTAGACACTGAAATACAAGATTTCAGGCATGTGGAGAAGTCATTACAGACTGCATTTTTCAAGTGGATGAAGCACAGTAAACCTGAGAAAATCAGATTTAAGTATAATTTTTTCTTGGGTTTCTTTCATATTCAATGAAGAAAATGTACATTTGGGTTATTCAAAGGATGAATCTGCCCTCTAAACTGTTTAATCTAATTTTAGATTGTGAAGACCAAAATGGCTTAATCATAATCATATGATAGTTACCATAAAGGATCACTAAATATATGCATTTTATGGGCTCATAAATTTGCTTTAGAATAGTTCTCCTAGCCCTGCATTTTGTTACTTTATACAAGTGGCACATACTCATAAACTCAGGGGTATTTTTGTCTAGTATTGGACTGTAAATTTTGAAAGTTGAAAATATGTAAGATTTCATTCGAACTGTCTTTTCATGGCCTTCATTTCCTTGAAAGCATTCCCAGAAGGCCCCTAGCAGGGGCCTCCTTCTAGTTTAATTCCATAGTTCTTGATTTCATCACTGTAGAGCATGATAAGTGTCTACGTTCTTTCTGTGGTGCTGTACAGTGTACATTATATTGATTCCTGCACCCTTAAGATCCATGGGAAGGATCTAAAATTGTTTGGATGTCATAGGAAACAAAAAAGCTCTCAAGGCACAGAATTGCGTTCTGAGAACCTGAAACACTCCATAATCTATATGCAAGTGAACACTGTGGAGCAGTAAGTACCAGAGATAAACACTGCTCATGTTTTACTGGAAAATGGAAAAGGGCATGTTCCTGACAGGTGGCTACAGGTCTCTGACATTTTTGCCAAAAAAATGAAACTACTTCTAAGGAAATTTTTTTTTAAAAGGTCTGCCTATGCCTGAGCCTGATTTGGGAAACCAGCAGAGGGGTAATTCAGCTAAACAGTAAAAGGATAGAAAAGCCATATGCAAAGAAAACAACGCTTTGTGGTTCATTGGGCATTGTGCCTCCTTTCAGCTCCTGTTGCCTGTGTCTCATCTGATTCTTTAAAAATGATGGGAATTGCCATGGGTGTGTGAAATCTAATTGATGACTGCTGATCTATCATTCTTTCACTGTTGTTCTTGAACACAGCTTATAGAAACTGTCTTTAATATTTGCTACACTTATCTTTGCCTGGAAGTTTCTCCTATCTAGTGTTCTGGGAAATGTCTAGCCTATTAACAGCAAGTACAGCTGACTTGAGCAGTTATAAGCTGAGCAATTGTCAATTTTAATTTGGGGTGTTATCATAACAAAATCCAGTCATGCTCCACTAGGAATGCAATGTTGTACACTCTGTATCTAAATGTTTTTTTCAAGGTAAAATACCTTACAGTTTAAGAATGATAACTGCAAAATATCAAAACTACGTCTAGGGCCTCTTTGGGCCAATATGCAAATGTGTTTAACACCAGATTTTGGCAGTGTGCAGGCAGGGCTTACAGGAACTGAAAAGGTGACAGTGGAGAACAGGAGGGAGCCAGAGCTTTTCAAATGGTGCCATTTGCTTGCAGAAGCTTGACAGTTTTTTCTTGGTGATGCTGACGCAGTGTTAAATTGTATAATGGGAAGAGCAACCTGTGGAATGCAAGCAGAGATTTGTGAAAGATGGACCTTTTGGTGGGTTATGTATATATACATACATACATATCCCTGCTAACTGGAAAAGGGGAAACATAACACCCATCTTCACAAAGGGAAAAAAAGAAGACTCCAAAAACTGCCAGTCATCCATGATCTTGCCAGGAACACCTCTGTTCCTGGCAAGATCATGGAGCCGATCTTCCTGAAGGCCTTACTAAGGCGTACAGAAAATGAAGAAGAGGTGATTGGTGGTAACCAAGGGCAAATCATGCCTGATGAACTCGGTGGCTTTCTATGATGGAGTTACAGCATCAGTGTGTAAGGGAAGAGCAAGTGATATAATCTACCTGAACTTGTGTAAAGCTTTTGATACTGTCCTACGTGGCAGCCTGGACACCAACTTGGAAAAGTATGGATTTCAGAGGTGGACCAGCCACTGGCTAAGGACTTGGCTCAAGTGAACACCCAGTAAGAAGACTTAACTTCCTTAATGCAAGAAACAAAGGAGTAAAAACTCAGTGTGGATGTGAGGTCAGCAAGCTCCTTTTAGAAGCAGGGATTTTAGACATTACAAAAGCTTTCTCAGCATTTAAGGAACAGAATAAATGAGCTTTGATACTTGAAGAAGCCTCTGAGAACTTACTGAAGATCCTTGTTGAACTGATGAAAAAAGAACCCAGGAATCAAAGTGCCGCACACTTTTCATAGTGGTGTACCCCAGAAAGGTGTACCCCAGACATCCCAGGAGCTGTTTTCTAGGGCTTCTAATGACTGAGTTTGTCTACCTTCCCCTTTTGCAAAGGTTGTCACCATGTCACCAGTCAAAAAGGTGACTACTACAAGCAACAGGATCTGGAGGCAGATTTCTCTTTCTTCTTCTTACAGATTTAGCAGTGTGAAACCTGTTCCCATATAATAGTTCTTCCTGAGCTTTGCAGAGGCCTGCATTGCTTTTCCTAATTTAAAGAAAGCAAATGTTCAGAAAATGTTTTAATTCAATTATGGGGTTTTTTGTTTGTTTGTTTGCTTGTTTTTGCACTTGGGTTTTTGTGTGTGTGTTTGTTTGTTTTTAAAAGCATCCTCTTATCCTTTTCTAATTCCCATTTCCATCACCTGAAAAATGAACAGTATTTTTTCAGTACTGCCTTCCCTGATTTGATGGGCAAATGGTGTTTTGCAGACATGGTCTCACCAAGCCTGCATCTGCAGAACCTCCTGTGCATGCTGTAAGGAGTACTGAGATGTCATGGTGTTAGGTCATAGGCTGGACTTGATGACCTCAGAGGTCTTTTCCAGCCTCAATAATTCTGTGATTCTGTAATTCTGTGAGATCTGGTGTAACACCATGTGGGAATTGTCAGAACTTGTTATAACATATGCTAGAAAAGAAAGTCTGTGTTGCTTTTAAACTTGAGTTCATGTTACAAAAAGGCCTGTGGTATAGAACATTTTAATAATAATAATTTAAATTTTAATAATATAGGAAAAAAGCTCATTAGTTGTTTTCTCTTCAGAGAGACAGTAATATGTGGATTTTTTTGAGTGAGGAGTGATATTGTGCAACTGTAGCCCAACACCTTTGCCTAGCATTATTCTGATTTTTAAAGTAGCTGCTACAAAAGAAATAGTTTCCCATGGTCCTAAGCTAACCATGTCTCTTTAACTAGATAAAAAGAAATCATGGAATGATGGAATCACAGAATAGCCCTGGTTGGGAGAGGCCTCAAAAGATGACCTGGTCCAGCATTTCCTGGTAAAAGCAACGTGGATGACATTACCCAGCAACCTGTTCAGCCACATCTCAAAAACCTCCAATGACAGGGACTCCACCATCACCTTGGGGAGGTTGCTCCAGTGAATGATTGTTCTTACTGTAAAAAAAAAATTCTTATAAAATTTCAAAAAGAAATCCTGTACTCGGGAAATAAAAGACAAGCTGTGCCTTTCTAATTGATTTCAATACGTAGCCTTTTTTCCAGTACTGTAAATCTATGAAACTAAAGGAAAATTAATTTTAACTCTGCAGTTAAGGCAAGACTCTGCAACTATTTGTGAGCATGCACAAGGGCACAGTGATATAAGAATAAATAAAAGTAACAACTGAGATGTATGTGACGTTGGTGTTGATCAGTCTAGGCTACTATGTCAGTGCATTCAATTCCTCTATCTCTTCCACTAGTTAGATACTCCCTAGAGCCATGAAGTCACACATCTCAGGGACATGCTGCTCTGTCGTCATCCTCAGAGGCAGACAAGTAACAGTGGCTTCTGTTTGTTCTTCCTCCTGTCTTCTCCCATCCACTCAGTCCCACTTCACAGCTAGGAAGCTTTTTTTTTTTTAAATTGCTACCCACATCAGACTCAGCCAATATGTGGTTCGTGTCCTGTCTCATGATCTGCCACTGATGCATGTCATCCCTTCTGATCCCTGAGCTTGTATTGATTCTGACAAGAATGCAAGCTGGAAAAACAATGTAGGTTCATTGTCAATTTTGTAACATGTCATTTTGAAACTGAAAATCTCAATTTTTGGTCAGCAAACTGAGCTGTCTATTATAGAAATGTTCAGACAAGCATAAGTTTTACTTCAGAATATTATTACCATTAATTTGTTTAACTGCACCTTTAAATGTGTTTATGTATTTCCTCTTTCCATGTTACAACAAGTGCTGCACCTACCTTCTCGGTTTGCTGACATTTGGATGTGCAAGAGTGGAGTTTGGAGCAGACCCCACTGTGAATTCCCTGATCATCACCAGAGGATCTCTGTGGGTACAACTGTTAATTGCCACTGGTGGTTCCTCTCTCCTGTGTGATCCCCTCCATGTGCCTTGAGGTTCTACCCCACTGTATCTAAATGCATCTTATTTATTCTCAAGGTGAAGCAAGGTGCTTTCTGCAAGCTTTCTGAGCCTCTGGGAGATGGAGTGGAGCTATTAAATATCCTCCATCACATTTAGTGTAACACAGTGCCAGAGTCTAAGCCTTCAAGTTTCACTGGTTAGTAGTGGTAGATTAAGAGCCAGACAGAGACTGGCATGCTTCCTCTTCTGCAAGTGAAATGGAGAACTTGGGCCAGGAACGGAAAGTCAAATTGGAAAATACATCAAAGGCAAAGCCTGTGCAAGTGAGAAAGACTCTTAAACTAACTGCTACAGGTCAGGAAAACTTCAGCCCAGGTTTATCAGAATAATTATTCTGTTCTTAGTATTTTCTGGCCATTTGCAGATATATCCAATACATTATATAATTGTGATTTATTTGAACACTGAGCGTTCCTCTCTTGATGGAAAATACGCTGGTGGTCAGGATTTATGAGGATAGGTAGGTTTTCCTAAAATATCTTAAATTCATTACTTAAAGATAGAGTTCATACCAAAATCAACAATATTTCGGTGAAAAAATATGGGGTATCTAATGGCCAATCTGATAACTACCATAGGGATAACAGCTAAGGATCACAGATTTTTTTCATTTTTTTCTTAATTTGCAGTGATGGGATGGCTGGAGCGTCAGGCACCTTTGTAGTCCACTCCTTCCTCTGAAGGTATTTCGGTACTCTAACAGCCTAAGATAGAAACAACTTTAACTACCATGGATTTTAAAATTTACTTTTCTACGAAAAGAGGAAGCATTTCCTACAGGTGTATTTCTAGGATTCTGTCTCCTAAAATGAGACAACTTTGTAAAAAACATGTGCAAAAATGAGAAGAATGGAGGAACAGACTCTATTCAGGAGACTGTAATCTTACCCAAAAAAAAAAAAAAAAGAGAGGAAAGATAGGTGATAAGGACAACAGATGCAGAAAGACATTGGTTTGGAAATCATTGTCTTGCTAATAAGAACTACTCTGCAAAGTAAGGATGAAGGATCTAATGCTCCTCATGTCTGCCCTTGCATATTTAAATCTGAAGACTGAAATCTGACCATCCCACATGCAACCTGTGAAGGGGCCTCAGGGCAGATGAAACAGAAGTGCAAGTAGCCTGAGCATGCCAGTTGTCACTGTGGATCATCAGGAGACCTCAGGGTTTCCAGGAGCCTTTTCATACCATCTGAAGGGTGAATCTCCCAGATTTCCTCCCAGAAAAGATGAATATCTAATTCTGCTGTCAGTTTTCTCTTGGGTTCAGGGGTGGATTCAGTTCTGAAACGGAACTAGTGAGAGTCAAGGTTCTTGTTCCTTTTACTAAGCATATGTAACCGTATGTTTTTCTTCCTGGCTCCATGGGGAGCCCAAGTGAAGAGTCAGCAAGTTTTGGTTAATGCTTAACCACTGTTGGGGTCCTTGAGTGTGAGAAACGTGGCCACAGTGTACATATTAGAATGCAGTTCAAGTGCATTATGCATTACGTGTTGAATAAGTACAAGCTGGTTCTGATCATCAACTAGACAAGCACTGTTTTCAGATTCCATCTGTGTTATAATATAACAAAGACTCGATTCTTCATCAGCTTTATCCTCAAACTTCCTTTAGATTCTATCCCCTTTTTCACAGATGAACAAAGGCTGGTGAGGGGTTTGGAGGGCATACAAGGAGCGGCTGAGGGAAATGAGGTTTTTTAGTCTGAAGAAGTGAATGCAATGAGGAGGTCTTACTGCTCTCTGCAACTACCTGAAAGGAGGTTGTAGTGAGGCTGGTGGAGTTGCCATACATGAATAAGTTCAAGAAGTGTGTAGATGTGGTATTTCAGGACAGGGTTTAGTGGTCATGGTGTTGTGTTGTGGTTGGAAGAAAAGAGGAAATTCCTACATGAGATACTGATTAAGCGTATCTGGTGTGGCTTTCTTTACTTTTTTTATTACATTTCCAAAGGGTTAAGTAGATAGTTACACCAATCTGGAGTATATAGTTAGGGCAATTACAACCTCTACTTGATGAAACCTGGTGGTGAATTGTGCCACATCCAGCTGGCAGCCAGTCACTAGTAGTGTCCCCTAGGGATCAGTGCTGGGCCCCACCCTATTCAGTATCTTTACTGATGATCCAGATGAGAGGATTGAGTCCATCATCAGTAAATTTGCAGTCAACACCGAGCTAGGGGCAGGAGTTGATCTGTTAGAGGGTAGGAATGCTCTGCAGAGGGACCTTGACAGGCTGGGCAGATGGGCAGAGTCCAAGGGCATGAGATTTAACACATCTAAGTGCCAGGTTCTACACATTGGCCACAACAACCCCATGCAGTGCTACAGGCTAGGATCAGAGTGGCTGGAGAGCGGCCAGGCAGAAAGGGACCTGGGGGTACTGGTTGATAGTAGGCTGAACATGAGCCAGCTCTGTGCCCAGGCAGCCAAGAAGGCCACTGGCATCCTGGCCTGCATCAGGAACAGTGTGGCCAGCAGGAGCAGGGAAGTCATTGTGCCCCTGTACTCAGCACTGGTTAGGCCACACCTTGAGTCCTGTGTCCAGTTCTGGGCTCCTCAGTTTGGGAAAGATGTTGAGTTGCTGGAGTGTGTCCAGAGAAGGGCAACAAAGCTGGTGAGGGGTTTGGAGCACAAACCCTATGAGGAGAGGCTGAGGGAGCTGGGGGTGCTTAGCCTGGAGAAGAGGAGGCTCAGAGGAGACCTTCTTGCACTCTACAACTCCCTGAAGGGAGGTTGTAGCCAGGTGGGAGTTGGTCTCTTCTCCCAGGCAACCAGCACCAGAACAAGAGGACACAGTCTCAAGCTGCGCCAGGGGATGTTTAGGCTGGAGGTTAGGAAGTTCTTCCCAGAAGGAGTTTTTTGCCATTGGAATGGGCTGCCCAGGGAAGTGGTGGAGTCACCGTCACTGCAGGTGTTTAGGAAGAGACATGATGGGGTGTTTGTTGCCATGGTCTAGTTGATTAGATAGTGTTGGATGATAGGTTGAACTCAATGATCTCAAAGGTTTCTTCCAACCTGGTTTGTGCTATTCTATTCTATTCTATTCTATTCTATTCTATTCTATTCTATTCTATTCTATTCTATTCTATTCTTGCTTCAAGAGATTTGAACTTTCAATGAATTGTTCCCAAACAGTATGTGGATATCAATTTCGTTCAGTCATAGAGAGTTTAGATGTCCAAATTAATACCAAGTCCTCACAGTAACATTACCTATGCCAGCCTGATTAGTAGCAGCAGTCCCATTTCTTGAAGTAAATTAACAGTTCTTCCAGAACTGATAGTGCAGTAGGGATCCAAGGCAGGGACTGGCAGCTGATCATATATACCAAACGACACACAGAGATTTTTCGCTAATGTTTTAACTTCACTTCAAACTTGCAAATGAAAATTACAAACTGAAGCACAGCTCTGGAAGATCATCAACCCATGATTTAATGGGCAAGTTGCCACCATGCTAAGGTGCTCTGTAGTTTCAGGTGTTCAAGGCTGGCTTATGGCGTGACTTGAGAGAGCTTCTGTTCTATTTAAAACTGTGGTTAGTTTTTTCTAATTGGAGCTTTGTAGCCTGACATGCTCTTTGTTTCAGTGATCCTTTAAAAAGTGTAGTTCATAGATTTGATTTTCACTGTGAAAATTATACTCTTTTTGGTTTTTGTTGATTTCCAGTTTGTTCAATTACGTTCATAGAAAAACTATCCTGCCCACACTGATATTAAAAAAAAAACAACAAGTGATGAGAACTTCTTGCTAGATTTCTTTAAACCATTCATTATGTCCTGCATTTGTATCTCTCTTTTCTCCTTCCTTAGCATTCCTCAAAAGCTATTGTGTTTTGTCTTAGACAACTGACTTCATGAGAAACTCGAGGTTCTCATGGGGCTGTTGGGAAATATATACTGCAGAAGTTCTTTCAAGTGATTTTTGCAATTACAAATATGTACAAGCAATGGCTTCAGGTTATGCCTGTAGCAAAATCCAAATGCAGGTAATGAAGCAGAATTTCAGATTAAAAGTTTTGCATAACTCAGCTGCAAGCCACATAAACTGGTGCAATTCTAAACTCCCTTGGCAGAGGAGATGACAAAGAGATGCAGCTGTCTCTGCAGTCCCATACAGCTATAATAGTTTTCTCTAATGTGTCTCACCTGCCTTCATGAGTGTTTTGTCACAGGCTTTGATCACCCACAATCTAGTTGTTAAAGGGTTGTCAGAGTAAAATCATGAAGCAGGAAGTGGTCTCTGTGTTTGTGTCATAAAAAATCTCAGCTTGAAAACACATCAGACACTTTCTACTCAAATACAAACCCACAAATTATTTTCCCACAGGAAGAGATACATGCGTTAGAGCAGCAATGCAGCAGTGATTACTCAGGAGTTTGTAGAGTTTTTATTCAGGTTGAGACAAAGAGGCAGTACTGGACAATGAATGAAAAGATATGAAATGTTTTCTCATTTGGGACTCCGTTCTGCTCTCTACACAACATGGCTTTAACCTACAGAATCATCTAGGCTTTTTCTCACATGAGGAAAGCAATAGACTGAGTAAATGGATTGAAGTTAAGAGCTCCTAAACCAGACAGAAAATCATAGAATAGAATTATAGAATCAATAAGGTTGGAAAAAACCTCAGAGATCATCAAGTCCAACCTATCACCCAACATCTCATGACTAACATGGCTTCGAGTGCCACATCCAATCCTTTTTTTAGCACCTCTACAGATGGTGACTCCACCACCTCCCTGGGCAGCACATTTCAATGGCCAATAACTCTTTCTATGTAGAACTTTCTTCTCACCTCGAGCCTAAACTTCCCCTGGCACAGTGTGAGACTCTGTTCTGTTGCTGGTTGCCTGGGAGAAGCAACATACAGAATAGGATAAACCAGGTTGGAAGAGACCTTCAAGATCATTGCATCCAACCCATCAACCAATCCAACCCACCTTATCAACTAAACCACGGCACAAAGCACCCCATCAAGTCTCCTCCTGAACACCTCCAATGATGGTGACTCCACCACCTCTCTGGGCAGCCCATTCCAATAAGCAATGTTATTACCACTGACAGAGTACCACTATCACAAAAGAAAGATTAGCAGTAATACTCCCAAACTCAGAATACTGCTAATTTTGAGAAAGAAAACAAAACCTAGGAGTAGGACTTTGTTCTCACTGTGCTTTTTTTGGATGCTCTGAGCAAAAACTTTGGTCCTAAGAACTTTAAACATAGAGAAATTTTTTAAAAAGCTATATTAACTGAAGTCTAATGGCATGTCAAAATGTAGTAAGATTAAAAACAGAGGGGAGAAGGATTAAGAACACCAACAAAATGCTGAAGCATTGCTGGCAACAAGTTTTGGGGAAGAGTTTCTATTAGAAAATGTTGTAATCTGAAGAAGGAGCTTAGACAGTCATGTATGACGGGTAGCAAAGGTGGCTGAAAAAGGCTTTATAGTTGCAGGGTATTTTAATAAAACCAGTATCTTTTAATATTGTGCCCCACTGCAAATGTCCAGGCCACAACAAACCATTGGGTTGCTATTCTTTTTAACACAGGTGGTGGTATTCCATCAGCTCTTACATTCAACTTGTATTCACCTAAAGCACCCTAGGATGTTGCTGGCCACAAGGGCACATTGTTGTTCATGGAGACCTTGCTGTCCACTGGGACTCCAAGGTGTTTCTCCATGGAGCTTCTTTCCATCAGGACAGCTGCTTGTCTCTACCGGTGCCTGTTGTTATTCCTCTCCAGATGCAGGACTCCTCACTTGTCCTTGTTGAACTTCATGAGGTTGACCTTTGTCCAGATCTCACTGGATGGCAGCACATCCTTCCAATCCTTCAGCCACCCCCACCACCACCCCCAGTTTTGTATCATCAGTGAACTTGCGGAAGGTACATTCGATCCCTTCAGCCAAGTCACTGATGAAGGAATTAAACAAAACTGGACCCACTACTGATTCCTGGGGAGTACCATTGGCCACACTCTCAAACCCTGAAGGAACTTAATGCTAGCACAGAAAGACCCCATCCCTGCAGATATAACAATTCATCTCAAAATCCTTAATGCTTTGCACAGGATTTGTGCATGATGGAGCTAAGGTTCAAGGTTATTTTTGCCATCATTATTTACAAGCAAGATAATTGCTCTGCACTGGCCTTTGCAATTGACAGGCAGAGCACTATTGTATTCAGAAGCATTATTCATCACATAATTAAATGATTGTCTCTATCCCTACCTTGCCCTTCATTGTTAAAATCTATTTATCTTATTGACAGTACCCATATGTCTTTTCTGTTTTCCTGTAATCTGTGTAACAGGAGAACTGTAAGTTTCTGGAGGGGAAGGAAAGGCAGAGCAGGGAACTTTCTTTAAGTTGCTCTGATTTCTTTTGACCTAAGAGTAGTTGTCACCTTTGCCCCATATGGCTGGGCTGCTGTCCCTCAGGCATCAGGAGCAGAGACAGGCACACAGCCAGCTGCCAGTAACTACATCAAGACAAAAAAAATCTCTGAAGCAACAAGGTCAGAGCCCTCAATGCTTCCCTTCACACCCCAGAGTCCAAACCTAAACAAATGGTCTCATCTCCATCTCCTTTGTATAACCTTAGCTTCACAACCTTCCCCTGCCCCAATAGATCTGGTAATGGCAGTAAGTCAGTAGAGTCAGGCCATAAAACTTGTCTAAGCATGAGTGAGAAGCACAGTTATTTCACTACACACTTTTTGAGAGAAAGCAGCTTGTTTCCTTTTTAGACATCCTCAGCTGAAGAATCACTTCCTGTTTAGACTAAGGGATTTATTACTAACTTGATCATTTCTTGAGGGCACTGTCAGTGGTGGAGTTGTATAGCAGATGATAACTGGTAAGTATTTCTCTGGGAACTGTTGGCTAACAATTCCAGATAGATTTGGTAATTAAGATGTCCCTATTTTCCCCATTTCCTGGATTTCAGACACTTTAGGGAAGCTGGATTTCTAGAAATTGTCTATTTTGGGAAATCAATCCACTTGATAATGGTTGTGAATATGCCCTCAGAAGTGAGCGGCAGATATACCAACGAAAATATATGTTAAATTTATTTTATATATATATACAAACTCTGTAACGGGGTATTTACAGTCACCCTTCACAGGTATCGATATTTGGTTAGTGAAACAATCTTTACAGAATGTTTGTGTATGGGCAATTGAATCAAACAATTCACAGAACTTAGAATCGAAACTAATTCAGAAAGCGGCGGGGGAGGGGGTTGGTCAGTGACCGGCAACCCTCCACCCAGAGCAATCCAAACGCTACCTTAACTGGAAACTCTATAAAGAAAGGCTTAACTTACAAGCTGAGAACTTTGTGAGGTCTCCCCTTAATAATATTTATAGTCCAGAAACGTGGCACGGATGTGCTGTAAGACAGAATCAGGAAATGGTGCCGGCCGCGTGGCTGCACCGCGTGGCTGCTGCTTCTCCCAGGACACAAAGGTCTCCCGCTCGAGGGGGGACTGTGGCAGGTCAGCGACGCTGGCTCACACGGGCTGCTGGCGCTCCTCCGGCAGCAATGGATCGCGCAGTGGTGGATCCCACGGGATACTGTCCACGGCACCGCACGCAGCTGGGTGATGGTGGCAAAGGAGCGTGAGGCCTCTTGGGGCACTGGCTTGTGTCCCGGGCAAGGTGGACCACGGCAGCACTGGCACGCACACACTCACAGGCTCCAAAACGATGTTGGGGGGCTCATTAGCCAAACGACCCCTATTTACCATTTGCCCCAGTGAATACTGGTCCAATGAGCATTCTGTTGCTAAGGCAAGATTAACCAATGGACTAACACCTACCAAATTTGGTGTAAGTATATGCTATGCCCAGGCTGTTTACCTGGACTCAGTGGCACCAGGATCCCCTCCTGCTGCCCCCAGAAAGGAGGGGGAAACAAAGGAGGGTTAACACTCAGAGGAGTATGTTCCAGAAATGTTTGGGGCACAATCCTGACCATAAGCATCCTTCACTACAATAATCCAAATTGGGTTTTGTTGTTGTTGTTGTTTGGGTTTAGTTGGGGGTTTTGGTTTGGGGTTTGGGGTGTTTTGGTTTGGTGTGAATTTTTGCTGGTTTTTTTGTTGGTTTTTTGTTTTTGTTTTTTTTTTTATTGTGTGTGTGATCTTATGGTTTGTGCTTCAGCAGTAATTAGCCCACGTAACATCGTAGGTTTCTGTGCTGCCAAGTGGTGCCGCACGGAGACCCTTTCACATGTCATCCTCCCCTTCACATCCAGAGTTCACCATATCAGTTTGCAGGTTGTGGAAATAGTAAGAGAACTAGGTCATCATTTGAAATCCTTTGGTCACTGGAACATTTTGTGCACATAGCTAAATCTACACTTATGCAAATGAAGGACTATAGGTAGTGTTTATACAATCAGGCTGCTAATGGAGGTTAACATCCAGAGCAATTAATGGGAGCTATGGACTCAAGAGTGTTGTACATCAAATATTCATATGATCAAAAACGTATATGCCAAGCAACTGTGAAGAACCATAGGAAAAAGGTTTATATTTAAATGGATAAATAAGTACTTAAAATGAGTACTTAGGAATGAGAAAATACGAGGTTTAGATGAGTCTTTTTGAACTAAACCTGCCCCTCCTCTTCCCTAAGGCTAAGGATCATAGTGATTTTTCTTCTATGAAAAATTAAGACTTCTACTTGTCAACAACACTACCTACAACTCTCTGCACTATGTCAGTTTTGAGCATGACAGAGCTTTTTGCCAAAGGCAAGTAACATTTCAAGTGACTCACTGTTTATTCTATGGATAGGGTGATCAATTAGCCTGAGATGATTGAGATTTTCCTAGACTTTATTATGGAGAGCTCATTCTAGCCCTGATGTAGCAATGAACCTCCTTCTGCAAAGTGCTGAGTATTCTCAGTTCCCTGAAATTTATGAAAATAAATGTTGGCTACCAATACCTTGTTAAGCTGTGCCTCCACTCACCATTAAATTATATGGAGTTTTTTTTTATTCATTGGCTTTTAACAGAAATATATTACAGAGAATTATCCCCTTCTGGGACACAGTCTAGAAAAACTTCTAAATTAAACCGAAACATAATTCCATTATCCATTCAAGACTGCATATCAGATCTGTATGCATTGTATCACTGTTCTGACATGTGAATAGAAGGGCTCAATAACAAAACTAATACAAATCCCTTGGAGACAAACTACAAGTCCTCAGGGTCACCATGGCTGCTGTGAGGAACACCCTGGCTTCTGCTATCTTGTCCAGAGTTCAGTGGCACAACGCCATTTCAGGTGCAGCAGTGATCCTTAGTCCTCAGAGAGAGGAAGTTTTCATGAGGGCTGAAGTTATTGTGGGGGTGTGGCATTCATAAAGAGCTAAGTCAACAGGGAACAAATCTTCAGTCCCAAGTCCCAACCATTCCTGTACAGAATTGCAGGTGCACTGAAAACCCCACTGAGAGAGGGATGTTCTGCAGAGGAATTAATTCTCTCCAGGCTAGAGAGAGATATCAACTTTTCCAGGTTTTTCAGCCTACTGTTCCTGCAAATATGAGGTGGCCCAAGGGTTCCACCAGTGGTGTCTTTGATTGCATAGAATAGAATAGAATAGAATACAATAGAATAGAATAGAACAGAACAGAACAGGTTGGAAGAGACCTTCAAGACCATCACATCCAACCTATCATCCAGCACCACCTAATCAACTACACAATGCAACTAAGCACCCTGTCAAGTCTCCTCCTGAACACCTCCAATGATGGTGACTCCACCACCTCCCTGGGCAGCCCATTCCAATGGGCAATCACTCTCTCTGTGTAGAACTTCTTCCTAACCTCCAGCCTAAATCTCCCCTGGTGCAGCTTGAGACTGTGTCCTCTTGTTCTGGTGCTGGTTGCCTGGGAGAAGAGACCAACCTCTGCCTGACTACAGCCCCCCTTCCGGTAGTTGTAGAGAGCAATAAGGTCTCCTCTGAGCCTCCTCTTCTCCAGGCTAAGCAACCCCAGCTCCCTCAGCCTCTCCTCATAGGGTTTGTGTTCCAAACCCCTCACCAACTTTGTTACCCTTCTCTGGACACATTCCAGCAAGTCAACAAGGAGTGGAGGTTGTCCTTGACCCTCCTCTTGCTATTAATGTATTTATAGAAGGATTTTTTGTTGTCCTTCACAGCAGAGGCCAGTCTAAGCTCTAAACGTGCTTTTGTCTCCCTAGTTTTCTTCCTACAAGACCTAGCAACATACTTAAACATTCTGTGGGTTGCCTCACCTGTCTTCCAAAGATGATACACCCTCTTTTTTTCCCTTAGTTCTTTTAGAAGCTCATTACGCATCCAGGCTGTCCGTCTGCCCCAGCGGCTCATCTTCCGGTGCAATGGCACAGCCTGTTCCTGCGCCTTCAAGAGTTCCTCCTTGAAGTAGGTCCAGCTCTCCTGGACCCCTTTGTTTTTAAGGGCTGTTTCCCAAAGAAACTTCTGAGTTAGTCCCTTGAGTAACCTGATGTCTGCCTTCCGGCAGTCCAGAGTGGAGGTCTTTTTGCTACCCCTCTTAGATTACTGAGTACTGAGAATTCAATTATCTCGTGGTCGCTGGCCCCTAAACAGCCTCCGACCACCACATCACCCACCAGACCTTCCCTATTGGTGAAGAGGAGGTCAAGCAGAGCCTTACCCCTGGTAGGCTCACGCAGCACCTGGGATAAGAAGCTGTCCTCCATGCACTCTAAGAACCTCCTAGACTGTCTCCTCTCTGCTGTGTTGAGATCCCAGCAGATATCAGGCAGGTTGAAGTCGCCTATGAGAACAAGGTCAGGTGATCTTGGGACAGCCTTAAGCTGCCTATAGAATGCTTCATTAACATCTTCCTCCTGTTTGGGTGGTCTATAACAGACTCCAACCAGGATGTCAGCCCTGCTGGACTTCCCTCTAATTTTCACCCACAATCACTCAACCCAATCATCCCTGATCTCCAGCTCAATGGCATCTAGTGCCTCCCAAATGTACAGGGCCATTCCTCCACCCCTTCTTCCTTGCCTGTCTCTCCTGAAGAGCCTGTAGCTGTCAATTGCAGCACTCCAGTCATGTGAGTCGACCCACCACGTCTCTGTGATGGCAACTACATTATAACTTTCCTGCTGTAACAGATAGAAAGCTAATAAACAGTAGAATCACAGTCTAGAAAAATCAGAACTTGGAATACAGAGGAATGAACTGGAAATTTCTTATACACACAAAACAAATAGCAATACTGTCTTGGGTGGTGAGAAAGACCACCTCGAGTTCACAACGGAGCTAACCAACAGGTAAACAAGCTGTGAGCCTTAGAAATAACCAGGTAAATGAGTGTAAGTTACTCGCGAATAGCCAAGCTATTAACTACCCAAACCTTTGCTGAATGAAGTGAAAATTAGAGGAAGTGAGAGTGAGTGAGACACCTGCTGTGGATCTAGGCATTATGTTCCTAGGACAAAAGAAGCTAATTGCCCTGTAGACAAGCGTAAGGAGATGCTTATCTTCACCTTGAATCCCATTAACAAACTGGGGGGGGGGGGGGGGGGGGGGGAAGGGGGGAGAAGAGGAGCAATAGGAAAATAACAATGAACAACGAGCATGTGGGCTCTCGAAATCACCCCCTATAAATTCCCTTTTTGAAAATGGAAAAGCCCAATGGCACATTAGCTATTCTAATCCTGCCAATCAGTTCAAAATGTTGCACGGCGAGCAAAACTGCATACATCTTCTCTCATAGCCTCTGACACATGCAGTTTCCTCTCTGAAATACGAGGCTAGGCGTCCAGCTTCCACCCCCTCCAGGCAGCCTTAACAGCGCCTGCTTATTGGTTCCTCAACCTCAATCTGGACCCTGCAACAGAGATGGAGGAGAGAGAGCAATGGCTCAAATAGGTTTATTTGGCTTGTTAATGCCTCTTTCAGGACACTCCTGAAACATTATTTGTAGGAATTTTGTCTTCAGACAAAAGTGTTTGAGTAAATTCAAACACATTCTTGTAGCAAAATGTGCTTTTGTCTGAAATACTCTCTTCTACTATTATCATTAGTAATACCTCTCATTTTCAGCTCTGTAAGAGATGAAAAAAGGCAAAACCTCACTGTTCTTAAAATGTCTTTATCTCAGAACGAACTTTAAACCTATTTTCTTCTATAGTACAGGACATTCTGCACTTGTTCATCCAAAGAACCAACACAGGACAGCAGTTTTCAGAAATCTGGAAAGCAGAATGAGAGCTATTTAATACTTCTGAATTACAAGACTAGAACAAAATTATTTACAAAACTATCATTTTGCTGCAAACTGCAATAACAGCTCATGTTAATCATTGCTGTAGAATTGTTGTTTTCTTTTTTCCCTTGAGTTTATCTTGTGTTCCTTTCATCCTTAACTGAAAGAAACTCTTCCATTCACGAATAATTTTCAGCCTAAAATAAAAATCTGTGGAATTTTTCAGTCAACTCTGTTACCTTCCATACATAAACCATAAATGCTAGGTTTAAATAAGATAACTAGCACTCCATGTCATGTATGTGTTACCATAGTCATGAATGGTCTGGGAAGGTAGAATTTTAGTTTCTTAGCAGCCTGCTGCAACAC
The DNA here is from genome assembly GCF_014839835.1 of Dryobates pubescens. Classification (NCBI taxonomy): domain Eukaryota; kingdom Metazoa; phylum Chordata; class Aves; order Piciformes; family Picidae; genus Dryobates; species Dryobates pubescens. The sequence continues at coordinate 32,729,354 of NC_071657.1, forward strand.
AGAAATAAGCTTGTGCTCATCAGAGCAATGTTAGTGGGCAACTGGCTTGTGGACTGTTAGTCTGTAAAATAAGCAAACCATTAATCAGCGTTTCCATGGCTCCAGTGCTGAATCAGCTGAATAGTTCAAACAAAGTAACAGTCCTGCATGGGAATATTTGAAAGTTATTTAGCAGGCTAGAGGCCTTTGGTGGCTGTTGTTGCAAAGTGCCGGCTGTTGGACAGGAAGCTGGACAGCTTGCCAAAGACAGACATCTTAAAAAAGATATGTGTATATAAAAAGTCAAAGGTGACAGCTCCAGCCAGGCTAGACAATGATCTTAAAAGAATATGGCCTAATATCTCCTGGCTGTAGTGAGATCAACTGCAGAAGTACTTTCTCATATTTCTTCTTTTAGAACAAAGCAAGCCTGTGTGAGGGTTAGATTGCTATTTACAATCATTTACCCTGCACTCAGAGGGTGAAGAGTTTGGGTAACTGCAGGCAAATGCTCTGACAAAGCAGGACCCAGGAGACAGACAGAAGGGAAAGAAGAGCAAAAACTGAATCTAAGGGAGATCTTCATGGACAGAGAAAGAAGCTGAATGTTTCTCTGGAGCCCAGGACACAAATAACCATAGTCATGAGGTAAGAGGGGATGAAGCAACCTCTGGTGCTCTGCATGAGCTCATGCACCATCTCAGGTGCTGCTCCTGGTCCAGAAACTCCAGCCTGATGCTCGGTAAGATGTGTGTTCCAGCAGCAAAATATACAGCAGGCATAAGAGTCTTGTATCCCCATGTGGTAGCTGGCGTTTTCTGTATAGAAAAGAATCTTTAGGGTTTAACCAAAAATGGTGAATGTAGGGACATGTAATTTTGTAGTTGAATCTATAGAGCATTAATCATCAAAAGGAGTAAAGTTTACAAAACCATATAGAAAAAAAGCGTTTTGCATTTCCATAGGGTCCTGAGGAAATCCCAAAATTTTGGGCACTTTACAAGTCAGAGTACAAAGTAAATGGGTAAGCGTGTGTCCTTTGTTTTGTTTGTTGAATGTTATCGCATCCTACAAGATAAAAATCTGAACCAGTGTGTATGAAAGTAGCAGTAGTACACAAAGAAACCAAAATAAGAGCTTTAGTGTCAGAATTTTCTGCCTGAAGAGCAGATTGTATTAGAAAAAACAACATAATATTATTATACTATACCTGTGCTTTTAGAAGGGATGCTATGCTATAAAATTGTAAAAATCAATCTTTCATTATTCTGCATGTGCACATACAGAAATTAACAAAGTAACAGGAAGTTTTGGAATGTGTTCAGATCTTGGACATGAGGACTATGTAATGTGCATCTTGGATTTTTTCCAAGTCTGCATGTAAGACGAGATTTTGCTCTCTTTTCTTTATGATTCATTGTTCTTATTGCTTTTTTTACAATGGAGATGTTACTTTATAGCCCAGAATTAAACTTCATAGATTGGCCTGCAAAATTCTCATCTTCAGTGACACCTCTCAGTGAGGATTTTGCTCAATCGTAGAATGGCTTGCTTTGGAAGGGACCCTAAAAATCATCTAGTTCCAAATCCCCTGCTATGGGCAGGGACACCTCCCACTAGATCAGGTTGCTCAAAGCCTCATCCAGACTGGTCTTAAACACTTCCAGGGATGAGGCATCGCCAGCTTCTCTGGGCAACCTGTTCCAGTGTCTCACCACCCTCATAGTAAAGAACTTCTTCTTGATGGCTAATCTAAATCTATCCTGATTCAATTCAAAACCATTGCCCACTGTTTTGTCACCCCATGCCCATATAAAAAGCTTTCCTGTAGACCCTTTTCAAGTACTAGAAGTCTGCTCTAAGGTTTCCCTTGAGCCTTCTGTTCTCCAGGCTGAACAGCCCACTCATTCAGCCTGTCCTGTTATGAGAGATGCTCCAGCCCTCTAATCAGCTTTGTGGCCCTCCTGTGCACCCTCTCTCCAGCAGAACTACATCCTTCATGTGTTGAGGGATTCAGAGGTGAATGCAATACTCCAGATGTGTTCTCACAAGAGCGGAGCAGAGGGGCAAAATTGTCTCACTTGAACTTCTGGCCACACATCTCTGGAAGCAGCCCAGGACACAGCTGACCTTTTGGGCAGCCAGCACACATCACCAGCTCATGTCAAGCACTTCATCAACCAGCACTCCCTAGTCCTTCTCTGCAGAGATGATATCAATCTACTTGTCACTCAGCCAGCATTTGTGATTGGGATTGCCTTAGCCTCTGCCTTTTCAGCATTGATAGTTACTATTTCACTTCTCATGTTTAATAGTGGCCTAAAGTCTGTTTCTGCTTGTTAATGTATCTGAAGAACTTATTCTTAATGTCTTTGACATCTTTGGACAATGCCAGTTCAAGCTGAGCTTCTGCTTTCCCAACTGCATCTCTGCACATGCTGGTAATGCCTTTGCAATATTCAGCAGGTAAGGTTCTACTTTTCCATCTCTGGTACATTTCCCTTTTGGTTCTGAGCAGACCCAGAAGCTCAGAGTTAAGCCCATAGGGGTCTCTTTTTCCATCTGCTTCCCTTGCCTTTAGAAATTATTTTGTGTGTCTTGAAAAACTCCCAGCACTTATTAGCATCTTTGTCCTTCATGGGAGCTTACCACAGGATCCCTTCCAACTGAGCTCTGAGGAAGCTGAAGTTTGCTCTTCTAAAATGTAAAACCTTCATTTTGGAACTAACCTTTAGTGTGCTCTGCATTATCTCAAATTCCACAATACTGTAGTCACTGTGGCCAAGGCTGTCACTAATCAAGATCAATCAAGCAGGTTTTCTTGAGTAGTGAGCAGCAAGTGCAGCAGCACCTCAATTCTGGTTGGCAGATCAACTTCTGTGCAAGGAGAGAGTCCTTTATGCCTTCCAGAAGTGATGGATGTTTCCCAGATTTCATGTGTTAGCATGCATACACTTTAGGTGGCTGGGCTTTTGTTTCTTGTTTAGGGAGACATCAGGCATACATTTTTACACTGCTCTGGTTGGCCTGGTTAATTCCCCAACTGGTTGTAGTGGCTAATATGGCTTCAACAGTGACATTTTGGATCCCTCCCCTCCAAGTCCTTCAGTTTAAAGCTTGACTTGCTAGGCTGGCCAGTTTGCTGGCTAAGATTTCCCTCCTGCTTTTAGACAGGTGGATTCCATCCCTTTCTAAGCAAGTTGTCAGCCTCATAGAATGTTCCATTCTCATAAAAGCCAAAACCCCCTCCATAAGGCTCCCCTAGAGCCTTGTTGTCTCTCTAGATTCTGCCTAAGTTTGGTCTTACGGTGTCGTTCATGCCAAAATGAGTGAAACCAGTGACTCTTTGAAAGTTGCATGAATTGTACCACTCTGACAGCTGTTTCCTTTATTTATTGTTTTCTGTCCAAATTGTTATGGAAGCTTCACAGTGTAAATGAAAGTGCTTTGGTTTGTATCAGCTATGGACTGATAAGCTCACAAGTAACTTCTAGTAATGCAGAAGCACCCAAGGAACCCACATGAAATGACATTACTGATACATTAACAAATAAACCAATCCTTGATTTTAAGAACAGGTAACTTATTAAGTGTTTTAATGCATTTTTGGCCCATACCCTTGATTAAAAATCACTGAATACGTCACAGCTGCCTGCTAGGGAGGCGACAGGCAGCTCTGCATTTTTCAGCCCCAGGATCCATGAGCAAGGAGAGGTTGGTCTCTCTGTGGAATGTGAGTGTGAGCCTGAGTGGCTGTCACCCCCACTGAGGGCCAAGGAGCATCCACAACAGCATCTGAACACAAAGTCAAGAGTATCCTCAGATTTGCATGGCTGTCATCCATTCATGTACCGCTAGTACATGTGTATTTCTAGAAATAAATACTTGCATCTTTTCCTACAGTTATTCCTCCTTACTAATCACTTCTCTTCCTTCCAGCTGGTGAAGATGTCTCTGTAAAGTTTTAAGTACAGTTTACAGAGAGCTATAAAACTGCAGGTCATGTAGATCTCAGTTCCACATTCCTGTGTCTACAGATCATATATAAAGAGCTGTGATGGAAAGAGTCATCGTTGTAGTGCAGGACAGATACAGCAATTCAAAATTCAGTTCCTAAGGTCCCACAGTTTTATGGTGTTACATGGGTTAACCCTGCACTTAACTTAATTTTTTTAGAAATTCAGATGCTAAGCAGATGTGCTCGTAAAGAAATAAACCAAAACAAAACACACACCCCCCTCAAACAACAACAAAAAACAAGGCAACCAAAAAATACAACAAAACCTTCAGCAATTTCCTATGAGAGCTGAGAAACCCATACAACAAACATAATCTTCCCAGAGAGTAACTAAAAGACAATTCTTGTACTTTGTCCTGTGCTTGTCACCCCATGACATGCACTGAGACCTATGTCATGAAAACAGAGGCAGACTGCTGTCAAATTGTCTGTGAGAACAACCGGAAGGAGATCAATGTAATAAGGCAAATCCAAACTCACTGAGAATTTTTGAGGTAAAGTTTGCATCGATCTTTAACTTAGTACATGTAATCTCTGAGGGACCAAGCTGGCTGTCCCCAGCCACCTTCTTGCATTGTAAGCCTGTGAGATAGATCATGTGCTTAACCAGGCCCTCAGCCTCTGCAGTTCCCACCAAATGTTGTGGGGAGAGCACAGGGAAAGGCACGCCAGTGCCAGCTCTTCCTGCCCCTCCACCCACGACACCCTTGGGGAAAGATGAGAAAATAGCCACATGTTTTTGTGGTGAGGTCCTCCCCCACAAGTGCTTGCCCACAGCCACCTCTGAGGGGATATTTGGTCAGTTTGTGGCAATCTGGGTCTGCCTACCACATCAAGTCCCTGTTCAAGTGCGCATCATGAGCAAGTACTGCTAAATACATGGTGTGTAATTCAGCATTTTAGTAGCTCAGTCTCCGGTTCTTAAACAAAAACATTGATTTCACATCTTCACACTGAGTACATAATTCTTCAGGTACCTGTGTGTATCCACATGAAAGGTGGGAATGTGAACACCAGAACTATGCAATAGGAAGTTGTACAACTGCTACATATTAAAAAAAAAAAAAAAAAAAAAAAATTATGCCATCCAGAAATTTAGTCCTTGTCACTTACTCAGACATAATTATCATTGTGAGTGTTCCCAAGAGCATGAGATCATAAGATTAAGCCACCACTATTTAACTATCAGAGCCCTAAGCACAAAAATGCCAAGCAAGGAAAATGCTGCTGGCATCAATTCACCTTAATCATAGTTTCACATTGTAATCTTAATTCCACATGATTGGACTAAAAGTACAAGCAAAATGATTTGTAGCCAGCTGAACTACTATGGTTTTCTGCCTTTTAAAATTAAATATCCTCATTTGTTAGTCGGAAAACTACGGTATTTCCAAATTACTTTTTGTGTGTGTCATTATGAGCAATGAGCCTATGGAATCATGTACATCAGATATACAAGTTGATCACATTCAAATGTGTGATCCACTGGGATAAGATGATCTGGTTCACGCATTCCATCATCCCAAAACTTCTTTTTTGATCCAAAACTTATTACTGATGCCACATCTTGACTCAGATCATCTGAAATAAAATCTGGTTTGAGTTGAATAACACAATTATTAATAATTTTTTTTTTAAAAGTGCCACTGATTTATCTTATTTCCATGATACGTTATCTGAAGAAGCCACCATCTGTCTACTACAGTACATGCCAGAGCAGAATGTAAGAGCAGCTGAAGAAGGGAGCAACATGCTTTTCTTTAAACCCAGCGACCTTAAGATAACCTTTCTTTGACAAAAGAAGTTTTACAGTTTATGTTGCTTCTGCTGCTGACTATCAGTTAAGCCCACAAATAGATCTTGTCTAAACCTCTACATCCTTTGTCTGGTAAGATTATTTTCTGTTGCCACTTTACACCAAAAGGACTCTTTGAAGAGAAGCAACACTCATATTTTCAAGAAAAAATAAGAGAGGACCCAAGGTGTGGTCAGAGCTTTGAAAATGTCTCTTTTTAATGGAAAATGTCTCTTTTTAATGGAATAAAGATTTCCAAAGGTAGAGAAATCATTGCATTCTCTTGGAAGATTACTCAGTATAGTTATGTTGCTAAACTAAACAGATTACATTTACAGCATGAAAAAATATGCTTAGGAAAAAAAAATGTCAAGTACCACACAGATCTGAACTCAGAGAGCTTTCCAGTGGAGACTCTGAGCCATGCTGAAATAATGCTAAATTGCAGTATTATTCTTCTGTCTCCATCTAGCAGAAAGAGTTTAGTTTTGGGGTTTTTTTCCCCCTAATCCTGCAGCCACTCTGTGACCATTTTAGGCTGTGCCTTTAAGAAAAGGACAGTTGCTGGAACACTCTGGCTGAATGTTTTGGTATTAAAATGAAAACAAGATATTCTAAATGAGTTTCTTTGGTAGATTGGTAGAATGCAACTTTAAATTTTAGTTCAGTTTGAATCTCAGTTCAGTCTGTCTGTCTTTTTCAGCCTGTTTCAGTCTCTCTCTGAGCAACAGCTCTGCGGGAGGGGGTTGACCTTGAATTAACTGAACTAACAGATAAGAAACTAATTCTTGCATACACTTTGAGCTAACAGAATTTCCTCCTTAATAATTACCTTTCCCTCTCTCTCTCTAACCCTTTTTGGGAAAAAAGGGAGGTAGGGGGAGAAAGGGGGTATGGGGGGGGACCCTCCTCTGGCTGGAGGAGGGAAAGTGTTCTTCTGTATTACGTTCTCTGCTGTATATTTCTGAATATATTGTAAATATTGTATATTGTGTATATAGTCATCTGCATTTCATCCTGCCTGTAAATATAGCTTATATTAATTTCTGCTTCTCTGACTGAGTTAGCCATGGTTTCTTTGGGGGGCGGGGGGAGAACTGAACTTTCTCTCACCACCACACACACTTTACCACTCCAGTCTCTGCTTCTGACAGTATGTTCAAAGACAGCCCAACAAATGCCTGTGACATTTCTGGACTAGCATCTAACAGACACAGGTTACAGCAGGGTATTGATGGTATTTCATAAGATCATAGAATGGCTTTGGTTGGAAAGGGATCTCAGAGATCATTTACTCCAAGCCCTTTGCCATGGGCCAGGCCACCTCTCCACTAAGCTCATCTGACCAAGGGCTCATCCAATGTGGCCTTACATTCCTCCAAGGAGGGCACATCCACAACCACTCTGGGCAACCCATTCCAGAGTCTCACCATCCTCATATTGAAGAACTTCTTCTTATAATCTAGTCTAAACCTACTGCCCCTCAACTTAAAACTATTCCCCCTAGTCCTGTTGCTAGACACCTGTGCTGGGTTACACCATCCTGGGGAAGCGAAGGGTTGCAAGAGCCCTGCTTCCCCCAGGGGACAAAAAAACCTGATCCAGGTGGACTTCCCCCTCCCAGGGGGTCCCCCGGGTATGAGTTGGTTTGTTCCTCTCCCCCTTCCTGTCCAGAAAGACTGTAAAGAGTGGGGGGGAGGAGGGCAGCCATTCTTTCTCTTTGTTCCTGCCTCTCCTGTTTGAAAGGACCCACAGCTGCTGCTGGCCTCCTGGTACTGCCACCTGGTTGGGCCTGATCTTCTCCCTGCTGCATCCACGCTTCTCTAAAGGACTGAAATCCACATACACCAAGGGAGATAAAAGGCCATCCAAATTTTATTTTGTGTATTTTCCTATTCATCCTTATTCCATACCCTTGTAAACCTTCCCTGTTATTGCTATACATATATATTGTATATAAATTTACTTCTCCTACTTCCAAGCTGACTCCAGATTATTTTTTGGTGGATTAAACTCCAGTTAAGGCTTAAACCACCAATATTTTGGCACTCCAATGTGGGGTTTGAAAAGTAATATTTTATTTGAAAAGTAATAATTTGTTTGGAAAGAAAGAATTGGAAGTAGGAATGTTGATTTTGAAGACTCTAATGTTCCAAGCTTTTGCATGGGTTTTTGGCTGGATGTTTTGGACCTATATCTATAAACTAATAACTTATCATGTGGTTTGGTTAATGATAGAGATGCTGCTTGACTGGATAAAAACTTTACTGATGCAGTTGGGCATGTACCTCTTACATGAATTTCACTGGTAGTGACAACTTCTCTGACATAGAGAATTGTTCTGAAGCAGGCTATGAAACTAACCATGTAGATAAGAATGTCTTTGAGAGGAAAGTGCATTATATAATGATATGTTCTATATTTTTAAATGTAATACTCATAATAGCATTCACTCTGGCCATGAGGGGAGAGGGAGGTGCTAACCCATTAAGAACTCTCTGCAGAAAGACAGTGGGCATGATGCAGTCCTTTGTAAGCTCTGATGGCCTGGGGGTAGTATGTTGTGAAAACTGTAAGCACTTCGTAAACAGGGACACAGAGAGGGAGGGGTCGGGTTGTAGTGAGTGCTGCCCAGTAAAAAGGGCCACCAGCTCTCAGCCTCAGCCCCAGACACAAGGGTTTGACCCCCACCAGCAGTTCCCCACTTATTCCCTGATGCTCCTGCCCACATAGTTCCTCTAGCACCTGTCACCACATGCCAGAAAAAGATGCAAAAATCATCTCCAAACATGGATGGTAAGGAAGGCACGTCAGCAGGACCCAGCACCTCACAGAACCCGCCAGTGGATGAGGATGACTCAGACCAGGATATGATAACTATTACATCTCTGCCCAGAAGGGAATTAAGGCAAACTCATGTGGATTATGCATGGAAAGAGGGTGCGCCAATATTAAGCTGGGCCCTGAGATGTTGGGATGAAGGTGTGGACATGGTAGACCTGGATAAGAGGGAGGCAAAGCTTTTAGGCTCCCTGACTTATGAGGCCAATTTGGAGTTAGCCAAACTCGATGTAATACATACTCTCTGGGCCTGGATCCTCAATGCCATAAAGAGCTGGTACCACTCAAAAGATGACTTGTCCTGGGCCCCAATTAGATGGACAACTATGGAATAGGGCATATAGTATCTGAGACAGATGGCTGTGCTGGAAATAATTTACGGGGATAGCCAGCTCCCTTCGGACCCAGATGAGGTGCACATGAAATAGTCCTATGCTGAGGAAGCTCCCCCATATAATGATCTCCCTGAGAATGAGAAGGGCTATGCTCTATTTACAGATGGGTCCTGCCGGCTTGTAGGAAGCAAGCAGAGATGAAAGGCAGCTATCTGGAGCCCAACAAGGCAAGTGGTGGAAGCAAGAGATGGAGAAAGGGAATCCAGTCAGTATGCAGAAGTAAAAGCTGTCCAGCTGGCCCTGGGTGTAGCAGAACAAGAGAACTAGCCAGTGCTTTACTGCTATGCTGACTCCTGGATGGTAGCCAGTGCCTTGTGGGGACAGCTGAAGGAATCGAGGAGGAACAGATGGCAAAGAAAAGGGAAGACTGGGCCACTGACCTGTGGCAAGACAATAAAGGTATTACACTGATGCACACATCCCCAAGAGCAGAGCTACTGAGGAACACAAGCACAACCACCAAGCAGGTTTGGCTGCTAATATCTCCTGAATAGACTTGGATTGGGAACACAAGAGTGAGCTGTTCTTAGCTTGCTGGGCCCATGACATGTCTGTCCACCAAGGGAGAGATTAGAGTAGAGTAGAGTGGAATGGAATGGAATGGAATGGAATGGAATGGAATGGAATAGAATAGAATAGAATAGAATAGAATAGAATAGAATAGAATAGAATAGAATAGAATAGAATAGAATAGAATAGAATAGGTTGGAAAAGATCTTTGATATCATCAAGTCCAACCTATCACCCAGCACTATCTAATCAGCTAAACCATGGCACCAAGTGCCTCATCCAGTCTCTTCTTAAATGCTTCTAGGGATGGTGACTCCACCACCTGCCTGGGCAGTCCATTCCAAAGGCCAATCACTCTGTGAAGAATTTCTTCCTAACATCCAGCCTAAACCTCCCCTGGTGCAACTTGAGGCTGTGTCTTCTTGTTCTGTTGGTGGTTGCCTGGGAGAAGAGACCAACCCCCACCTGGCTACAATCTAAGTATTTTATATCTAAATAATCCTGATTTGTGACAGAAAAGATAGATGGTGATGATGTGAAACCATTTGCTGTTGGGTTTTTGCTGATTTTTTTTTCTTTGAACCTAATAACTCTAAAGATAAATCCATAGGCAGAACTGGTGGCCCATTCAGTAATCAAACTCAAAGGGGGGATGCAGATGCACTAACTTTGCTCACTTCTCAGATCTTGTTAATATGGGAATGGTCAGTGCCTTGCAACAGATTGCTTTCAGGTGTGTTAGTATTGGTTAGGAGGTAGGTATGAATTTATTTGGACAAGCATCACTGGAATGTTGTTATTATGTATTCATATAATATGGACTCTGTTTTCCAAAAACGTGTTTTCATCAGCTGTCTGCAGTATGACACCTCTGTTACACTGTGTTCTCCCTTGATCCAGCTGCATAGTGGATTTTCTTATATTATTCTCTACATGGGAAACATTTTTTTCTGTGAGGGCAAACTAATAAGAGAGTAGATAGTTCATTTAGGAAAGGATCCATGGTTGGCTACACTCATCTCAGCTGGTTTTGGTGCAAATTAATGTAAGGTCCCGTAAGTGTTAGTGGCATCTAAAAGGGAGAATCTTTCCCAACACCTCTCCACCGCTCCCAAGTACACACATATTAGAATAGAATAGAATAGAATTAACCAGGTTGGAAAAGACCTTGGACATCATCAAGTCCACATCGAAATGCCACATACCGGTAGACTCGGGACAGATCAGTGGACATCTCTATGGAGGCCATCTCACAGGTTATCCATGAGTGTGACATCTGTGCTGCCATCAAGCAGGCTAAGCACATGAAGCCTCTGTGGTATGGGGGGAGATCGTCAAAGTATAAGTACAGAGAAGACTGGTAGATTGACTACATCTCCCTTCCTCGGTCTCACAGTGGCAAGCAGTACATACTGACCATGGTGGAGGCAAGTACAGGGTGGCTGGAAACCTACCCAGTACCTCATGCCACTACCCGCAACACCATTCTGGGCCTAGAGAGACATGTGTTGTGGAGACATGGCACCCCCAGGAGGACTGACTCAGACAAAGGAACCCACTTCAAGAATAATCTCATAGGGACTGGGCAAAAGAACAGGGGATTGAGTGGGTTTACCATATCATATACCATGCACCAGCGGTGGGGAAGGTTAAATGTTACAATGACTTGCTAAAGACCACCCTAAAAGCCAAGGGGGATGGAACCTTTAGGAACTGGGAAAACCACCTAGCTCAAGCCACTTAGTTAGGGAACAGAAGAGGATATGTAAACAGAGCTGGTCCTGCCCCATCCAATTTTCTGCAAACAGTGGATGGAGATGGAGTTCCTGTAATTTGTGAGAAAAACCTGCTGGGGAAGTTGGTGTGGGTTTACCTTGCTGCTGGTGGGGGCAAACCAGCCCAAGGGGTGGTTTCTGCTGAGAGGCCTGGTCATATGTACTAGGTCATGTTAGAAATTGGGGACATTCAGTGCATCCCACAGCAAAACATAACTCTGGCTGAGAGGGGATAAACTCAGAGGGGTAACGCAGATCAATGTAATATAGTCACCGTATAATAGTTATAAGTTGTTCTAAGTTTTTTCCCTCCTAGTTTAATACCAGCCTAGTGTCCAGGATTCAACATGAATACACACACAAGCACCAGTCTGCAGGATTTCCGCATCATCTCGCCTGCACCTCTTCCTGATGCCCTACAACAGCAGACTGTTCCTGATTCTCCCTTTCAAAGACCAAGACAGTTTCCTCATTCCTGATTCTTTTCCACATCCCTGCCCAGCACAAGCACCACCTGCATCAACCAGCACTGGAGAGGGAGAGACTGCCCTGAGAGAGAGACAGCCAGGATAAAGAAGGACTTGCATCAAGAACTCTAATACCAAATTTTTCATGACTGGATAAAGGGACTGTGACGGGAAAGTGGAAGTGGAACAGAGGTGTGGACTGTGCTGGGCTACACCATCCTGGTGGGGGGTGTGTATAGCAGCCATTCTCTCTCTTTGTTCCTGCCTCTCCTGTTTGGAAGGACCCACAGCTGCTGCTGGCCTCCTGGTTCTGCCACGTGGTTGGGTCTTATGTTTTCCCTGCTGCATCCACACTTCTCTAAAGGACTGAAATCCACATACAAGGCTATCCAAATTTGGGTTTGTATATTTTCCTATTCATCCTTGTTCCTTACCCTTGTAAACCTTCCCTGTTATTGCTATATATATAGTTAAAAAAAATTACTTCTCCTACTTCCAAGCTGACTCCAGATTAATTTTTGGTGGATTAAACTTCAGTTAAGGCTTAAACCACCACAACACCCTTACAAAAAGTCCCTTTCCAGCTTTCCTGTAGGTCCCCCTGGAACCTTCTTTTCTCCAGGATGAATGACCCTGCTTCATCAGCCTATCCTCACAGTTCTATGTCCTTCTTATGATGGGGACACCAGAATGAATTGCAGTATTCAAGGTGGGGTCTCACCGGAGCAAAGAAAAGGGGAGGAATCATCTTTCTTGACTTCCTGGCCGCACTCCTCTTGATGCAGCCTACGATATGATTTGCCTTTTGGGTTGCATGAATGCACTCCAGTCTCATGTTGAGCTTCTCATCAATCAACACCCCCAAGCCTTTTTCTCCAGGGCTGCTCTCTACCCACTCTGCACCAGGTCTGTATTTGTGCCTGGGACTGGCCTGACCTTGACCTCTGACTTGTTGAACTTCTTGCAATTGTCATTGGTCAATTTCTCAAGTCTGTCAAGATCCTTCTGGATTCCTCTTGCTTCAAGTAAGCCCACTGCAATACACAGCTTGGTGTCATCAGCAAGCTTGCTGAGGGTGCACTTGATGCCAGTGTCCCTGTTGCTGACAAAGATGTTAAAGAACAGTGGACCCGGGGCAGATACCTGAGGAGCTTCACTTGTCACTGGGCTTCACCTGGGCATCAAGCTGTTGATCACTATTCTTTGGGTGCAACTGTGTAGGCAATTTCTTGTCAACTGAGTGTCCCATCCACCAAGTCCGTGTCTCTCCATCTTAGAGACAAGGATGTCATGCAGGGACAGTGTCAAATGCCTTGCACAAGTTAGTTTTCTTCCCATGTCTACTACCAGAGCTGTAACTCTGTTGCAGAAGGTCACCAGATTCATAAGGCATGATTTGTCTTTGTGAAGCCATTTGAGAGGGAGATCTTTAGAAATAAGGGTTGGGAAAAAAATGGAGGAGCAGCAAACTGCCATCTTTCTTCCACTAAACTTGAAAATTCTTCCTTGTTTGAAAATCTGGAGACTGTTTGGTTCAGCTCACTTTGACACCAAATTTGGCTCATCTTGTTCCATAAATCCATTCCAAGGGCCAAATCCACAGAAGGAAATGCTAAAATCCTCAGTTATTTCAACAGTGAGCATTTCACTTAAGTAAAAAGAAACTGTCGTAAAAAGAGCTTAAATATTTTGAATGGGAAACAGCAGCTACTACTCCATGGAGTATGCACAGAGCTGCTCTTCAGGGCAGGGAGAAGAGCCAGGAAATTTTATGTCTAAAACATTGTTGAAAATCTGCCCATTGCTTGAACCTTGATTCCAAACTTGAACAGTAGTGTTTCTCCTGATTTTACAGATTGTCTTTGTGTTTTAGAGATCTACTGGAGAGGTCACATTGTAATAAAACATAATAAAAATATACATTCACAGTTTCACATATATAGGTACAATTTTGTTAAAAAACAAAACAAAACAAAAACCACCTTTAAGAAGGCACAAGAACAAAGGTGTGTTTTTTAATTGCAGGTAGCTAAAGTAGACAGTGAAACATGTAACTGAGGCAGTAGAACTTTTATTAGCTGAATTTTTCCCTTTACACATACATTTCTGACCTAATGAACTAGCAGAATGCTTCATTGTTAAAGTGCTTGCTGTCCATTTGGTATTTCATAAAAACAACCTTCTTATCTTTGCATTTGTTCTTCTAATAAATATTCTTGAATCATTGTTTAAGTGCCTGATACTTCTCTATTAGCTTTTTCTTTTTAATCAGTCTTTCACTCTTCCCTTGCAACTGTAGATATTTATTGCATTCTGTAGTCATTGTTTCTTTAATTTTTTTTTTCTCCTCTGTCCTTTTAGTCTGGTTTTTACTGTTGTTTACTATCTCAGTTAGCCACAATCCCCATCGTTCTTTTTCTTCACTCACCATGCTCTCATTTTACCATCTTTTAACTTTCCTGTACTCAGGAAGTGAAAAATAAGCATTACATGCCCACATGTAGGACCTGCTGAAGGTCTTGAAAGTACTGTTGTAATCAGTTCAACATTTTTAATGGATGCAACTAGTCTAATTGATACAACAATATCTGGCTGAACTTGTCAACACTCTGAAATACCAGTCCAGATGATTTTCTTCTGCTCCATGTCTTGCATCCATGCAGCAAGGGGTGGAGAATGGGTTTTCCCCACTCACCAAATGCTGGGTTTTCTCAAAGATGAATGGAAAACTTCTGCTTTTACACTAGTCTAGCTGGTGAAAGATCAGTGCCATTGTCCTTCTGTATGTGGGGCCTCATATACTGTTTCTGATGCCAGGGCTACCTTACTTCAGTCTTGTCCATCTTTATACTCTGCAGATCACACACACACAGGATCTTCTCTGCCTTAATTTCTCCAAGTCCTCTGTCACATATACATGTGTACCTGCCCTCAGAAGATGGATGTACTTTGTACCAGAGATAAAACCGAGAAGGCAGGCACAGTTTTTGGTGTGAGTGAAGAGAGGTGCTTAAACATACATCTTTTAATCAATATTTCATTGACAGTAGATGGTGCTCCAGTATAACTGGCACTGTTAATGAATTTTGTAGCAGCAGCTCTTAGCTCTCAGTAGACATAGCAGCTCAGGCCCTACATGAGTTTATGAAAAAAATAAAACAGTGGAACCATATCTTTGGAGACCACAAGTTGTAACAAGGTGAAAGTTTAGGTTGGCTGGAGGACTGGCATGTAGCCACAGCTGCCAGAGGCAGAATAACTGCGGACATTTTTCTGTGGGTTACTGCCTTAACACATGAGAGAGAGAATTGCTGCCCTGTACCCTTTTCCCCTGCAATGAGTTCTTAGACCTACTGTGTCCTATCTGACCCATTTCATCAGCTGATTGTGAGGTTCGATCTCAGGCATATCTCTGTGTATTGTGACAGTGGTTTGTGATTCTGCAATTTACTTTATTCTGATGAATTAGAGAGTTAGCAAACTCATTTTTACCTATACATAGGCTTGGCTCGTTGTGCTCTGTATACTGAAGGCAGTGTGGTGACACGTGCAGCAAGGGTGCTTCATCATTATGTAAAATTAGTGCACATACCAGCCCTTCAGAGCAGCAGCCAGCTGTGGCTCATTATGATCTTGGCTCAGCCTGCCAATTTTCTACCCTCATATCTGATCAGCACATCCTTGTGAAAACAAACCTCAGCAGCGTGTCCTGGCATCACATGGGATTCTTGGGCCAGCCAGCAACACTGGTGAAATGTCCTGGTATGGGTGCACAGACCCTGTAATGTCATTGGTGTGAGGCTCAGAGACATCCCTTGAAAATAAGAGCCTTCAACTGATGATTCTGTCAGAAGCACCAGTCTGTCCCTCCCATTTATTTTTTTCAGAGGGAGAAGAGTATTAATACTTTTGTCCTAACAACTTTCCTATGCTAATGCTAATGCCCACCTTGACAGAAGTACTTAAATCTGTGTCTGGCTTTTTGCCTACATGCCTCTGAGCATTCAGGCAGCTGCTGAGTCGAAGTGCAATTTGCAATGATTGCCCACAGCCACCACCTTACAGAAGACCCTAGCACAGGGTCCTTGTTTTCTGGCTTTCTAACCTGCCTCCTTGCTCTGTGAGTGTCTATACAGGAACTGTAGACCACATTGTCTTAAACCTTAGCCTAAACTGTCTGGCAATTGCTCAGCCACAGGCAAGGCCATCACCAGTTTGAACCTGCAGAGCTGAGCCAATGGAACTCCTCTGTGGCTGCAGCTCTGTAACTGCACTCCGGAGGTTCAAAGAGAATCTGATTTTTGCTGGAATGTCTCCCGCTGAGCTCAGTAATTGAGGTGTTCTTTCAGGTGCAGCAGGGCACACTTACAGAGTATCATTAGGTTCATTCTTGTGTCAGAAATACAGGAAATTGATCTGTTTAGGCAAATACTCATAGTAAACAAATATTGGCATATGCTGCAGATAAAGCCAAGCAATCAGGTTGCTTCCTTCTAGGGAAATAACAGAAGTATGTATTAATGTTCCCCTATCCTTTTAATAGATCTTTAAAAATTATTCTCTCAAGCTACAATCAATTGTTAACATCTTTAGAGTGTGTTTGGTTTCCTGGTACAGGAAGCAATAACAGTAAAGCAAACAAATGCCTTAATTAAACCAGCACATGAAAAGAGGCAGGAGTAATACCATAATAATGCATTTGATGGCACTAGTGTTATTAATGAGGCAATAGTCATTAATAATTATTTGTAAGATGTGGCAGCAACAGGTATGTAATCAGCCAGAGATTCTACTACAAATAACACATTAAAAGGTAGCACTGCAAATTTTCTTTGGGCATTGTAGGGGGCAGAATGCAAGCTACCTTGGCTGAGTAGCATCTTGGTAAAGGGACGAGAACATAAAAGAAATTCCTTCTCCATGTGAGTAAGTGTAAAAGAAAAGCATGAAGGGTTTCCTGAGAAGTGAATTCCTGACTGCTACACAAAGCTGTTCCATGTTATTCCCTGTCTACAGCAGCAGGAATAAGGGACCAGGAGATAACACATAAATGTGGGTATACTGTACTGTATATTATACATTAATACATGCTGTATGTGTAATGTCATACATATAGATTCTAAGTGCTAAGAAGCACTTCTCTCAGTCATAAGTCATCCATTGGTTTATGATCACAGCTAAGATACTGGGGGGTGAAAAAGAAAAGGAGGGAAAAGGGGAGTAGGGGCGGGGAGAGAAGGCAAGTAAATTGAGATGAAAACCAGGCTTATTGAAAGAAGAGACTGCCATGTCCTACATGACATTTGCAGGTCTATGACCTTTGCAGAGTACTGTGTCCTGTGCTGGACTTACTTCACAGGCTATTTCTGCTGTTGCTGTACTTGTTCCCACATGAATGACTGAAACAACATAAACCCACAATTCTTTCAGACTCTCTGTAAAGACATGCCACTTGCTGTGTTTTTTTCACAGCTGGTTGTCAGGAGCTTAAGAAAACAGCAATTTCTCAGAACATTATCTAAAAATGCAGCATTGAGAATGACATATCAATGGGAGGCTGCACAGCAGTGGTCACTTCCTCTCCCTCCTCGCATGCATAGGAGGATGTGGAGCATTGCTTCCTTAGGCAGTAACAGCTCCATTTCACTTAATGCCTCCCTCCACCTGTCCCATTATGTTACAAGTCTACTTTAGGCTGAAAACATCACAGGAAAAACATGAAGATTTACTTTTCATGGTGCTTGCTTCACAAAGCAAGGGCAGTAGAAGTGCTTCAGTGAATTCAAACTTTTCCTTCTCTATGAATGAAAAGTGAAAGTAATATTTTAAAAGTGAATCTTCCTATTCATATGATGAATCTTTCTGGTTTTGAATCAATGAGAAGCATCATGAATATGTTGGAGGAAAAGCTACAGTTCACTCCCTTTCTGTATATTTTTATACTATTCTCTATTGCCATGCAGCTTTACGTGTCAAGCTGAAAGAATTTTTATTCCTATTGGTTTTATCTCTAATGGCCACAGTGTCTAGGGAACCATTTTGCTAAATCCAAACTTCATCATACTCTTTTTACACATGCAGTCAGTATTTCTCCCATAGCACTCTGAAAATTTCAGCAGAATCTTTTTCTTTTTTCAATCTTTTTTTTTAAATTTTAATGTTGTTGTTCCTGTATGTTGGAAGATCAAAACAATCTGAAAAAATGCAGATGCAGGCATTTTTGTTTTAATCCAGACCACATGAGCCACTAGCAGGCAGGCACATAACTATTTGGAAATGTATGATTTGTAAGCAGCTTTAGAGACAATATATACCAGATTGCACTATATGGCTGGCCATTTTGCTCTTGCTAAATGATATAGTTCTGAACTCATCCACTCTAATTAAACTGGGAATTACAGTGTCTACATGCATGCTCTCAGTGGCTGGTATAGCATTTGAGGTAAAAGGACAGATCACTTGGGTTGCTCATTTCATTTTTTTCCTTCAGTAGGAATTTGCTCAGACTTTGTCCCTTGTAATACTTCAAAAGAGTTGAGATTTTACTTAATATATTCATCTTTTAAAAATCAACTGAAAAATACTGGGCGGGGAGGGGGGAAAGATTGAGCAGAAAATATTATTTCAAAATATGAAATACCTGAGTTCTGGGAAATGCTGTAACTATTGTGTTGTGCCTTGTGCGTGTGGTGGGTTTGGTTTTGTTATGGTTTTGAACCTTAAAAGAAAATGTAGGTCAAGTTTCAGAAGCAGCCTTTGCCTGTGGAGTTTTTCAAGCCTAGATGCAGGTCAAAAATATGGTCATAGGAATTTACTCCCTCTGTGTGTGTCCTTGTGCATATGTGAGTTGGTAGGACCTGCATTATATGGATAGTCACTGGCCTGAGGGTTCAAAAGCAGGGCTTTCTTTTCTTATGTGCTCTATAAATTGACTTGTAGCAGTATTCACAGCCTCCACTGGGCTGAGCAAGAGGAAGCCTCCAAAGCAGTTCTAGATCATTTCAAGCAGATCAAACACTGCAGTTCATTGTTTTTGTTGCATCACACTGATAATATAGAAATGTAAATGTAAGAACAAGAATAGTTATTTAGAAAAACATTTGGAAAGAAAGAAAAAGGAAAAAAAAAAAAAGAGAGAGAAAAACAGATGCCATGTCAGCAGGAAAAGAGCTTCCCAGAGCTGCCCTATAGATACAAAAGAAAAGGACATGAAAAGGGGAAAATCCTGATCACATTCAGCTTTGCTGGATTTGATTTGTTGAACACTGATACAATATCTCTCTGTGTAGATACAAAACATGAAATAGGTCTGTCAAAGCCTTTGCTAGGCTACAAGATTTTTTAGATCAGAGTAGAGGAAGAAATCCAGGCTCTTAAAGCTGAAGGTCCCCCAGCACTCACTGCTGAAGAATGCAGCATATGTTTCTCAGTGGTTCCATAATTCCTACTCAAAGTATACTAAAAGAGAGCTTAAAGTAACAGTCAGAATGGAAAGCAGTGCTAGAATAGGAAAGGTGACCATGCTGTGATGCAACAAACTGGGCACTTGTTTAGGCCACTGAAGACTGGGATTATTCACCAGTTCATAGGTCTGTGTGTCTATTCCACATGACACAGAAATTTTAAGCTTGTATGCTATGTCCATATGACACAATACCGAGACTTGTAGAAATGTTTTCTCACAATTACAGAAAATATGTAAGGGTACTGTGTATCTGGTGGCATGCTGAAGTAATGTGGATTAGTGTATCCACTGCAAGTGATCACAGAAAAAGCTCTTAGGAAGAGTGGAGCAAAAAAAATGAGCTGGACTGACTGGCAGATGGGGTCCTCCCCTGTGCTGCTTCTACCCTCATCACTGAGACTGCCAGTCTACTTCCCATGAATACCTCCATTATGAGCCAACCCTTATCTATGCATTTGGTATTTGCCAAAAGCTTTGCACTGAAGTTGCTATTCTGCTGAGGTCTGGCAGAGGCTTCTGTGTTGAGTAGAAGCAAGAAACAGGTGCTCAGAGTGAACCATCAGGGTGGTGCATTTTCATTCTTTCACCAGAAGCTCTGCGTTTATTTTGACTGACACTCAGAGTCGTTCATTTGTTCCCACAGAACAAATGAGCATTTCTTCAGAAAGGCAGCACAGCAGTGCTGTGTGTGTTGGTCAGCAGGAAGTGTTGAGCAGTAGGGCAAGTTCAGTTCTCTCACAGGGCTGGAGTGCGTCATCTCCCCTGACACACACTTCCTCTGGCACCCACTCCATCTCAGAGCATCCTTTCAGAAAGGCTGTGTGAACTCCACCAACACAGGCAAGGGGCTGCCAAAAGAAGCCATGAACTTCTCACTTTGGGGCAGAAACAGCATCTGCTGAGTATTTTCTAGGTTCTGAACATTGCAAAGTCTGCAGTTTTTCAACCACTGTTTTATTAGAGAAGGGGGAAAGTCTTTAAATCTTTTGGGAAATCTCCAGACAACTATTTCCATTTTTTTTTTTTTTTTTGAGGAAGGCTTGAACCTCTCATTGACTAGAAAAACATTCCCATAGTGTGTTCCAATTTCTGCAAAAGTCATTAACACAGACTTCTTCAAGCAGTGCAGATTTTTTGGTTAGAATACAGCATTTGCCATTCAGAGTTTCTACTTGGCTCCACACAACTTGAACATGTCATTTTTACCATGCTCAGCTTTACCTTTTGACGTCAGATCAATGTGTGATTTGTTTAAATAGAAAAGATTAGTTCCTTATCTCTCATTTCTGCAATTGCCTCAAATGTTATAGAGAAGCAAAATAAAAACTCAGAAGAGTGTGTTACATGTCCTGTATTCCCCACAGCAAAACCTCAAATGGACAATATGCAATTGGAACTTAGTTACAGTCGTTCAAGTATGCAGAGCAGCATATAGGCAGTAAGTTTGTCTTCCAGTATTGCAGCACAGTTTTCCAGAATGTGGTGTAATTTGATGGTAAGAGTATTAAGGTATCACAAATATCTACAAAAAATCATCCAGATCCTCAAGTATCCAAAGCAAGGGGCTACTTTTGAAAACTTTGAATGTGTTTGGTCTACTTCTGAAGTTATAATGGTATCCAAAGTGAAAAGGGAACAGGATGATGGAGTGAGCCTGTTCACCTTCCCGCTCTTGCATTTTAGCAAGACAGGGAAGGTGGAATAGCACATAAAGGAGCTCTGGGGCCATATGAGCAGCTGTTGTTCTTGACGAGCCCTGTCCAAGGGAACTGAATGAAAATACCCTGTTGCTATTTATAGACGTACCGTGAATGCTGCTCTTGTTAAGAATTTTCCCTTATGACAACAAATCATTGACTTTGATTCTCTTTTTTTTTTTTTTTTTAACCTTAGATACATCAGTGGTTTTTTAATTCAGTACAGATTTACTGGATTCCCAGAAGGCTCCATAAGAAGTGAAGGTATAATGATATAAATTTACTAAGGGATATTACAATGAGCTTTCATCTGGAGCTCCTCCATGGCAGTATCCCTCACCTGTGATTAGTGTTAGTAAACCTAATGCTGCAAGACACCCTATTCAATTTTTCTCATTATATCTTGGCTACTGAATGCATTACAGCGAGGTAGCAAACCCTTCAGTTCCAGATGATGGAATTTGCCTGCTATCTACATACAGAGATATGGTACCTCAAAAGTATTTTTGATGCTTTTAACACTGGTCTCATATTTGTTCTTAAACTCTGCAAAATGGTGCTGAATATGCTGTGGAATACACACAACCTGCCTATTCATTTCACTTGTGTGTACCTGTAATCATGTACATTTTATTTAAACCGATTAGTTTGATGAAACTCATTAAAAAGAAATTAAACTGGGTTGTCTACTAGCTTATTTACTTTTCTAATCTGAACATGGTAATGAGAAAGAGAGAAAGTCAAATCAGATAAATTTTTCAAAGACATTTCCAGGACAGATTTAAGAATTACAGAAAATAAAAATATAAACAATAATGGCATAAATGTCATTAATTTTTATTAACTCTTAAGACCTGATTTGGTCTGGGTTTCACATGTGTAAATGCATAGAAGTTTTTATTTAAGTCAAAATAACAGAAGCATCTTAATGTTCCTTCATGAGTTATTCTTTAGAGTTGAACTGTTTCCTTTATGTACAAAGCATCATGCATATTATCAGTAAGTGCTTGTTTCGCAAGAGTGCTCCTAAAGGCCATGCAACTCTTGGAGAAATTAATTTAGTTCACTAATATCAGTGTGTTGGAATCTGTGAAAAAATGAACAGTGTCTTTTCTGTGCTTCAGTGGTGTGCAAACAGATTGCATTTCCATAAAGGAATTGCACGTGGTGATTAAGTTTTCCACAAGCCATACTTTCAGGAGCAAAAGTTCTTTCAGGTTTAGAGTAACATAATATGTGATCAGCACAGTACTCGCTTCACACAGCCCTGCCTCTTTCTATTGGTTAGTTTCTGGCAAGGACTGCTGACAGTATAATGACATGTGCCCTCCTACACTGCCGTGGAGTTTAGGCTTGTGAAATCTCTTTTAACTCTCTTGGGACAGGGAGGTGCAAGCAGTGAACCATGAAATCTCTCAGCACTGTTTCATGGAGCAATCCTTTGAAAGACTGCAATTCCAGAAAACTGCCAGTGAAGAATTTGGGTCTGCTTAAATACAGCCTGATTAGTCAGTCCCAGTTTTAATTAAATCCTTCTGTCTCTGCTCTGAACTGTTTCTGTTATTGGTGATGTTGAGTTTCTGCTCTTCTGACATTTACAAATCAGCTTGGTAGGTTCTGTAACAGGCATGAGTAAATAAAAATGGTGTGAAACCACATGAGCATATGGGCAACCTGGCACGAAAAGAACAGGTAGGCAGTGAAGCTGTAGCTTGGTTACCCGCAAGAAGGCCAAGAGCATTAACTTGCCCAGTGAGCCACCACTGATGATCTCTAAGGAAGATTTTGAGAGCTGTTTTCAGTGATGCTTTCCCTGTCCTTTCTTTCTTTTTCTCTTAAGAGAAGCACTACCCTAAACCACAGAACTTAAGCACTCATTGCCAAAAGGTAATGCTTGCAGCACATTAGTACACATATGGAGGAATCAGATTTGAAGTAATAGATGACATAGCAGGGTATGACAGGACTCTGGCCAAGACTTCCAGATGTGCTAACAGAGTAGAATAAGCCCTTAAAAATTATATATGGGCATCAATAGTTTAAATACAAATGATAAGGGAGACAAAATTAACTACAGGTCCATTAATATGAATATTATGTTAATACTGACCACTAGAATGAGTGAAAGGAAACAAACCATAAGAACATGGAGAAACTTGAGAAGTGGGTTCATGTGAACCTCATGAGTTTCTGCATCTGAGTTGTGGCAATCCCCAGTTTCAATACAGGCTGACACATGAATGGACAGATAATATTACAAAGTCTGGGGGAAAGAACAAATCTTCCTGCTTCATTTCTCTTGTACTGTTTCCCAAAAATGCTATCAGTTTTATTTATAGTGCTTGATAGAAATGGATTTTCTCAACATGCTCAATGATGGCTTAAAACTCTTCTTTTTTGTTCACTACAATGGAAAAATTCTTAGCAATGAAGAGTTTTATCAACGTGGAGGAGTGTCACAAGTTCCAGTTCATGTCTTTTTATTCACATGTTGTGATAGTTTTAGGCTATGTCTTTAAAATTTTTTCACAGATCTTGATCAGAAAGTAGTAAAATATAAATAAATCACTACTGGGGTAAAAAGGGGAAAAAAAAGATTATTCTAAACAATCCCATTGGAAGAGATAAGGGACTAAAACTAGTTGTACTAAAATAATTTCTCTATCTCTTCTTGCTTCTTTGCTCTGGGAGAGAGACTAAGTGGCTTCTGCTTGATCTTGGCTGCATTGTTTTGGTTTAAGTCTAACATTTCTCTGCTCCTTTCTCTTTCCTCTTCTGTGCAAGGGGGTAAGGGGGAGGCAGGAAGGGAGAAGCTAGTCGCTTCCCCTTGTTATTGACCAGAGGGATCCTTGTGTTGATTATTAATTGTAAATACTTGTAAATATTGTAAATACTGTATATTTGTACTTATTCATTGCATTCCATTGTAGATTGTAGTTTTGCCTGTAAATGCAGCTTTCATTTGTTTCCAGCTGGATTGGTCTGACAAATTTAATACTCGGGGAGGGGGGTGAATTTCAAACCACCACATATCTATCTCATTATCATAGAAATGTTGAACCAAATTATATTACGAGGTTTTTTTTCAATTGATCTGGTATGAAGAATCTAAAGTGGTAACACCTTACTGTCCTAGTTAGACTAACAGAACCATGAAGACCTTGGGGTGAGGCTTAACAGTGACAGATGATACATTTATATAGCTGTCCTGTCTTAATACAGCCCCATGATCTCTAAGAGAACCACTGAAAGGCTCTGGAAATGAAGATTAGTCTTTCAGATGGCTTCAACTCCGCTCTTGGTTTTGCTGATGTAACTGCAGCAGCTGGCAAGTATATGGAAACTCCTTTAAATTAAAAAAAAATGTGGAAGCTGTCTTACAAGAAAACCAGGTGAATTATGTTGTACACTGAAACACTCTGTGCTAATTTGTAAACACAAAACAATTAAGGCTACATAGGTACCATTGCTTACCAGAGAAATAATTAGAAACGGGCTGCAGCATTTGCTGAACTATGTTATCAAGATTGCGTGCTTTCATTTCTGAGCATGTCCTGCATTCATGGGAAGAAGTTATTCTAAACAGGAAAGTATTCTTTCTCACATAATTACGGTGACAGTGAAGCACATTTGTTTACTTTTGTTTCCCTATGAAAGCTGTCTTACACACTTCATTATTAAAATTCTAAATACGGCCACTTCTTCCAGTCTTTCATAAGGTGTTAGTAAAACATTCATTCTTAAAGCACAAGTCATGCATATCAGTTGGTGCCTAAGTTTTGACAAATTATCTTTCAGCTTACACCATACGAGAAGCTGTATGTTCCAGTTCCCACCAACACAGAAATAAACTCGGTGGTTATTAGAATGAAAAGCCCTCTACCTCTTACAAGATTCCTCTCTTCATCAGGTCTCTTGCCTACTGAGAAAGTCATTATTCCTCACATAGTGTGTCTTGTTCTGCTTAGAGTGACACTTTAACTGAAGAATGAAATCTTTTCTCCTTGAATTTATAGGAGTTTAAACATTGTACTTTTGTTACGTTGATCGCTCTTTCTGTGTGATCTTTTGGTGTTCAGTCTTTCCCATAGAAAGTTTCAGTACTGACCTTGATTGGTCTTAATGGCCTTTGATACAGTTTCTGGACAGACAGGGTAATGAGAAGCAGGCAGCCATCATTTCTTCCATGCACAGACCCAACCAAGAGCAGACTGCAGTACTTTAGACTGGAAGGCTAAAATGTCCCTGAAATACTTGCAAGATTTTGCTATGCCGAAAAGTTCTTGCCAAGGAAGAGTCACCATAAGAGGTTAATGTTAAAGTGTGGAGTCTTTCTTGAGGCCAACTTAGCTGAAATTTGTCTGACACATACATAAACTGACAGATTTCTACTCCAACTTTTTCTGCACTGATCTCTTAACTTTTTCCAAACACCCAGATACTTTCTCTAGCCATCAGATCAACGCCTTCCTTCATTTCATTATCTGAAATACTGGATGTGTAATGTGTCTCTCTTTTAAATGCTACTTAATATCAGAGATGTACTCATTAGCTTCAGTTGCAAACTTGCAAAAATCATCTGATTCAGTCTTTGATGAAGGAACCAATACCCCAGAAATGGAAGAGCAATAGAAGCAGCAGCTGATTTGGGGTTAAAAAACTGTTTAGCTAGAAGAAATGCCATCTTGCATCTATGTCTTTGAGGCATAGCAACATGATTATTTTTTTTTAAATCTGGACTTAAAAAAATAAAAAAGGCAGATGGCCATCGCCATTTCCTTTATTAATGAGGTCCAAAACTACCCTGTAATTCTGCATTCAGCTGCCTCCCATGGTGCTGAAAATACAAAAGTTGTATTGAAAATTACTCATTTTCCTTAGACTTCAGAAAAAAGTGAAGTCCATCTAGTCATTAGCAGGCAATGTGTAGGACTCATGATGTAAGTGTGCTTTACTACAAAAACACAAATTGGGCTGTGAACAGGAAGCCGAGACACCTATTTAGAAAAACAAAATTCCCCTAGACCCAAAATCATGCTGAAAGACTGTGGAGTGACTTCTCTAGCTGATGAGCTAAGGCAGGGAACCACAGTGTCACAGTATCACAGTGTATGAGAGGCTGGAAGGGACCTCAAGAGATCATCAGGTCCAACCCCGCTACCAGAGCAGGATCACTTAGGGTAGTCTACATAGGAATTCATCCAGGTGGACTTTTTAATGTGTCCACAGAAGAAGACTCCACACCTCCCAGGGCAGCCTGTTCCAGTGCTCTGTCACCCTCACTGTAAATAAATTTCTCCTCATGTTGATAAATCCTCTATGTTCAAGCTTGGCCCCCTCCACTTGACACTCACCCTGAGATGCTTATAGACATTGATGAGATTCCCTCTCAGTCTTCTCAAGACTAAACAGCCCCAGGGATTTCAGTCTCTCTTCATAGGAGAGATGGTCAAGTTCCCTAATCATCCTCATGGCTGTCTGTTGGATTCTCTCCAGCAGGTCTCTGTCTGTCTTGAGCTGGGGAACCCAAAACTGGACACACTATTCCAGGTGTGGTCTCACCAGGGCAGAGTAGAGGGGAAGAAGAACCTCCCTAGACCTACTGGACACCCTTTTCTTGATGCACCCCAGGATACCATTGGCTCTTTTGACCACAAGGGCACATTGTTGTCCCATGGAGAACTTGCTGTCCACAGTATCACAGTATCACAGTATAACTAAGGTTGGAAGAGACCCCAAGGATCATCAAGTCCAACCTGTCCCAACAGAACTCGTGACTAGACCATGGCACCAAGTGCCACGTCCAATCTCCCCTTGAACACCTCCAGGGATGGTGACTCCACCACCTCCCTGGGCAGCCCATTCCAATGACGAATGACTCACTCAGTGAAGAACTTTCTCCTCACCTCGAGTCTAAACCTCCCCTGGCACAGCTTGAGACTGTGTCCCCTTGTTCTGGTGCTGGTTGCCTGGGAGAAGAGACCAACCCTTTTCTGGCTACAACCACCTTTCAGGTAGTTGTAGAGGGCAATGAGGTCACCCCTGAGCCTTCTCTTCTCCAGGCTAAACAATCCCAGCTGCCTCAGCCTCTCCTCATAGGCCTTGTGCCCAGCCTTGTTGCCCTTCTCTGGACACGCTCAAGTGTCTTGATGTCCTTCCTAAATTGAGGGGCCCAGAACTGGACACAGTACTCAAGATGTGACCTAACCAATGCAGAGTACAGGGGCACAATGACCTCCCTGCTCCTGCTGTCCACCAGCACTCCAAGGTCTTCCTCCATGGAGCTGCTTTCCAGCAGGGTAGCCCCTAACCTGTACTGGTGCCTGCTGTTATTCCTGCCCAGATGCAGGACTCTGCACTTACCGTTATTGAACTTCATGAGGTTTGCCCACACCCAGCTCTCCAGCCTGTCCAGATCTCATTAGACAGCTGCACAGCCTGATGCATTGTCAGCCACTCCTGCAGTTTTGTATCATCAGTGAACTTGCTGAGGGCACTCTCAATCCCCTCATCCAGGTTGTTGATAAAGATACTGAACAAAACTGGATCCAATACTGATCCCCAGGGAACACCACTGGCCACAGGCCTCCAAGTTGACAACCATCTGAACTCCATTGTTGAGCCAGTTCTCAATCCACCTCACAGACCAGCTGTCTATGCCACATTTCCTGAGCTTTTCTATGAGGATGTTGCAGGAAACAGTATCAAAAGCTTTACTGAAGTCAAGGTATATGACATCTACTGCCCTTCCCTCACCTACCATTTGGTCATAACTTCACAGAAGGCTATCAGATTTGTCAGACAGGATCACCCCTTGGTAAATCCATGTTGGCTACTCCTGATAACCTTCTGGTCTTCCACGTGGTTAGAAATGACCTCCAGGATGAGCTGCTCCATCATCTTTTGAGGGATGGAAATGAGGCTGACTGGTCTGTAGTTATCACCCTGACACTGAACTTCAGTATTTGTTGATAGTATTTTGCAATGCAGACATCCCAGCTGCCCAGGCCATGCCTTTGTCCCCTCAGCTCTGTGAAAGGAGTTTAGTGAACGGCAGCTTCAGTGAGTCTGAGGCTGCTCTGCTATACCTATTTATGATGTACTTGTCTCAGTTAATATGGTCACCCTTGTAAAGCTTCTAACTTCATTACACAGGGAGATGCTGTCATATTATCATGTAAGAAACCATATTGCAGCCTTTCAGTGCATGAAGAATGTTATGAAAAAAGATGGAGTCTTTTTATCAGCGCATGTTGCAACAGCACAAGAGGTTATACTTTTGACCTGGAAGAAGTTCTACACTAGATATAAGGAAGACATTTATTATAATGAGGATGGTGAAACACTGGAACGGGTTGCCCAGAGAGGTGATAGATACTCCATCCTTGGACACATTCGAGGTCAGGTTGGACAAGGCTCTGAGCAACCTGTTCTAGTTGAAATGTCCCTGCTCATTGCAAGGGGTGCTGAACTAGATGGTCTTCAAAAGTCCGTTCCTATCCAAACCACTCTGTGATTCTATGTTGCACCAAACACCTTTCATTATCAGCAAAGTTCAGAAGCCTCTACAGGCTCTAGTCAATTAAGGCAGGTAATTTCTACCACAGGGACAGTCAGACTTGTTGCTTGAGTGCTTTGAATTGTGCCTCTCTTCCTCCAGGGGATGTAGTAGCTATGGTTTGCAGTTCTTCTCACACACATTCCCCAAGTATTTTTTCTCATAAACCTACAGTAATTCTGCAAACTAGTTCTCAGGGCTTCAGATTTCAGTGCCAGTTCCTCAGCCCAGGATTCCTCACTTTGGAGGCTGTGCAGTTTCTCTGCTTGTGCTTGGCTCCTTGACTTGCTGGACTTTTCTTTCCATAATCCCGGGAAACTGCAAGAACCATTTTTACATCTACCAAATACCTCACAGACAGTCTCCATGCATCCAAGCTTCTGTCTTGTTTTCAAACTTGTAAATCTCCACTTTCTCAGAAAAAAATATAGGGTGATGCTTGTTGCAAACAAAAGCTGTCACTTTTCCAAAGTCAAATTAAACACCATGTCTGAATTTCAATTACATATTTTGTATAAAATGAAAAGAGAAAAGGCAGCCAACTAGGCTCTTCAAAACAACATTTCATTTTGGTTCATGCAGCGGATGTCTTATTTTAAAGCTAGGCTGTAATTAGAAGTTGTGCACGGACAAGTACAGCAAACATTCCAGCTGCCCAGAGCAGCATAAGCTACTATGCAATCAAAGCAATCAAAGCATACCTTCAGTGCATTTACAGAACAGCAATAGCAAGCATGCATACTACATGGAAAATGATGCTCTGAAAAATGATGCCAAAATACAGAGAGAACTGGAAGATGATCTTCCCTTACTTACATCTTCTTGAAAAAAAAAAAAGGGGTTTTTTTGAAGGTGGTAAAAAATATAGTTTATGTCACCTCTTTTACGAAAGAAATATTGACAGTTCTTCTGAGAAATCAGGGAGAAGATACAGATAGAAACATGGGCAGTTCAAAGGATTCAAGGACAGAATTTTAAAAACTAATGAGGTTAAATCTGTGTCAGAATCAGCTCTGTTGCTTAATTCTTACAAAACTCAGTGCAAGTTTTCCTGAAGACCTTATGACATCCATAGGCAAATTTTATTTTTAAAGTTTAAATCACTGCAGCAGATAAGTAGACTGGCCATCACTGACAGCAACTGTTAGAAAGACAGTTATATTCTGGTTAAATTCTGTAACCATTCTATCGTTTATCAGCACGAGGCTGTGTGTATCTATGCTTCTTTACAAATGTTTGCTCAGAAATTATCCTTGCATAGTGCACTTCGCAATAGATGCCTAGATATGAGATCTTCTAATTCATGTGTTAATGTTACAGGCACAAATTAATAATATCTCTCTCGCAGGTGTGAAAAAAACCCTGGGAAGTTGGGGTCTTCATGTACATCTTAGTAGCTTGTCTCACCATTGCGCTATCACTGAGTATTCATTGATAGTTATGATGGTAACTGTACACCCCTTGGCTTTAAATAAGTATTTTGAGAAATCTTCAGAAATATTTATTGAAGAAGCTGACTTTCCAGGCAGATTAATTTAATTTTTTCAGATGCCTTGATAAATCTCACAAAACCCTCTCCATAAGATGTTGAGGAAATCTAAATAGCAGATGGCAAATGTGATTTGTTATTGACTAAGCACATCTGGATTCTTACATATAAGAACACATGGCTCTTTGGTTAAAGAACAAATATAACCCATGAACTTACCTCATTGCTCAGGCAGCATTTAATATCTATTAAACAACAGATCTATGGAGACATGGCTAAATGATGTAAAAATATAAATAATCCTCAAAGTTTTCTGTTATCATTTAACTATTTTGGTTCCATCTGACCTCCTGAAAATGTTTTTTCGACATTATAGGGAAACCTACCTCCCAGGTAAGTGTCAGCACTGGGAACAAGTAAAGCAAAGGCTTGTGAAAGAAAAGAAAAAAAAAAAAAGAGTAAGATTCAAGGACTTGAGAAGAAAAGGCATGGTTTGTCTCTTGAGAATGATAAACAAGAAACCGACTGAGCAGAGAAAGAGATGTAACAAAAGATGGTGAGAAGAGACTTTTAAAGACTGGGCACTATCCTTTGAGCACCACAATTCTAGCAAAAAGACATCTAGAGCAGACTGTCTTGTGTGTTTGCATCTGCTTCGAACATGTTTCTTTGCTAATGTTGCTAAGGAGGAAAAGAAGGAACGTGGCATCATTATGTATGTGTTTCTGTTTAATTCAGTTTGATTATACTTTTATGGGTTGGTTGGGGGGTTGGTTGGTTGGCTGTTTTTTGGGGTGGGTTTTTTTGGTGGGGTGGGTTTGTTTTGTTTGTTTTTCTTGGCTTGATTCTCCTCTGTGCTTTTGTTTTCTAACTGTTTTTTCTGTTTCCCTATTTAGGACGAAAGTGCTTTTTTCTCAGGGATCAAACATCTCCTTATTCACTTTTTCTGGCTGCACTCTCTTCCATATTAAGACAGAAAAATTATTTACCCACAGGCCTGCACATGTGAGTGAGTACCCTGAAAGTGCTGTACTGTGATAGTTAGTGGTTGCCTTCAAGGTACCAGGTCCATTAAAAATATTTGGCTAGTTTTAACTCCCTGAAGGAAGACTCAGATTTGAGGTAGGATCACACCACTATCTCCATATGTGAAAATACCTCATTTGCATTGAATAGCGGGCACTGAGACAAGCCTGGGAAGGTCTGTGCACCATCCAACAGACTCTTTTGATGTTTCAGCCTTGCCTGCACAAGTTCTTACTGGCTAATACTTCTCGTATTGCATGTGGTATGGTATGGGCCACAGACACAAAAATTAAAAGCTCACTTCTTTTCCTGCTCTGCATTTTGGTGTCATGTGCTGCACCAACCTTATTGAGGGCAGTGATGCTGTAAAATAAGACTGAATTTGGACTGGTGAACAGCATGCTCTGAGAAAACACTGAAGTCAAACTACCAAAAAAACAACCTACTGATACTCACTTCAAAGAAATATGGCTTCAATTTAAAATAAAGCAAAAAACTATTTATAGAATCATAGAATGGTTTGCATTGGAAGGGACTTCCAAAGGTCATCTGGTCCAACCTCCCTGCAGTGAACAGGGACATCCTCAGCTGGATCAGGTTTCTCAGAGCCTTGTTGAGCCTGACCTCAAATATCTCCAGAGATGGGACCTCAGCTACCCCCCTAGGCAACCTGTTGCAGTGTTCCACCACCCCGTGGTAAAGAACTTATGATCCAGGATAGCTCTATAAAAATGAATAATCACTTTCTCCCCACTGCAGCTCCACACAGGAGTTAAGTAAGGTAAGTGATGCCCAGGATATGAGTCACCCCTCCACCCATATCTCTAAAGCTCTTTCAGAGCTTTGGTGTCATAGAAATCAACACTATGGCTATGCAGAACAGAAGAGCAATCTAACCTTGATGTATGCCTGGATTTTATAGAGGGCTTTTCTGGCTAGTGTTTGTCCTCTGAATTGTGTTGGGGTTTTTTTGTTTTGGTTTTTTTGGGTGGGTTTTTGTTTGTTTGTTTGTTTATTTGTTTGTTTTGTTTTTGTTTGTTTTGTTTTGTTTTGTTTTGTTTTAATGGAGGGATAATCCAGTAACATTTATTTTTACTGAGCTACACAGTTTTCTGCTATGACTGAAACCTATCTACACTCATACATTTTCATTCATGGAAATGGTGTGGAACTGCTTCCTTCTTCTCATAATCTTACAACTCTCTGTGTCTTCTTTACCACTAGTATTAAATCTATGTGTATTCATTAACTATGAACTAGAAAAATCACAGATGCACAGGGAATAGAAGAGAGGTTTCTCACAGAGATCTAATGGTTGAAATGTAAATCTGCTTCCTGCTGAGACGCAGACTCAAACCCAAGTGCAGCCAAAATCCTGGAAGGCATTTGGAGTCAAAGCTATCACTACTAATCTTGTTATTTTGCCTTCTCTTTGTTGGACTGGCAGTGTCAGCACTGCAACTGTGCAAGTGCCAAGCACAGGAAGGAATAAATGAGTTTGTAAGTTTGTCTTAATTTTTGAAGTTTTATATGAATATGGATTCATGAGGAAACTTGAGATTCAGTGTGCATAAAGACTCAGTGTTTACAGTATGGGACTAAAGAGAGATAACTGGAGACTGAGGCGTGAACAATAAGATGTGACTTAGCCTGAGTTACTAAAACAATATAGAATATATTAAATGTTGAACGCAAGCTGGAGAAAGTCCAGAAAAAAATAGTGGCAATCATAAGGAATTATGAAACTTTTTTTGTGAGGAATGGTTGAGGGGAAAAAGTTGTTTATTTCGTCTAGAAGACACAGAGACATGATAACAGCTGTCTGATACTTAAAGGTTTCTTGTCAAGAATCTGGCATCCATGGAGGAAGGCAGGACGCAAACTTGAATTGTTACAGTAAAGTTTTATAATAGATTCTACTTTTTTTTTTTTTTTTTTCCCCTGGTATCAGAATAGTACAACAGGGAATGATGTGAACTAGCTCAGCAGAGAAACCTGGGCACATCTGGGGCACAAGTCATGTAATGTGGTTTTAGACACATTCTTTGGGATAAGATGAACCATACCCTCCTGAAAGTACCCTTTTCTCCTCGTGGGCTCTGAAGAAGAGTGACTAACTCTGATGTAGTCATCTTCATTCCATCAGATGAATCCCCATCCCAGATGTCCATTTTGGCTTGATAGTCCCAGAGCACAGGGGCTGTCTTGGCACTCTGACAAAATACAAGGATGTTATTTTTTTTCCTTAAGTTTGTCAGGACACCAGATTTTTCCCTGTCTCTTCCTGTCAAGCTGCAGCCCTGAGAACAAAATCATTCCCAGCACCATAGCAAGACAGATGTCAGGACCTCTCCCTCACAGCTCTTGACCCCACCACACAGCCTGCTATAGGATGAGGGTGTTTCACCTGTGTCACTCCCCTTTAAAAAACACACCGTTGAGCTCTTCTAAGAGGTGAGCAGAGACGCATTGCTTGGGGTCAGTCTAGTTATGCTTCATTCTGCTTCTGTGCTGGGACTACCAACTAAACTCATCAACTGATAGTCCACTTTTCTGTAGTCACAGTTACTAAGAGGAATTTGCTGTAAAATACAAAAGACAAAAAGGTTACTAATAGTAAGGTCTGTTGGACTGGAATAGAAAATTCACAGGGAGGGGAGGAACACTCATGAATTACTCTGAAATGGATTTGGATTGCATTGGAATAGAGAATGAGTATAGACCCAAAAAGACCTTTTGGGCCTGAACCAGAAATAATCTAACAGGTCTTTTTGAAGGTTAGCATCTACAAGTTTCAGACTACCCTGACACAATGTATATTTCTTACACAGATCAGTAAAAGAAAAAAGACTCTCTTTAAAACTCTGTTATTAAGTTCTGTAAAATTCCTGGCGGTAGCTATCCGTATCTATTCACTATACCATCTATTCCATAACTAAGAAAGAAAATTTTCATATCTGGCTTGCTGTGATATCACAGGTCGAATATTCTGAGCAAAGTGCAGATAAAGTTCTCCCACTTACAAGCTTTTCATTTAAAGAAATTTCTCTCTGCATATTAAAAGCAATTTTCTACACTCAATTTGAAAAGACACCTTTTTGAGTTTGACACCTTTTTTTTGGAGTTTTTCAGACCTTCTGGTAAAAAATGCATTGATTTTACCCTACAGCCTTCCAAAACATGGAAAAACTGAATTGATTTTTCCCTACAACCTCCCAGGATATAGCCAAGCATTTTAAAGATCTTCACTCTAAATCAGTGCAAGTCATGGTGGGCTCTAACAAGTGCAGGAAACCCAGGTTACAAAATTGCTTTGTCTCCCTCTTCCCCCTCTTTATCTACTTGTTGTGACTGCTCCTTACATAGCTAAGGATAGGGTGCAGTTGCTTCCCAAACTATTGAAAAATGGTCCTTGTCAATACAGGTGATCTAAGAACAAGACAGAGCCATGAGTGGTTATGGGGCAACTGGAGATGGTAGCTTTTTTATGCTGCTGAACCAAAGTCAGAAAAACACAATTATCCAGTATAACCAAATGCAGATTTATGGACTAAGCATGGAGAAAATAGGACTGAGCAGAAATGAGGAGATTAGATGAGTGTGGTTTGTTTGGTTTTTTTTCTTTACAACAATGCACAGTGCTAGGAGCTGCCTCCTGAGCCTTGTAGGCCCTATGGGGAAAGCTGTCTCCAGATTCAGTAGTTTTGCTTGACCAAGGGATGAAGTACACGGGAGATGATACTTCTGGGTTGTTGTTGGGCTTTTTCTCACACAGCTGGCCAAATGAATGATGTTGTTCCTTTCTGGAAGCTGTGGATTTATTTGTACGGTGTATTTCTGACCATTCACACTGACACCAACAACTTCAGCTCAGTAACGAACATTCAGTTCCTCTCAGTTCCTAACAGTCTGGGGTGCTGGGCAGCTCTGGAGCAGCTCCCTAACCTCCTGCCAGCTTCCAGAGATACTGAGATACATTCTTTAGTACTGAACAGCTGGAGTAAAAAGATGTGATATTGCCTGTAATATTTTTTTTTTTCAGAAATGTTCTATGTACTCCTGAAGAAAATTTCTGGACTATTGGCTCAAAATAGCAGTGCTCTTTTGTTATTCAGCGATCTCAGCAGATGAGGTCCTAAGATGAGTATGAGCTTAAGAGGTTTGGTGGATGAATGCCAGTTTGATTAGCAGCATCCCTGTTGGATAAGGTGCCCACAAAGCAAACTGAGAAGGTAGATGAAGAATCCATCAATCATGTATAGCATAATTCATCTACCCAGTATCCTGTTCAGAAACATTAGGGATGTATTTTAATTTCTGAGATGCAAAGTCATTCTGCTTTTAGCTGTTTCAAATTCATGAAGAACCATATGCTTTCAGAGAAACTTTTAGTGAGCATAAGATAGTATCAGTGCATATAAAGGGATACATCAGCGTTACAGCAATACAAAGCATATTTGGCCTGAGTCAGAATTCACAAAGGGGTTATAGAGAGGCAGAAATATTTGGCACTGCCTCATCCAAACGAATGCCAGATGAAAATTGCAATGCTTGTATGGAGCACAAACCCTTCAGTAAAGTGGCAGCAAATGCAGTCATGGTAACTATTAGAGAATCTTGCAAAGGAAATAGTAGCAGCACTTTGTACTAAGATGTATTGCTAATCACGACTGTCCTGCATTAAACTTAGCATTTGCTTTTCTTTGTGCTGACCTTGGATTTTTAACCACTTCCCCATGGCCTTTCTTGGAAGTCCTGATTAATACTATGTTCACGTAAGGGTTTTATTTGCAAAGTGACACCCATTATCAGGATTTTCATGTCAATGAAACATGCAATGGAAAAATACTGTAGGTCTTACTAAAAAAAAAAAAAAAATCCCTTTAGAGTTTTGCTTCCATAGCCTCATTCTTATTTCAGTTGTCCTACATAGTCACTTGAGTACCATAATAAAATAATTAAACTTTCAAAATGTGGTGTTTCTACTGCCTTTGACATCCAAAGTGTTTCAGAGATATTTCACTAATATTCATGAATTAATGCAAGTTGCAATTGGGTAAGCATTGCTGTAATGCTTTCACAACGGCAGAACTAGAGGTAGAAATGTGTACAGTAACAGAGAAAAAGAGCAGTTTGGGAGTACATTTCATAAGTAGTATTACACCAAGGTGAATTTCTTTTATTCCAAATACAACTGAACTGAAACCCTGGGAAATTCTTTTTCCTTTAACCACTAAATAAAACTTTCCACATCATCCACATCACCTTTAAATAGGATATGTTTGTTAAAGCTATAGAAGACTTTGCAAGGAAATGGGAGATGCCAATCTCTGAAAAATTGTCAAATTGGAGGCAAAGAGCTGAAAATGTAGCACCAAATGTTTAGAACCCCCAGAAAACAACTGTAGCAAGAAGAAATACATTAGATTTGTAATTGCAGCTGAATTTGGGGCAAATTCAGGGAGACAGGGAGATTATTGATATGCATTGTTTCCCACACACATAGCAGTGGACCTCAGAAAAAGGCAGATCAGGGAGTGGAGTGACTTCACTCAGTCTGTGGATAACTTCAATGCTAGTTCCAAGAGGCTAAAGCCAGGGCAATGCTCCCAGTTCAAAACAGACTTTAGTGCTGCTTTTTCCTAACCCACAGGCTGAACAGGAGTAATACTTTGATTAGATGCTTGCAGTAAGAGTTTGCAGCACTCGCAGTGTATTATCCTCTTACTCTATGTATCTTATACCTACTTGAGCTGAAGTTGGTACCAGCACATGACTGAGAAAGCAAAAAGACATAACATAAGGAGTGTAGGAATGTTGTTTTTCTCTCCTTATTGTCAGAGGGATATTAAATTTTTAGTCATATTTTATTGTCTCTTATAAATGAAGCAATAAATCCTGAATTCATTAAAATCATGTTCTAGACTCTTACAGCATCTGTGTATGACAAACTGCCCAATCAGAGATCAGGAAGGAAAAAATAGCCCTAGGATGAGGACTGTGTAGCTGTAACAGTTTACAACCTTCTTATACTCAGTGATGATCTCTGTTAAGTAATGGACTTTCTGTAAGCAATCTGAAATATAGCAGTTCTAGATTCCTATAATTTTTTTTCTGAAATTTCCTAGAACTGCCAAATATGAACTATGAACCGACATCAGATGAGCCACCTCAGCTAACCCCAGACCATGTAAAGTTGTTTTTCTTTTATACATATGAAACCTGGGGGAAAGGATGAGCTTGAGATGTATATGCATGTAGGGAGTTTTGCCCCAGCTTTCCAAATAAAAAGAATTGGAAATCATTCTACTTACTGCTTCTGGAGCAATATGAACAGTGCTGGGGGCTGAAAAAAATCAATCAATCATCACTACATGAATGCTTCACAGCACACTAAGTAGTGCCTTATTAAGAAATTAATGCTGTTATACATCTCTTATTGCTTTTCTGCCTTCCAGCAACAGATTGACACACATGGGAAACAATTTACAGAGACTACAAGCAGTGATGTAGTTGCTCATTGAAGTTCTAACTTAGAGGCTGTACAAACAGTTACTGGTCTTTCAAGGAATAATAAGATTTGGGACCCCATGAGTCCACGAAAGAATTGCTTCATAAAGGCAAGTAATGAAAACAGCACAGATAAAGTATCAATCTTCTCATTAACAGTCGGAGAATTTTTGTAAGACAAAAGTCGTTGCAAAACAAGCCAGATAAACCGCTTAGGACATGGGGTGACTCTGGCCACATAATTCCTACTGTGGGCAGGGATTACCTCTTCCAGATGCACCTGCATCTGGTGGGCTGCAAGCTTCAGCCCCCTTCAGCCCTTCTTTGCATATTGGGAAACCACAAAACAATCATTTGAATCAGATACTTATTTTATATCATGCTCAGGTTTTAAAGCATGCAGAGTGCTAGTGTTTGCTACGGGACAGAAAATAAAGTGATGCTGGTGGTGCTGGGGAAAGGAAGGCATTAGACTGAAGCATGCCAGGTGGTAAGAATTTGTGATCAGCTTTATTTGGAAGGAAATGGTGAAACACAGCTATACATAAGTATGCATAAGAATACTATCACCCAAAAAGGGGCCCCAAGAATATCTTTATGGGTAGGATCAGTGCACAGCAAATCTTGCCCAAAGCCAAAGTTGCATTGTATTTACTGACTGAGACAAAAGCAGGGTACATTCAGCCACTACAGATGTGTGTCAACACATCATGTGCACAGTTCCAGCTGTCTCCAACAGGACCCAGTCCAGAGAAGCAAAGAACTGCATGATTGCTACTTAGAATAAACAAACTGTTGCAGAGAAAACAAAGTAGAAGTGGAATTATCTAGCTTTCTTTGTGATGTAAGCAAGAATGATAAAAATGCTCTAGCTGATTAGAAAAGGTGCCAGTTACATGTATGCAAGTCCCATGGAAAGAGTTATATGCTTTTGAGTAAACAGTATCTTTGGGGGAAAACCAAACCAAACCAAACAATAAAACAAACAAACAAACAACACCCCCCCCAACCAAACAACAACAAAACACACACACACCACCAACAACAACAACCAAACAAACAAACAAACAAAAACCGACAAGAACAACAACTCACCAACATATTAATAGTGAATAGGAGAGCAGGGAAATGGGGAATCTGCCAGAACTGCATTAGAAAGAAAATCCCCTGGCATGGCTAAATTTGAGAGAGATACTGTGAGATACTGAGTGAGTCATCATTACTCATTAGCCACAAAGAACTATGAAAATTAAAGTGAGTATATAGCGTATTTCACACATCTCAAAATAATGTCCCCCCATGTATTTTCCAGCCTTAAGATCTTTGCATCTCCAGAGCCAGCCAATTATTTGAAAAATATTGAAGAATGCCCTTTCACTTTTAATTTTGACAAGTTTGTTTACATTTGCCACTTGAGCAATTAATTTTGCAGAGAATCTAATTATGGGTTTTATAGAAAATTTTCAAGTAGCAGTTGGTAATAAAAATTGCAATTATAATGTTAGATCAAGTACTCCTCAAATGTTATATTCTTCAAATGGAAAACTGAAGATTTATTACAGCAGATTTTCCTACTTTAAATGTTTGATATTTCCAAACAATTACATACTTGTGTCAGAACATTTGAGTCTTCCTGCTTCAGATCACTGTGTATACAAAGCAAAGGGAAAAGCTGACGCTCAGAGAACTTCCTTGTGAGGACCGTCTCTGCCTCTTTGACTGAGGAAAGATGTTTATTTATCCTTCAGGAGATTTCACAATCTGGTGATACTTCTGAATGTAAAAATACTCTTAGATATTCATATAGCAGCAAAGATCAGGATAAGTGTTTTTTAATTTATGTCAGACTGAGAGACTGTGACCATTTCACATGACCCATGTTTCAGTTTGAGACTGGATTATTGCACTGCACCCTGAAATAGCCTAACCATTAAACCAGCTAGGAAACTGTAGTTTGTATACAATGGAAAGAGCATCGATCTTTTGCGGGTTAGCTGTATGGACTTTTTCACCCTATATGACAGCAAAACATTTACAGATTTGGCCTGATGTTTATTTGAAAAGCAACAATTCCATTCCAGATACTTTGGGAATCCCCAAATGTGTATCACAATTTGAATCTGAAATATGTTGGAGGTTCAATACAACTGAGGCCTTTTAAGTAGAGTGTTTAAATTTTTATTGCTTTGTGGACTGCTCTTGCTTCGGAACACCCTGAGGCCAGTTAGAGAAACTGGCCAAAACATTAGTGTTAACCACACCTTTATTTGTTTGGAAAAATCTCACTCATATTTCTCATGTTCTTCTGTATGCTTTTAAAAGGTAGTCTTACATTTAGCACCACAGTTACCTGGGGTTTCCACAGAAAAACCTGCTGATTTTTCCTGCAAGGAGACTCTCACAGTCCTTGGTTTAAGTACATGTTCCCAAACCCTGAAAATAAATTCATTGGGCCAGCAGTAATTTTTCAGAAATGAGCAATAACTAACTGAAGTTTTTGCCAAAATTCCACCAAACACTCATCATCAAGCAGCCACAATGTGATGTGACAGCTACAGCTTCTCATCCTGCAGCATGTCCAAGACACCAGCCTCAGGCAGTTCTCAGACAGTCACACTTTTCTCTTCCTCCTATAAGATTTACTAGATAATGTCTGAGAAAGGGGGAGAGAGGAAAAAAAAAACATTCTGTATCCTAGTGAACAGGATGTTTTCCCTCATTAAGGAGATCTTGGATGTTTGTGAATGACCACATCTACTGAACATAAAATACTTTGCTTTAAAGCACGTAACTCCCAGCTTAGGGGAGAGAAATACAAAGGTAGGTGCCATTTTCAAGGAAACTCCCAAATTTTTAAGCCTCTTGCTCATCACTCCTTTTGCTCATCCCCCTTCTGCTACACAGCTGTATGTCACACAGCTAACAGTCTTTGTGACTGAGGTTGTTGCAACTACCTGGTATGGTTGGCAGCAAGAGTATTGCAAGTAGATAGTGTTAGAAGTGTGTGAGCCACAAGCAGCAATGCCCACTGGGGGTACATAGACACATATACAGGCATTTGAAAGTAAATTGGGAGGTGGCAGCGGAGGTGAACACAACAGTCCAGACAACAACATTGTGGTTTTTTAACATTCTTCTCTCTTTGCATGAACAGAAGACAACAGCATTTTCTACAACTATTTAGTGGTGGCTTTCCACCTGGATGGTCACACTTAGGGATGTTCTTAGACAGCAGGGGACCTCCAATAGCAATAGCAGAGAGTCCTGTTTAATTGCCACTGTTTTTGACACAAATCATGTTGCAACTGATTCTTACCTTCCTTCCACCTTCAGACAAGGCAGGGGTGCAATTAGCACCTACCTACTGCCAAGATGGCATGACAAAGGCAGTCTTCTACCAGATCAAGTCCAGTAAAGGCAGGCTCAAAGTTCCTAAAGGCATGATTTTATACCCTAGAGTATGTTTTGTGAAGCTCAGATATACTGAATTGGGTCTTAATAAGAAGTATCATTTTATTTACATTCCAGGAACCCAGTTCAAGACTTCTTTTGACATTAGACTTTTTTATTTGCCTCACTAGCTCCTGAGCAGCACAAAGAGCACCTCAAAAATTCTAAAACAGAACATCAGAACAAAGCAGGCAATCAACATATGTGAATTCAAGGCAGGACTCTATTTTATGGAGTATTGATGTTGAAGTAAAATTCTTTGATCTCTTACTTCCACAACACGTGATCTCCATGGGCTAAGCAGGCAGCAGATGCACTTGCTAATTACTACTAATTGCTGCTGTCTAGACACTATGTGAAGACTAAACTATTAGCTTTGTTTACAAACCAGTAAATACCTACATAGTCTTTTGGTATTATTCAGGATCACTGTGTGCTAAGTCACCCAAGCTGAGTTTGCATACAATGCCAGGAAGAATAATGGCTTTCATCCTTCTTGCAGTGCAGTAATCTGGACAACTTTGTGAAGAAATCTGTAGAGGCAAGCCCTTAACTGCTAACAACATTCATTTTCCTTCATCAAATCCTTACTGTGCTTTTATCAGTTTGTACCACAGCAGCAAGTAGTTTCCTGAATTAAACTCTTAGTCAAATGTCTGCAGATGAGAAATGCTCACAAAGAACATTTCTAGAGATTTTGTGACACAAACCACTTTATTCCACCTCTTTAAAAAGTGGATCATTCAGTTTTGTTTAGTTTAGTTTAAGCCAATGCCAATTTAAGTAGAAAAATGTTAATATTTGTGACCCTGTGGTAAAAAAATCTCCTTGTGATTGCTTTCATGAAATAAAAAGTACCAGGACTTTCTCAAAGTTGAAAAATTTTTGCACCGTCTTTCTGGAAATAGTTTGCAGTTGTTTTGAAGTCCTGAGATTGTAACCCTTTAGCCTCTATTTGTATTTCCTACAGAGACTAATATACAAATGCAAGCACTGAGAAGCAGCAATATCAAGCAGATTGCAGATGACATACATACAGTGTTCATCTTCTCACCTCCACCATGAGTTTGT
The DNA here is from genome assembly GCF_014839835.1 of Dryobates pubescens. NCBI lineage: Eukaryota > Metazoa > Chordata > Aves > Piciformes > Picidae > Dryobates > Dryobates pubescens. The sequence continues at coordinate 32,771,400 of NC_071657.1, forward strand.
GCATCTACCACTGCTCTGTCTGATGGTATATTCACTCTTTTTAGCTGTCACAAAAGCTATATGCAATATTTTGTTCATCAAATGAATAACATTTTTAAAGGTCTATTAATGGCACCTGCACAGGAATTTCCTAAATGCATCACACTGGTCTTGTACAAGAAAATTTACCAAATGAAGCTGCACAGGAGGAAAGCACTGAAGTGAGTAACAGAAACAGAAAATGGAAACAGAATAGTGTGGTGACACATGGAAAAGAAAGAAGCAGAAAAGAGGTTTTGGATAGTGAAAAGTCTGTTGGCAGGGACAAAGTTAATACATAGTTCTTTTCACAGAATTAGATATTTTTCTTTCCTAAATGAGGGGAAGACTATTATTGAGAAATGGTATCAGATGCCAAAGTGATCCTTGAATTATTGAAACCAAGGTCTTTCTTAAAGTGTTAGACTGTTGATGCTTCAATTTCTGCACTGAAGTCTTAGATAAAGGCTAATGAGGAGATACTAAAGGCTGGTGAATGGTACAAAATATTGCTGTTTGAGCACAATTGTGAACTGACTTGCCTATCCCAAAGCTGAAATTACCTGAGTCAGCATACAAAGAAGCAAACTATATCCAGCAACCAGTCATGCAGGCACAGATAAACCCTGCTTTGGGAAATGGTGCAAGCTGAGCTATAAAGCTTCAGAGAGCTTCTTTTTAAATCATCTTTGGCTCAGGCCATCTGTGCCCCAGACTGGTACATGGCATCTGCAGACACTCTGTATTGTATGGAGAGGGAGAGAGGAAGTGTCCATGGCATCAGTGATTGCCCATTGGAATGGGCTTCCTGGGGAGGTGGTGGAGTCGCCATCATTGTAGGTGTTTAGGAGAAGACTTGATAGGGTGCTTGGTTGCATGGTTTAGTTGATTAGGTTGTGTTGGATGATAGGTTGGACACAATGATCTTGAAGGTCTCTTCCAACCTGTTCTGTTCTGTTCTGTTCTGTTCTATTCTATTCTATTCTATTCATACCCATCCTTTCCCTCCCTGCTGTCATACTTTCAATACTCTTTCCCATCCCCTATCTTAGCTGTAGTACAATTACTGTGAAACACGGTTATTTCATTTTACTTCCCTTTCTAGCTCAGCATTTGGAGGTTTGGACCTTATTTGAGTAAGAAAGAAAAATTACTGAAAGGACATGGGACTTTTGGACACAATCCCCCCTTCTGTTTACAAGAATAAACAAATTCATGCTTTCCAGGGCACACGTGGGACCTGACATCTAGGAATATCTATCCAGCTGATGGCTTCCTGCCTCCTTAACAGAAATGTGACAGAAATATCCTTCGTCAAGCCTTTATTTAGTGCCAAACCAGTGCTTGTCTGAAGATTTCAAAAGTTTTTCTCTGTCTTTGAAACTTTGTGCTTTTCTCACCTGTTTACTCCTTTTTTCGAAATGCCTTTTCTGCCCAGACATGAATCCATGAACAACTTCCTATTCACCATTTGATTTTGGTTGGAATTCCATATTATATTCTCTCCTACAGCTCTCTGAAATAAAGTACACAAAAAGAAATGTAGCATTTCCAAATAAACCTACTCTGTCAGTCTTGAGACTCTTCTACTTCAGGCTAAAGTGTATTATCTCTTGTATTTCCAAGCCTTACTCCATGTTCCTTTAAAGACAACCAACAAAAACCAAAAAGTTCACACAGTCCCTCTGTCCATAGCTGGCATCTTTCCAGCTCTCACAAGTCCCAAGACATGTGTTACTCTTGTTTTTTTAATGTGTCCACAGATGCAAGGTGGCCATTCTCTTCTCCTATGTGTCTTCATGGGAGCAGTAGGTTTTCCAATAGACAGTTACGCCCTTCAAAGCCAAAACATTCCTCAGCAGAAATCATAACACAATAAACTGGAGGGAAAAAATAAACAAACAAACAAAAGAGCAACCAAAAAATAGGTCACAAGCTATAATCAGGGTTTGAAATGGTGAAGAATAACTCTTTATGAAAGGCAGAAAAATGGCATTGGACCAACTGTGTTTAGTCACTTATACAATACTCAATGTTTTGTCAAGTGTTTCATTAAGACCATTTTGACATCTTGAGGTATCCTGAACACTGAAGAACCCCAGAGTGTTTGTTAACACAGACACTTGAGGGAGATGAGATTTTGGGGTATTTGAGACCATAAAATAAAACATACTGGAAGCCTGTAAAGGAACTGCCTAAATATTAGTAGACCTGGAGTAATATGGATTTCTGCCTCTGCATTAGTAACTGTGAAAAGCTTCCCTTGACTGCAGGTATTGTCCATTGCTTCCTGTAGAAGGGAGGGGGCACTGAGCTTTCAGAAGGGCTTTATATGTGAGTATTAAGAGCATAACCAAATTAGGTCTGCAGTAGAAGAAACTAGAGAACAATGCTGATGTCCTGAAGACTGGCAAGAGAGAATTTGTCTTGAATTCACAAGAAAATCTGCTGAAGATTAATTTCCTGCCAAATCTGTGGTGATATTTTCTTGTGACCTTCTCACCTGAAACTGTCCCTGGTCACAGCTCAGTGCTGTAGGATCCACAAAACTGAGGCTTCAGCAGATATCATAACTCAAGGCAACCACCAGCACATAACACAGGGTGGTTGTGCCTGCCACAGCACAAACTTGCCACACCCTGCTGTGCCCAAAGTGCCATAACGTATCAGGGTGGTTTCCATTAAGAAAATGAGATTTGGAGTTCAGCTTTCTAAGCAGTTCAAGTAGCACCAGCAGTGACCCTGAGGATACTCTGGCAGGTCAGATTAGATTCTTTCACTGCGAAAATTCCTTGTGTAAAATAGGCTCCATTACACTAGACCTTTGATTTCTAATTTTCTGTCACAGAGAATGCTAACATCCTTGTAGGAGATAGGTGAAACATACTTTGATAGGGGCTATGTCAGATCGACTCAGTTAATAGCCTGTGCCAAGTAGAAAATGCTGGGTGTTGAAGAGATGGGGCTCTACTATCAATATTTTTGATCAGCACACCTAGAGCATATGTACTACAGTACCCACATGAGCCTTAAATTAATCCTCTCAGCATCTTCTCATTATCTCAACTGATTTTCGTGCCTCACAACACAGAGGAACCCATGACACAGAGAAAGCAGTAAATTGGGGTATGCTGTAGTTAATCCCAGACATACAGAAATCATGAGTCATAACCAGAATAACCCAGGAGATTAGCTTTAAAGTTTGTGGGTTTGGAAAGCATAGTGAATGTTGTGCTGCTTTTATTTTCCTGCCATTCTTTAATATTGCACATGCATTTTGATTGGATACTGAGTAACCTTATGGGTTAAAACCTAGATCTGGAAAACCCCTATAATATCCTAACTGGCAGGGCTAAGACCAAAAAAAACCTACCACTAACAGTGGGAATTTCAGTTCAGTTGCAAAGGCTGGTAACATTGAAATACCCACAAGCTTACCCTTAATGGGGACTACAATAGCAACCTCTTCCCTAACTTCTCAGGGTAAATGGCCATGGAGAAGTCACCAAGTTACAGCTATCCCCCTGCAGCACAGCAATTTCCAATACATTAGCAACTTAAAAAACAATCTTTCTTCTCCAGTCTTTACTCCTGTATTTTAAAATAGGGCTAGATATTTCTGTGTTCCTGGCTTTTTAGGAAACATAAGCCTGGACTTTTTAAACTCCCTGTTCCAAGTCTCCTGATAGTTTAAATTATATAAATAAACCACATGCTTTTAACTCATGCTTCCAACTGCTTCATTTTTGTCAGTACTATAGCTAAGCCATGGCTGAGAAAGTTGAGACTTAAATAAATATCCATATATTTAGTGAGCTGCTGCTTCACTCACAAAATCTGAATACAAAGAAAATTTGGACAACCTTTGAACTATTGTGGCACCACTAGAGTGAAATGAGATACAGCAGCTGATTTGCCTGGGGCAGCCATAAAATAACTGGCATCCCAAACATTTGTGGTTGAGTGTAATGGGTCTTTGGATTTAGCCACTCTAGCCAAATCAGACCATTTCTACGTTTTCTGTGTTTTTATGTTTAAACAAAGTCCAATTCTCCCAGGCCCTGTAAGGAGCAGCAAACCTGGTGGTCCTCATTTTCTGTTTTCTTTTAAAAGCTGGGACATATTGCTATATTTCCCACCACCACCTATGCTTTCCCTGGAATTAGTTTGTGGTACCAGCTGCCTCAGCTGTGGATCCTAGGGAAATATTCTCTGCTAATACTCCCAGGAATAGAAGACATTCGTAGCCAAACTGGTAGTAATGCTGTGGTTGCAAGCATGTTTGTAAGTTTGTTTTGTATAGATTTAATCTGAGGCAAAGTAACTGGATGGAAGTTTCTGCCACTTAGGACTGTGTACAGATGCATTGTCTGAGATTTCCTTATCGGCATCACACGACTTTCTGTTCTGAATCAATGTGCTTCACAACCCGAATATTCAAAAGAAGAAATGTTTATTTTTCAAGCTTTAAAAACGTTTCAGAATCTGTAAATTGTCAGGAAAACAGATCTTATTCTCTCATCCTAGATGGCCTCTAGAAGTCCTTTCCAACCCCACTCATTTTACGATTCTGCAATCCCCTTCTCTCCCCACCAGCTTGCCCTATAGGAGAGGACTTCTCCATCCACATTTGGCAGAATGAGAGACATGACTGAACAGAACCTAAACATGACTTAATCAAAGCATGTGTACAGAAGCTGCTGAGCTGCAGATGAGAGTCATTTCTAGCAAAGAAAAAGCAGGGAGGTGCATCATGGAGAGGTTGTAAGTTTACAGACATGGTCAGAAACTTGGGCCATCTGGAGATATGCAGGTGTGCCCCCACTAGTGGTTCCCCTCTCCACAGGCTAAAATCTAAAATGGGGGGGGGGGGGAAGTAATAAAAAAAAAACCCAGACAAGCAACACCAAAAAAAACCAAAACCCAAACCACCACCACCCACCGCCCAAAAAAACCTCAACTGCAATAGTTGGACCAAAAAAAAAAGGTATTACGAAAGCATGTGAGTAGGGCACAAGTGAGCAGGGACATCAGCAGCCTGTGGGGTGGATTGTGGGACAATATGTGGGGCAGGGCCTCATATCCTGGCCACTGGCACTGTACAGGGTGCAGGAGCTGTTTCTCAGGACACAGCCAAGCTGATGCCCCAGCAAGAAGCAGAGCAGGAGAAGCTACAGATGGACTATGGGTGAAGAGCAATCCAGTGCGCTGTACTGGATCCTTATTCTTCCCAGTGCTTTGGCCTTGCGATTTTTAGTAAAACACTGTTTGGCAAGGCAATCAACTCTTCTTTGTAAACAGGGAAAATTAATCAACTAGGCAACAAGTAATTTAGTTTAATTTTTCTAAACATCTGAGTAAGAGCTTGTTCTCTCAAATTTGATCCTGGCCTTTTGAAACCTGGCAGCTGAATCATGACTCAGGGTGTCACATATCTGTGAAGATGCAGCCATTGTGAACTGCAAAGAGAGTTTCCAGCTGTGTGCTGCTAGGACAGCGTGTTGTTTTTCATTTGTGTACTTCATAATACCTGGTGATGCAGCACTCGGTACTTCAGGAAATTGTGCCCATAGCAGATAATGCAATAGCTTTTTTCTTTCCCTTCATAATTCTTTCTTGCTGATTTAAGAAAGTCTTCCACTGCCAGCATATAAAATATAACGGAGTTCTGCTGCTTGCCGGTGTGCTGCGAGCAAAACGAAGCTAGTAACTTGCTGTTTTGGTCAGGGTCTACTCAGAGAACAATTTCCTCTCATCTTTAATCTGATGCATTACAGTGGTGCTGTACTTGCAAGTATGTTCTAACCTCTCATGCAGAGGCACAGCTTTTGTGTAAATGTCCGTTTGTACGCTTCCCCAAGAAATGAGACAATTTAGATGACACGACATGTCATTCATTAAAAAGAAAATAAGGACAGGGTAAATTTCAGAGACATAACCCATCCAACTTTGTTCTTCCTTTGTAGGTAGTATTGCCTGCATTTCCACAGTTTCCTCCTTTTGCCTGTGAAACACATCCTGATCTTTACAACAATTTAATTAATTTGAACTCAGCCTTATTGTAAAATGGAGTCTAATTTTGTGTTGCATAGTTCTCACTGGGAAAAAAAAATAATTAACAATGTGCATTTAAATACTCCTCTCAGTTTTTCTAACCTTCTAGATATGTACTTATCACATATGCATTCAAATATGTAGTTGCAGATCTATAAGAAGCTCTAGTTATACATGTATTTTACGTCTTTCTGAACCGTCTCACAGTTGAGAAGCAATTCAAAAGGTAGTTCATTGTAAATGGCTGTCTATAAGCTGTCCAGATTGCTTGCACTTGTCATTAAAGGGAAAAATAAAAACCTAAAACAAAACCAAACAAAACAACCTAAATTAAAAAAAAAAAAAAAAAAAAAAAAGAAAGAAAACCAAACCAAACCAGAACAAAAATCAGCAAAGGAAAAAAAGGCACAAAAGCTAAGCACTCAATTTTTCTGTGATGGAAAAGAGCAAACAAAAATTTGTTCATCAGCTTTGCAGTCCAAAGGCTAGGCCCCCCTCTTTTTGTAGCACAGTGGCATCCTCATTGTGCTTGGAGTCTTAAGGCATTAACGCAACATAAACATTAAGGAATGATAAAAATACAATGGTAAAAAAAACAAACACATATAATAAGTTCTTCCCTCCAAAACAAAGGCAGTTATTATGCTTGAAATGCTGTGAGAAAGACATTTTCCCACTGAAAGATGAGGAAAAAAGGAAAATCCCACAGGAAATAACAGAAATCACCAACATTTTGACATGATTGTCTAATTGAACTTTTTCTCTTTGTATGGGAATTTAACGAATATCAAAAGCATTTCAGTTTGTTACAGTGCCACAGATGAAACCAAAGACCTTGGTGACCAGCCCTAAGAGCAAGTATTTGCAAACATTAAGGAAGCAAATGAGATGTTACTTAAATGAAGGCATTCTAAAAAGTCTCTTTAAAACGCTCAACTTTCCAAACCACTTTGAACTTTCCAAACCACTCTGAAGTTTCCAAACCACTCAAATGTCCAAATTTCTCTCTTTATTTTAGTTTCTTCTTTGTGATGGATTTCTACAAAGCATAAGGTGGCCCTAGACCCTGCCTGCCCCTGTGTAATGTGCAGTCAGAAACAATATTGCAGATTTGTTCTCAGTCTATGAGAGCTCAGCAGAGTGGATTGCAAAAACAGAATCAAATATGCAGAGCCATGGGAGCCTTTGGACTTTGGCCACACTTACCAGTGTCCTGTTGTGTGTCAGGGTGCTCCTGTCACTCAGACACTTGTAGCACACAGATTCCTGCATCACAAACTCCTGTGCAGTTCAGGGGAGGAATTATATTTTTCCTTTTGTGCTTAAAAAACATACAGGAGCACTGAGAGGTACACAGGTAGTCCCAGAGTCTAGTTTTAGAACACAGGAATGGATCTCTAATGACATTTATTTATTAGAAACCATCATTAACATAAACTTCAGACACAGTAAGAAATGATAACTGTACTTACACAATCAAAATACAGACAGCAGTTGCAAAAATTTTAACGGTCAGTCAAAAGAAAGCAACCCAAACATATCTATACTTCAGATAGCTCTAAGAGACATCAACACTCTGTCTCTCCAGCCATTTATATGAACTTAGTCCTTTTTCAAACGAACACTCTTGTTCTCCATGCCTTTAATGGGACAAATCAGATACAAGGAAGGTTTAACAGTTACGCAAATTTTCCTGAAATGTTTCCTCCTTACATCAGAGTATCACAGTATCACAGTATAACTAAGGTTGGAAGAGACCTCTAAGATCATCGAGTCCAACCTGTCTCCACAGGCCTCATGACTAGACCATGGCACCAAGTACCACATCCAATCCCCTCTTGAACACCTCCAGGGACGGTGATTCCACCACCTCCCTGGGCAGCCCATTCCAGTGGTGAAGGATTCACTCAATGAAGAACTTTCTCCTCACCTCGAGTCTAAACCTCCCCTGGCACAGCTTGAGACTGTGTCCCCTTGTTCTGGTGCTGGTTGCCTGGGAGAAGAGACCAACCCCTTCCTGGCTACAACCACCTTTCAGGTAGTTGTAGAGGGCAATGAGGTCACCCCTGAGCCTTCTCTTCTCCAGGCTAAACAATCCCAGCTGCCTCAGCCTCTCCTCATAGGGCTTGTGCTCAAGGCCTCTCCCCAGCCTTGTTGCTCTTCTCTGGACACGCTCAAGTGTCTCGATGTCCTTCCTAAACTGAGGGGCCCAGAACTGGACACAGGACTCAAGGTGTGGCCTAACCAATGCAGAGTACAGGAGCACAATGACTTCCCTGCTCCTGCTGGCCACACTATTCCTAATACAGGCCAGGATGCCATTGGCCCTCTTGGCCACCTGGGCACACTGCTGGCTCATGTTTAGGCAGCTGTCAATCAGCACCCCCAGGTCCGTCTCTGTTTGGCAGCTCTCCAGCCACTCTGACCCCAGCCTGTAGCTCTGCATGGGGTTGCCTTGGCCAAAGTGCAGCTACCCGGCACTAGGACTTTTTGAATGCCATCCCATTGGACTCTGCCCATCTGTCCAGTCGGTCGAGGTCCCTCTGCAGAGCCTTTGGACCCTCTAACTGACCAACATCTGTTCCTAACTTGGTGTCATCTGCAAACTTGCTGATGACTGACTCAACCCCCTCATCCAGATCATCAATGAAGATGTTAAAGAGGACGGGGCTCAGCACTGATCCCTGGGGGACACCACTGGTGACTGGCCGCCATCTGGATGTAGCACCATTCACCACCACTCTCTGGGCTTGGCCCTCCAGCCAGTTCCTAACCCAGCACAGAGTGTTGTGGTCCAAGCCATGAGCTGACAGCTCAGACAGCAGTTTACTGTGGGGGACGGTGTCAAAGGCCTTGCTGAAGTCCAGGTAGACCACATCCACAGGCCTTCCCACGTCCACCAGGCAGTCACCTGATCATAGAAGGAGATCAGGTTGGTCAGGCAGGACCTGCCCTTCCCAAATCCATGTTGGCTGGACCTGAGCCCTTGGCCCTCCTTCGGGTGCGCAGTTATTGCCGCCAGGATAATCTGCTCCATCACTTTCCCTGGCACTGAGGTCAGGCTGACTGGCCTGGAGTTTCTGGGTTCCTCCATCCGTCCCTTCTTGTGGATGGGGACCACACTGGCCAGTTTCCAGTCATCTGGGACCTCACCGGTGAGCCAGGACTGGAGTAAAATGATGGAGAGTGGCTTGGCCAGCTCATCTGCCAGCTCTCTCAGCACCCTAGGATGGATCCCATGCGGTCCCATGGACTTGTGAGTGTCCTTCCTAGCCCTGAAAGATCTGTACAAACATAATTCAGTCAAGACGTTCATTTTAACCTTTTGCTTGTGCCTAAACAGCCCTCATCTCTCTCTGTCCATGAGGTTTATTCAAATATCTGGGGCAGAGCTGGCCAAAGACATCTCCTGCTCCATAATGGCTTTCTGATTCACTGGGAAACTGATCTAAAGCACAATTCAGCTCTCACAACATTGTCACAGGAAAACCACTGCTTTAAAAACAATTCTATTCTCTGCCACCTCAGTTTTTACCTAAATGATATTCTCTGCCGCCTCAGTTTTTACCTAAATGATTTCAAAGCAAGGTTAACCCCCGCCAGCCACCTAAACATATGCACTGGTAAGGCAGCTGGGCCATGCTGTGGAGGGAGGGAATAGATAAAAGGGAGTAAGAAGGTGGCAGCAAGCAGAAGCTGCCCAACTGAGCTCTGACACCTTGAGAAAAGCCTCTGGATGCAAATGGTTGAAACATCATTGCTCCCACAGGCCCCCATATCCTCCATGAGGATAGCAAAAGAAACAGTATTTGCAAATCACTGGAATCTCTTGGGTGAGAGCCCATAGCAGTCCTTTGAAATTCTGACATAGTTTCTGCATGTTCCCTTCTCTGGGCTACAAGGACTGCATTTTTCCACAGCAAAGACCCCAATGTCATGATGATGTGCTTGAAGCTAAGTTCTGCAATGAAATTTGTATGTGGCCTCTCCACTGACACGGTATGATGTGCTTGCATTTATTCATCAAGAATAAATTAGCACTGAAGGCAAGACATTGCAGGAAATAGTTTTGGTTAAAGGTAGGGATTATCTTTAGCCCAGCCATTTACTATCTTAAAGTCCCACTGTTTCAGCACAAACCTGCAGTCATTACTGAAGACATAAGCCAGCTTCCACCCAAGAACCAGAGCTAAATATGTCAACAGCAGTACAGTTACAAGTTCCTATGTATGCATCATAATGTATATTGATGGATATATGCAAAATACCTACCAGAAAAACTGTGAAAATGAAAGCAAAGATGTGGATGGATTACAAGGATGGATGAAAGCCTGTGGTCAGCAGAGTTAGGTGGGACATTTTGATTTGCAGTGTATTCACTCTTGCACAGAAATGCTGTTGGAAGTACTGCTTTGGCTTGGATGCATGTGTATTTTCATGACTGAATTACTTCACTGTCATGTAATCATAGACTGGTAGGGGTTGCAAGGGACTTCTGAAGATCATCTAGTCCAACCCCACTGCCAAAGCAGGGTCACCTACAGCAGGCTACACAGGAATGTGTCTAGGTGAGTTTTGAAAATCTCCACAGAGGGAGTCCAGTCCCTTAATCATCCTTGTAGCCCCCTGTTAAATTGCCTCTAGCACTTCTCTCTCTTTTGAACTGGGAGTCCAGAACTGGCCAGTTCTCCCAATGTGGCCTCATCAGGGCAGAGTAGTGGGGGAGGAGAACCTCCCTTGAGCTGCTGGACACACTTTTCTTAATGCACCCTAGGATACCAGATACTGTCACGCACTTACAATTCCAGTAAGGCAGTGAAACCAAAGAACAGCATTTTGAAACTAAGTATAAGCAGTATTACAAATGAAAACCTCAGAAAACATACCCATAAATGATACAGTGTACATCTGTCTGTTTGCATCCTTTTAGAAAAATACCCAGAGGAAGTACTTTTCATTATTGTCTATGCCTGTTTACCACAGGTGTAACCTTTTCATTGCATAATTAAGTATCCTTCATATTCTGAACCAGATGCATCATGGGTTGGGAGAGTTGTTAAGATTAGACTGCTTGTCATGCATCCATTCTGTTCTCCTCTCAATAATAAAAATAAAAAAGAACCAAGTCCATCAATGAGGGAAGATGACTCCAGAGGGACCAGTTTCATGTAGCCACAGTTGTTTAGGAGATGTTGAATCACTGAAGGAAAAGAACTAGTTGCTAATGACTGAGAGAGACACCCTGTATTTATTTCAGAAGATTTCTATCAGTCTTTTCTCTCTTTCAGTGTGACTAACTGCATGTAAAACAAACAAACAAACAAACAAACAAACAAACATAAAAAAACATTAATATCAGTAATTAAACATTATTGCATGAACAATGTTAAGCATATCTACAAGAAAGGATTAAGATTGTTTATATTTCTGTTAATATTAGCTGAAAACTTCCTGTCTAAACAAAGCTGTCTTTTTTTTTTCTTTTTCTTTTTTTTTTTTTTGTGACAACTACAACATTCCTGTAATATACTTCACCTGAAATTGAGTGTATATATACTCTTTAGCTGGACACTATTTTAACATCATTTGTCTTTGAAAACTGAATGCAGTCATATGCCAGGAGGACAGAGGCACAGACAACTGGTTGGTTGTTAATCGCAGATTATTTGGTCAGACTGGTCTGGAATCAGCCTATTTTTCAAATTCTTCTGCTCTACTGCCTGGTGAAGGGGTCATTAGTGGGGGTGGGCAGAGGAAGTCATTGCCCAGCACCTAAAGTATGCTTTGCATTTTGTATAACTTTGACTAGAGTTTTCAATACCTTGGAGAAACATATTTTGCATTTTTTATACCAAAGGTACAAGGAAGTGGCAATATAATCCAGCAAGTCTTTGCTCATGTAACTGAGACTAAGACTGATAGATCATGACCTGAGATTGTCCCACTATGCTTGGTACAGAAAGAAGTTCTACAAGGAGGCTTGTTCACCTGCTTTTGAGACACGTATATGTATGCGCACCTGCATATATACCTAACTAAATGGCTACTCTCCCAAACTAACCATCTTGACTAAATTCCTACAGAGGTGGGGGACAACATATCAGTCATTTTCCTGTTACAACAGGGCTAACAATTACAAGTAGAGAAGTACTGAATTTATATTTATATACTTGGTAGCTGGGAGTCTGTAGAAGAATCACATACATAGTTTAGAGATTTGCACTTATTTCTCTACAACACTAAAAAGCTAGGACTTCCTTTTATACCAGATGTATCTTTATAGCCCTGGTATATTCTTGCATAAGTGGCATAAGGTCAATGAATCTTGAAGAGGAAATTTGACCAAATGACTGTAGGTGTGTTGTAGATAGGCAAAACTTTTTCTTCAGTTTTACTCCTTGCAGAATTGAGTGTGATGAAGGAAGGATGAGCCTTGTTTCTTCAGCCAGGCATTCTGGCCCAACCTGCTGGGTATTTTTGTGCAACTATGCCCAGAAGTACAAGATTTGATTCTTTCCAAAATCAGCAGCCAAAATTTCATCATTAGGATACATCTTTTTGTGTTATTCCCCAAAATAATTTAAAGAAATTAACACGAGATTACTTGAGAATTGGAAATGGCTGGATGCTGTGCCAAATCTGTTAGCCAAAATACTGCAGGTAGAAGTAGCTGCAGTAGGAAGTTTCTAGAACTTTTTGGTTTTGCAAGATACTGCTAGATAACTGTGGTCCGTCAAGGGATATAATACTTCCATGTCAAGTTATCATGGTCAGTTGTTATGCAACAAGACAACTGCCGTGGTACTATCTATCCATCACAGTTTCATAAAATAAAACCCTGTTGTACATTCTTCAAAATAAGTGGGAGGATAATAAATATCCTGTTAATATGCTGTTAATTTCATTCTTGTGTCTTGTGTCTATGTTTGTTGGGGAAGGAGGTGTTTGTTTGTGGGTTCGTTTGTTTCCTTGCTTTTGTTTTGTTTTTGCAAGGAGCAATAGGTCTTAAATCTTTCAGGGTCTCAAAAGCAACACCACCATCTAGAAGCAAGATTTTTATTTATACTGTATGACAGAAATACTTCTACTCAGATGGATCCAAAACTGGAAGCAATGCTACCACATCAGTGCTGCTGCTTAATGAGCCTGATTATTTATTCAAAACAGATTAAATTTTTCAGAACAAGATTGTATCCGTCCAATGTAGATAATACAATTATGATATTTGGATCACTCTTTAAAGTATGTACTAAAGCCCAGTGCCATCCCACCTAGCTTCGGGCACCTAACTGATATATTTGTTACGAGCATGTTTGCCCTAGTGTCACTGCATACTGAATGAAGAAAAGACAGACATTTTCTGTCACCATCTGGGTATTTGGTGAATTCCAAGGACAGAAGCTCCTGTTTTACTTAAGTGCTTTGAAATACTGTTCATTCTTTCCAACTTCCTCAGGTTTCACCCTTGGCTCAAAACTAAAAAGATTATTATAATTTCTTCCATATTGCTCCCCATTGATTTTTCAATTTAGAATGGTAGGCTGAACATGAGCCTGCAGTGTGCCCAGGCAGCCAAGAGGGCCAATAGCATCCTGGCCTGCATCAAGAACAGTGTGGCCAGCAGGAGCAGGGAGGTCATTCTGCCCCTGTACACTCCACTGGTTAGGCCGCACCTCGAGAACTGTGTCCAGTTCTGGGCCCCTCAGTTTAGGAAGGATGTTGACTTGCTGGAACGAGTCCAGAGAAGAGCAACAAAGTTGGTGAGGGGTTTGGAATACAAGCCCTATGAGGAGAGGCTGAGGGAGCTGGGGGTTGCTTAGCCTGGCTAGGAGGAGACTCAGGGGTGACCTTATTGCTCTTTACAACCACCTGAAGGGAGGTTGTAGACAGGTGGATGTTGGTCTCTTCTCCCAGGCAGCCAGTACCAGAACAAGAGGACACAGTCTCAGGCTGTGCCAGGGGAGGTTTAGGCTGGATGTTAGGAAGAAGTTCTACACAGAGTGATTGCCCCATTGGAATGGCTGCCCGGGGAGGTGGTGGAGTCACATCATTGGAGGTGTTCAGAAGGAGACTTGATGGGGTGCTTGGTGCCATGGTTTTAGTTGTTTAGGTGGATTGGATTGGTGATGGGTTGGACGCGATGATCTTGAAGGTCTCTTCCAACCTGGTCTATTCTATTCTATTCTATTCTATTCTATTCTATTCTATTCTATTCTATTCTATTCTATTCTATTCTACACATTAAAATTAAAAAAGCATGTTTAAGTTTTAGGGTATCTATGTATTGCATAGGCTTTTGCATAGAAATTAAAAACAATGCATCAAAATGAAAAAACCCTTGTACACACATTTACTCTGTGCTGTTGCCCAGGACTGACCTCTATTAAAAACATTTTATTTGACCATTTTAATTTCAGGAGAAACAAACAAAATGCCAGTTGTGAAAAGTTTTGTATTTCTGAATCCCAAGGGCCCTTGGAAAAAATAGTCATGCACAGGAGAGAGGAACAGTGTTTAGGACACAGATTGTTTTATGCTGAAGTAATTGATATAACTTAGAAGTGACTCCAGTGCCCAGTTTTGCATGCTGTGTGAAGGATGATAGGAGAAGTAGCAGTAGCATTAATTTCAGAGAGCATCAATGATATGTGCTGCATTGACTGATTCCAACTCCAGCATCCTTGTGCCGATAGGCATCTCTCCAGGTTTCCATGAATTTAAAAATTCACCAGCACTTCACCAAAACAAAGGTCTTAATCTTGAAAAGAGAAAATAAAACAACCAAAACCAAACATACAAAAAAGGGGTGTGGGGCAGAAAGCTGATGATGGGGACTTCTGCACAGGGTTGATTTCTTGAAGCTCAGAGCTCTACTATCAGATTCTTGTGGCCCTTGGCCACTGTAGTACAACTACACAACACAGGCATCCTGGTAGCAGGGTCTGGACACATCACAAGGTGAGGTAGGAATGATTTGGGAAGTGCACAGCCTTGTGCTGCTGCAAATATGTTACAGAACTAACAGTGCCCAGACACTTCATCTCCATTGGGCTCTCCAGACTGGAAGGCTACAGTCACAGGTGTAGCTGCTTTAGATCACATTGGTTGCAGTATTTCCCAATGGAAATCCCAAAAGAGAAGGAAGGAAGCCTCCTAGGGGCTTCACTATGTGTGAGCCAAGTCAGCTTACAAAATATGAAAGGAATTCTTCTTGCAAGAGGCCATGAAGGAGCCTTTGGGGCTTCCTGTTAAATATTTTCTGAGGCCATGAAGCACTCTGCAGACAGTATTTATGTAATGCTAGGGCTCTGTACACCTTTTCCCTGCTCCTTCCACAATGAACTGTCAGCTGAAGACATTCTGAGAGTTACTATGACCTGCTTATGTCCAGAGCTGCCTCTAGCACACAGGGTGAGCCTCTCTGGTTCACTTCAAAATCAAATTCCATAAATATTTATTTCAGTCACATTTGCAGGAATCAAGAGACTCTATTGTAATTGCATTCTGCCTGAAATTCACAATAATCAGTTGGCACTTCACATTGGCTTTTAATGCCTGAGTCCAGAGTAATACTCTGAACAGTCATTGCAAAAGCAAAATTTATCTCTAAAAAAAGTAGCAAAAGTATTTCATACCATGGAAATTTGTATGTCAGAGAAACCTTAGCAAACCTGTTGCACCCTCCCCTCGCAACCCCATGAGTGCTGATTGGTACCTCCTTTTATGCTTTAAGCTGTTTTAAAATTATGATCAAACAACTCCTGATAAAAAGAAATTAATATTTACTCTTCTTCACGCAAAATTTCTTCCTGTGCCAAGGATCACAGTGATGAGCAAAGTGGTATAATTGCATGCCCATGCAGGCCTCCCTGCTGCCTTTGGCATGTGCCAGCTGTATGCAGAATTAAAAGAGATTAGCACAAAGATGCTACCTTGAAAGCAAGCCTTGACATAGATTTGCTTGGCTGATTGCGTTTTTGCCTACACACCCTGGCTGTCAGATCTGATACTTGTTGGACTGTGTCTGAAGACAGCTCTGGCTCTCCAAGCATAAGAAGGTGTGGAGGGCTGGGCTGGCAGCCCCTTTGGAGCCAGACCTGGCTATCTCCTCCCAGGGTAGCCATACAAGGTGACCTGGCTATTCTGCCACTCTTCCATCCCAAAACCTTGGAGTCATCCTTTAGCACTTCCACTCCACAATCCCAGTGGGCTGCAATAGAGACAAGAAGTGAAAATCTTCCCTGTTCCATGGCAGTAGGCAGTGGTCTCTGCACAGCACTGTGCCAGGCCAGCAATGGTGCTATGCTTAATCCCAATTATATTTACAACATTTCTTGTACTTGTCAAGGATGCATTAGGTGTTTACCTTTGAGTGCGGTGATTTGGTGTTGTTTGTCCAAAAGCTGTGCTACGAGAGCTAAGGAAAACCAATTTTTTGCATTACATTTTAGTGAAAAGTTCTCTCATACTACTTGAGGGCTAATACATTGGCTATTTTTAGAGCAAAACTAAAAAGGCCCAGTGGAACTACCTGTGCATTTTTAAGTTTTTTTATTATTATTATTTTAGACACAATAAGGACCTAACTGTCATAGAGGAAATCACTAAGAGAAAATCAAACATTTCACAAAAACCCCACCTTTGTACCTTTTGACTGTTCAACATAATTTACAAAATACTTAGAGTAAATAAAATACAAGTTTGTAAAGCGCCCTCAGCTAATTTTGCCATCAGCTTAATAATTAAACAGGAGCCACCCCTGATTCACTGTAGACAAGAAGTCATATAAACAACTTCAGACTTTAGTTACACTCTTTAGCCCAGTGTGAGGTGTTCTGTGTAAGAATGTGTTCACATGCAATTTTTTATTTTTTTATTTCAAATCAGAAGGTGTTTCAGTGCATGTTATTAAACCACTTCAAAATCAGATCCACATGGATGCACGTGGCAAGATGGTGTAGATATCTGCCTGGTCCTACCACTGGGATCTCAGCTGCGTCCCTTTTCTTGCTTACTGGTTGATCACACTCTCCACTCCAAACATTCACTCACCACTTGAGCACCAGTAGACACCAAAACTACACTGTTCCTTGTGCACCCAAAATCGTGGCAAATCTGTGTACAGCAGATTCATCTGCTCAGCCTATCAGGGTTCACTTGCACTTCTGCAGATCTCTGCTGTACAAAACCATGGCCCATTTTTTTTGACATGACACTTTTCCAACAAAATTTTTCCCTGTCATTGAGTTATATTCTTCATGGCACTATTATCCAAGCAAAGCATTTTTTCTCCTTTATCATTAATGACATTTAGTTTGATGTTTATTTTAAAATCTCTGAAGCTATCTTTAGATCTTTTGCATCTTGACCAACTAATTCTCTCACTTTGAACAGCATATACTGTGAACATTCTTTATGTAAAAAATCCCACAAGCACTATACTGAAACCCTTATCAAATAAAAGTTATGTTCTCACAAAGGACATGATATTTTCATTAATCACCACCAAAACCTGTCAGAGAAGCACGTGACCTGTTGCCATGTGTCCTCTTTATAGGACATCACAACAGGTTATAAGCTGAGCCTCATCTGTTTATCTCATAGCTCTCTGCAACTTTATAATATTCATGCCCAGTTCATGCTCCATGAGCAGAGTACTTCTGGAAGTGTTACTACATTGTTTTCCCTGAGGAAACCCTTTTCATTTGCTTGCCCCTTCTTTTTTTTTTTCCTTTTTTTTTTCCTTTGTTTTTTTTTTTCTTTTTTTTCCAGTTTGAGGATAAAAGGCAACAGAGCAAGAGGGTGACTAGTAAATGGGGGACAATCATTTTCAGGGGACTTTTTTAAAGCCTTCTACATTCCTACATGAATGTCAGTATCATGCAAGCCTCTACATAGGACATCACTAATAAAGTGGTCTTTGATACTAAGAAAGCTATCTGCTCCTGCTCACTGTGTCAGATCTTCGGCTTCATCCTGCTCCAGATGCCAAGATGGTGGAGTCACCATCACTAGAAGTGTTTAAGGAGAGACTGGATGAGGCACTTGGTGCCATGGTTTAGTTGATTAGATGGTGTTGGGTGATAGGTTGGACTTGATGATCTCTAAGCTCTTTTCCAACCTGGTTAATTCTATTCTATTCTATTCTATTCTATTCTATTCTATTCTATTCTATTCTATTCTATTCTATTCTATTCCATTCCATTCCATTCCATTCCATTCCATTCCATTCCATTCCATTCCATTCCACGCTATTCTATTCTATTCTATTAATTTCTTTTCATCCAAGAACAGCAGCATTTCTTTAGAAACTGCAGACTCTTCAGAAAAAACCTGTGAGAATTTTCCCTTTGGTTTCAAGCTTCTCTTCCATGACACTTGGAATACACTGGTCCTGAAGGATCCTGAATGGATCCATTTGCCTTTGCACTTCTTCCTCAGTGAAAGACATAAAAGACTAATGAAAGCTAGTGATGGAGAACATACTTAGCTCACAGACAGTGGAAAAGAAGAGCAACACAAAATCCAAGGAAAAGCAAACACAAGAGTTAACAGTATTTGCCATAGAAAAGGAAGAAAACCCCAACAGCCTTCAGGAGATCTTTCCTATCAATGAACCCTTCTGGATTTGTCTCCTAAGCGAGAGAATATGCTTATGAAAACCCCTGTTGCTTTGCCACACACTCACATACATATCTCCCTCCTGCAGTTCTGCCCCAGCTCATTGACTACAGCAGCTACCCTTACCCAAGACATCCATACCCTGGATATTTATAGAAACTCTGCTATTAATTCAGTCTTTTGGTGGGTGATCTCCCAAAAGACGCTCTCCCCTGCATCCTGTGATTATTCATGAGTGCTATAAATATACAGCTGAGTGGGTTAGCAAGTCCTTTCCCACTCTCTGAAACAGATCTAATCTACCCAGATACTCTGATCCTTGTTCTCTGAGCAGGGCCCTCTTCACTGCTCCAAGACACTTGCAGAGGATATTTCTGAGACTACAGCACATGATGAAATAGAATACATCAGCTGTATTTCTACAGCTCTTCCAGGGAACAAGGAGAGAGGAAGCAGAGGCTTGTACAAGAAACACAGGCAGATGATTTGTCTTTGCAGCCTCACATAACCTGTAGCACAGCATCTTGAAAGTTTCTTGACTCCATTATCTTTAACCAGCAGCCACATGGTTGTACCTGGAATTGTGACACATTTAACAGCAACTCCTAAGACTGTGTCATTTCTTCTCCCTTCCAGGGAATCATGCCTGAGTCTCCACTCTTGTAACAGGAAGAATTCATATCAAACAAACTATTTTAGGCTATGCTATTTTAAGCCAGCCATACATTAGAGGATGTTAACTGACAGGACAAGAACCAAGGTTCAACAGAAAACTCAACAAGCCTATAAAAACATCAGCCACTGCCAATATGACCATTAGTGCAGGACAGCAAGAAATTCTCCAGAACACAACCATAAGGTTCTTCAGAGCTTACAATAGTAGGCAGAGCCTCACCTCATACTCTTCTGGTATGTTGTTATAGTCCTCCTTCTTATCATATGCACATCTCCTGAGAACTGCAGGAACATCCTTAGCTTATTCTGAGAGCAAGAGGCACAAGGTCCGTCAGGTTCAACTACAAAAGAAACAGCATACTGTTTCCTGTCTTCTATTTAAATGGTTGAGAGAAAAATAGTGTAAATCCTTTAAAATTAATAAATCTATGCAGCAATCCAGACAGATCTCTGACTGGAACTTAAAGAAAGAAGAAAGAAGAAAAAAAAAGGTTAGAAATTGTTCACATAAAAAACTTCAGTGTATGGCGATGTTAAGAAACTGCCCTAAAGTGACACAAAACCTACTTTTAAGCGACACAGAAATTTGTTTTCAGACTTTTCTGGAGACAGCATACTGATTAATCACAGGGAATGGAAACTAAGAATGCAAAAGGTGTGAGATGCACACAGAGAGAAATTCCATAGTATGTCTATTTTCACTAATACTACCAATCCAACACACATGAAAACACGGTCACAGACCAGATTTTGAAATCACCAAGCAGGAGCAACAATAATACAGAATTTTGTTTTCAGTTCTCATATATAAACTCTTACATGCACACAATATGGATGAAATTTTTTAGGAGGAAATACTCTCTCAACAATATTTTTCCTGGTACAGATGCCTTGGAAATCTGTTACATGTAGAAGTCAGGTGTCACAAAGAGAATCAGACCCTTATTTCTTTTTTTATCTGAATCCTATCCCACCCCTTCAAATCTCATGATGAACTCAAGCAATTTCAGGTTTTCATGCTGAAGATGGAGCGTGGACTCCAGTAGACAAGGAAATGTCTATCAGTTTCAGTGTCTTCAGGATGAAGTTGTAACCAACTGTAAATCACTTCAGAGCAGGAATGCATGGCCCATTATTTCTGGACCATAAACAAATTAATAGTTGAGAATAAGAATGTTTATTTTCTGTTTCTAGAAAGTGAGTGAGGAAATTAAATGAAAATTGTACATTGATTTAAAAGTGAAAACCAACAGGGATCATTTCTAAAACAACTCTCCAAAGTCTGCAAATTAAAAAAAAAAAACAAGCAAACAAAAAAAAAGAATGCTGTAAATCATTTTCCACCACAGCTACTATCACATGTTATTCCTTTGTCTTCCAGAATAAAGGCAACTGTGTCTGGAAGCAGCACGAGACAATGACCTATAAGATAACAAACGGACATAAACCAGCATGTGCAGAGAAAGGGTAAAGTATAGACACAGCTATATATGTATACAAGTGTGAGCCACATGGCCAGTGTCCTCACTACCCAATGTGACAGTACATGTGCACATATAGTTCCCATCAGAATTAATAGGGGCCAAGTGCTTTAAATGAGAACAGAACACAGTTACCCACTTTCTTGCTCTTTTTTTGGTGTGTGTGTGTGGTACATGAAGCCTGAGCTTCTGTAGCTGAGAAGACTGTGTTGCTGACACAATACCATGCAGATCTCCTGATATGCTTGTAGCAGTACAACACTTTTGATATGCACACAACCTCAATACCATTTTCATGTGTTGACATCCATTCCTAGACACGCTGGTCTTCGACTACTACCTTGTGCTGGTCCTGACCCCACAGCTCTTGGAAGTACTGCAACATCAAACCCCTTCCATATTTTTGTAAAGGCAGCTCATTCATTACCCACTGAAAATTGATACTAAAATATAATATACACAGAAAAGTGATATAGCAGTAAAATAATTAATGCAGCAACTGAAATAGAACAATGACAGATGCTTGTAAAAGTATGTCTGGACTTCCAAAAAAATAAATAACAGAAACATCAAAGAGCTCTCAGAATGAGATGTAAACAATTTATTACATCTTTATCAAATCATGTAAAATGTTCTCCTATATATAACTTAGGAAACCCTCTTTAGGAGATCTTCCTTTGGAGGAAATGCCAGCATCAAGAAGATTCACAAACCTTTACACAACTACAGGGAAAGCTGAAAGAGTATTGAAGACATTAGAGCAAATATGTCAGATTTTAAACTGACTCGCATGCTGAGGTATGAACTGTGACCTTCCTTACAGCTAACCCAAGCACCTGAACTTTCCAGTTGCTTGCAGCTGAGGTAAATGTGAGAAGGGTCCTCTGCCTAGCTGCTCATTCCCCTTCCTATGCCAGTGGGGTGCATGGAAAGGGTATCAAAACTAAACAGAGATGTCAAATTGTGTGGAACAGGCATTCGTGGATGATGAGACACATGTACCTTTTGGCACTTGATGAGATACTTGTATCTTTTACACTAATGTATTACAGGAAGTGTAATAGCCATAATGGTCTTGGTGCCAGTGAGGGTGTTTACCCCTCCTTTCACAACCCTTCCCAATGCATGCACAGTTACCCAGTAAAGACTGGAAGGATGCCACCAGTAATGACTCCATGTCCACATGCTCTACATGACCATGTGCCCTTCCACAACAACAGAAGTCTGTATTAAAGCTAAATAAGGCTTTGATTATGACTTTTATTCCTACGCTGTCCAGTGGGTGGGGTGTAAATAACACAATTTCAAAAGCATCCCAGAAAATAATGTGCCTTGGAGACATACATTTCTACTTTGCTCTGAAAGTGGGAGAAATATATTATGAGTAGTTATTCTATTCAGACACTACATATCCACCACATCACACATCAGCAGACCCACAAGCTGCATCTGGTTCTGCATCCATTCACTTTCAGCACTGCCAGAGGTCCAGAAGACAAGGTTCAATAGACACCACCACACTTAGGGGAGCTGTTCCTGCTCCAGCAGACACTTGGGAGCTTAGGAGGTGTAGCACTGGAATTGACAAGATGTTAACTTTTAGTAACACTGATGCTTTAAATACTGCTGTCCTCCAGAGTCATAGAAGACTTTTAAAAGAGTGACAATGGGCACATAAGAAATATAAAAGGAGGGGTGACCTCATTAGTGCTATGAACACATGAAGGGCAAGTGTCAGAAGGACAGAGCCAGGCTCTGCTCATGATGTTCAACAACAGGAGAAAGCCTGCAAGCTAGAGCATAGGAGGTTCCATGTAAACATAAGGAAAAACTGTTTCATTGTGAGGATGGCAAGATTGTGGAGTCTCCTTCTCTGGAGACTTTCAAGACATGTCTGGATGTGTTCCTGTGCAACCTGCTCTAGATTCTATGGTTCTGCTCTGGCAGGGGCATTGGACTACATGATCTTTCGAGGTTCCTTCTAACCCCTAATATTCTGTGATTCAGGAGATTTGGTGAGTCTAAATACTTTTTGTTGCAGAGGTTTCAAGTTTAAGAGAAGAAAGCAGAGATGCAGGAGTAAAGGAATAATTAATATAGGAAATTGCAACGGGACAAGAAGCTTCAGCATCTGGAAAACTTGAGTTTCTGAGAAAGGTAAGGCACACAAAAAGCTGAAGTATAAGAGAGAACAGAAAGGAGAAGCTGTGAATATAGAGGAGCCTTAAGAAATAGGAATAATACAAGAACCATTAACATCAATGGGGATCTTCCTGCTGGCTGGGGGGGGGGGGGGGGGGGGGGGGGAAAGGGCCAGTATTTAATCCCATTTGTATCAATTCATAGGTGATAAGTGGGGAAAAAATGAGATGGCCAACAGACCAAAAGAAAATGTGACAGAAAGGGCAGAAAAAAATCCCTAAAACTATACATTGCTTATCAGAGCTAGTCGCCTAGGAGTGTCTCACACCAGAGCAGCAATAAGGCTGCTGGTATCTGATTAAACCAGTGTGTGTGTTACCACAAAGCACTCTCTCACACAACACAGACAGATACAAGAGGAAGAGTGAAAAACACATTAAGAACTTTAAGACAGCTGACAGCTACTTTATGTGCAGTTATGGCATCTTATAAGTATGTGTGAAGGCATAGGGCAGCCTTGCTCAGCTTCAGGTCTTCTTCCATCAGCAATCCCACTCCATTCAGTGACATTATCTGGGACAAATGATCTTTAGTCTGGCCTGCAGGACATATTGTTATCTAGGTACTATTTACACAGACCCTTATTGTAATACTTCAATGAGCATTTTCTATGAAACATGCCATCCATTAGCTCCTAAGATGCTCTTAACATCTGACACACAGAAGGGACACAGTGCATCTGGGGAACTTCTTGTTTCACTGAGTAATAACAGTTCTTAAGAATGCTATGTGGTATGGGAGGAATTCATCTCCTGTAAAAAAGGAAACAAGTCAAAGAGAGCAAGACATGAGATCATTAAGGACTGCTGTGAGGGGTCAAGGGTTCTTTTCTGAATTGTGCTTGGTTCATACCTCTCTAAATCATAATGTTGAGTCAGTATTATAAAGTCACTACATATGTATGAGTTTTAACATTTCTGAGCACTCTCAACACCTATTAGCCCTGGTAAGAGCTGGAATTTCTCAAAGGCTTTGAAAACTAGGTCCATTATCTCTTTTAAAGCATGTTATTTCTTATCCTCCCCTCTTCCACTTCTTTTTTCTTTTACTGTAATCATTATCAGTGTACACATTGTTCATGGCAGAAACAGCTAGTATTTCAGTGCCTAGACTGCCCTTAATCCCAGTGTGTGTAGACCTGTGTAGATGTAAGCCTAGATGCAGATTTCAGCCTAGCATGCTACTAATACAAATAGTGGCCTCTCTTTGAGGGGCATTCTCCCTATGGCCATGTTCTATGGGGCATGCAGAATGGCAAGCTGGCTTATGAGGAAATGTGTCTTTCCTAGGAGGTTCTGATCTTCCCAAGCAGCTCTTAGGATGTAGGTAACCTTACCTCAGGCTGCCTTCATCTGCAGGTATTCCACACTGCTGTACAGACATGGAGACCCTTATCAACCTTTCTCTCCAATCCCTTGTTAGCTGGGCAGCTTAGATCTACCCAAGATATCTATTTACTTGTGTTGTTAAGGGAATAGGTGTTAGGCTTCTACAGCTGTGTTCCAGATGTCATGTTATAAGGTTCTTTCTTACCTCCTGACTTACATTGTCAGCAGTGAATTGTCCCAGCCAGTAGCAGCTGAGATATAACTGACCATACAGTCTCTGCACACTGCTGGTGAGCCTCAAAACACAACTTGGATTATATTTTTCAGAAGCAGCTTTGAGAGAATTTTGAGATAATTACAGGGAACTGAATTGGCAAGAAAATCATGGTAACTAAACTTGACATGGGACACAACCACATCGTTTGCAAGCACAGCACACCACAGAGCTCTGACTCAGGACCCTTATGGACTCAGCAGAAGTGACTCAATGCTGGGGACCTGGGGGTACTAATCATTGCAGGGGCTCATCTCCATCCCCATCTCCTGCTGTCCTTTGGCCATGCCCAAGGTGGCTGTGGCCTGGACCAGACCTAACTGTGCCCACTGCTCAGACATGTGGGTCAGGGCCCAGATGCATAGGGTGGCCCCCAGCAGGGCAGTGCTTCTCCAGGCTCCCAGACATTAAAGAAATAAACATCACAACTTAACCAGACCTGCCTGAACAGCTCTTGTGAAGGAGGCAGCAGGGTCGATGTTAAACCTACCCTAACCTATGTTGCTTCACAGTCCAGAGTAGAACATGGCCACTGACAGTGTAAAGCAACAGATCAAGCTGTAGATTTTCTTTACGGAAGAGGCAAGCACCTCGAGAAAAATAGTTGATAAGACAACAGTGGGCAGTAACACAGGGTGCCCCCAGTATTATGATGGCTAAATACTGCACATTAAGCATCACAGAGAAACAAAGATCATGCTTCCAGCATTGAAAAAATACTATCATTGCACCAGTATGAACTTGGGATAACTTTACCTTCTGGCTTTGTGCATCTTTGTTGTCCCCGAAGAGATCCATATACAGCAAGACATCCCAAGAAGATAACCACTGCCAAATTAGTTTCTTGCTGGGTTTTGTGTGTGTGTGTGTGTGTGTGTGTTTTGTTTGTTTGGGGTTTTTTGTTTGGTTGGTTTTGGTTTGGTTTGGTTTGGTTTAGTTTGGGGTTTTTTTTGCTTGCCCCCTCAAGAGTCCTAATCTAAACAGCCACATCCTTCCCTGATGGAAAGCATCAACATTTCAGTGAAAAAGCATACCATGGTACATGGTGGTCGATGGCAGTCTGGGAGACAGCTCTGCGTTTTGCTTCAGTGCAAGGAAACTTTCTTGAATTGTGCTCAAATGCACTGAATCACAGGGGGATCCTACTGTCTCTGAAATGAAAATTACCCCATTTACCCTGAAGACCCCAAGTGTCAGGGTCTTGGCAGACATTTTGTTGGCATTTTGAAAGCTTTCAATATGAAATCCAGAGATTCAGTTTTGTTGTTTTGGCTCAGTTCTTGACTAGTTCTCAGATGGAAATAACTTATTTTCCACTGACTAAAATTCTTGAAAAAATATGAAGCAAATCCCATCTCTTGCTTCAAAAAAAAAAAAAAAAACTTTGTTGATATTATGAATACTAAAGTAATTTTAAAAGTTTGAATATGTTAATTCTGTATTCTGTGGATGTGCCATTTTAATTTGCAAATGTGACTGCTACTTGAACCAAGACTTTCACCTGAAAATTAAACTATCCATTCATATGTCTCCATCTTCATGGTATAACATCTGCTAAGCCTCTGCTTGCTTACATTCATTATTAATTAAAATCTGGTTCTTTACTGTACAATCCATTCAAAATATCTCAAATTTATTTTGGTTTTAATCATACAATAGTCCTTCACCACTTTAGGAGTTTAGTCGGTTCGCTTACAATTTTAGTTATTTTTCTTTTCAAAGTTTTGCCACCTTTGCCTACTTCTTGCCACCTTTGCTTAGAGTTTAATTTCTCCATTCTTTCAGGTGTTTTCCATTTCCACAAGAAAAATACGTCCTTCTGTAACCACACACACATACTGGGGTTAACTGCTCCAAAGGAAACTTTTATAATCTTATCACATAACGTTGTGTTAGTGGGGTGTAGCTCTTCGCTTGAGATGGTGTGCTTGCTGCTACACCTACAGTCTTGGCAATAGGCACCACACCTCAACCATGATGTGCCCACTTTTCAGCAGGGGCAGAAATGGACAGCCTGGAGAGCAAGAGTTCTGCAGGAGACCTGGGTGAAGAGTGACACTGCAGTGGTGATGTTCATGTAAGCTACCTAGGTCACCATAAAGGTCTTCCTTTCATGCCCTGAGGCTGAGAGCATAGTAAGGGGTCACAGATGCAGGGCAAGAATAGTAATAACATGCAGAAAAGAAAGGAGGCACAAGCCTTCAGACAATGATGTAGGCACTTAATGTCTGAAGTACTGAGCCACAGGATGTGGATGGGAAACCCCAGGAGCTGTTTCACTGAACTCATTTCCCCTTCTTTCTCTGCATTTCACTTTCTGTATCATGTCTGGCTCAAAGTGCTGTGATAACTTACTTTTAACATGCACAATCTGCACACTGCTGTATCTTGAACCAAGTCTGTCTTAACGCAATGCTACCAATACCTGGCCATGCTCTAATCATCATCTTATTCCTAGAGGAAGGTGGCACTGGCAGAAGCAGACAGAACAAAGCATGTGGTGACATTAGTTGATATACAACATGCAGCTGAAATATATCCTGTGGGCATATATTGTATTTACACATGATATGTACGAGACTACCTCTCAAAAATACCATTACAGTTATAGAAAAGAAGATGAAGAAGAAAGGACATCCAAACCTGCAGCCTTCATAGGAGCTTATACTCACCTTGTAAAAAGTCACATTCTGTCCATTTTCATCATCCCAGAGGTATGCAGAAAATAGATAGGAATATAAGAGGTGCATGCATTTGGCTACTGTGTTTATTGACAATTTCTGAGACAAACTCCAAAGTGATGTATTAAAGGAATGTCAGTATTTTAAAGCATTTTAAATCAGAATATTATAATCTAAATAAAGAAATGTAAAATATATTATTTTGAATACATTATGAGATGCTGTGATTCAAAAAACATTTATAAAATGTTAGAAATATTACAAGATCTTGTCCTCAGTCATTCCTGTGGTAGATTTACAGAGCTAGTGTGCCAGTTTTACTGAGGCTAAAGAAAGGAGAATACATATCTTTAAAACAAATAGAGTAAGTCAAAATAATTCAACAAGCACATAGCCATGACATGTAAGTGGATGAAGATGTGAAAAGTCACAATTTTTGAAGTTTCCAAAATCTTCTCAGCTTACACTTAATAATGACTGACAGATGTCTTCTTTCATGTAGTAAACAAATGTACTTTGATCATTATGGTTCAACAGCATTAAAAAAAACAAACAGGGTTTTTTGTTTTATTTTATATAAAATTAAAATATTCTTTTTTCTCTTTTAATAATTACTAAATTAAACAATATTTCATTTAATAGTAGCTTAAAACAGCTGAAGGCACAGAACTAAGTACAGAAATGGTGTTACAAATAAGAATTGTATTTCAGCACTTCATTTGGACATAACACTGCATAACACATCTTGTTAATATAAAAAAAGAGAGCAGCAGTAGAAAAATGGAGAGCTAAGATATGTTCTAATGCAATCAGATAAATAGCATACCACTTTGAATTGTAATTTTTTTTTTAATTGACCTACTGCTCATTTCTGTACTTACCATGACAGTCTAAAATAAATGATCAGTTTTCCAAATGACAGAGTATTCTTTCAGGAACTCCAGAAAAGTAAATCAGTAACAGACGTATAAAGCATTGGATAAATGTCAGTATGAAGAAATTACAACTAAGGCATTAATAAAATATAACATGAATGACTTTTTAGTCTTGACAGACAGAAGTTACCAAAATTTTATCAAGCTCCAAACTTAACAGAAAAAGGAGAATCTTCCAAGAGCTTAATTGCTACTAATACATGATGCCTAGCATTCAGTTTCTCTTTGATAGCTAATGAATGTCAGAGTGAATGAAGACCTGAAGACCTCTCTTCTGAGTGGTAACATAAATATATGCATGTATGGTTAGCATTGCTTTTCTTACGTCTCACTTAGCAGTATGGAAACAAACTCAGTATTTTATCAGCAGGTCACTCAGGATCTCTAGGTCTAGGCAACATCTAGTTCTCAGTTTCAATTTCACTGTCAAGTAACCCAAATAACATCAGCAAATGCTGCTCTCCCATTATTCATCATTTGCTCACTCACTCAGAAATTTCCAGGGCAGAATGGACTCCTTTGCCCTGAGAAATTGAGGTGTATTAACTGAGATATTGCTGTAAATAGTCCTCATTGATCCTGGCCTTTACTTTCTGTCACAGGTAGCAGGGCACAGTTTGCCACCTCCTGGTATCATTGACAAAATATCTTTCCATAGTGGAAATATCTTGTCTCCTCACAGATGACATTTTGATCAAAATGGCTATTTCTTCTTCTGGCTTTCCTATTCAAGTAGCCAAGACATAGAAAGTTAAAACAAGAAAACAGGGAAAACAAAAAGGGGTAGACCAGCAGCCCACAGAGCCAGACCAGGAGCTGTTTACTGAAACATCTGCACTGCAACACCTGTGGCAAGTGGCTGCCAAGAGGACTACAAAGCTTCTGGGGTGTTTTGCTGGGCAATTGTTGGACAAAGCTTTTCTGTGCAATGGGACAGCACCGATTCACAGTCCCAAGCACCCTTTTGCCAAAAAGGAGTTGTCCAGCCCCTTCCACTTCATAGAAGAGAGCAGCTTCTGCACAGCACATGGGGAAGGAGGACAGGCAGTTAGGCCAGGACCACCAGAGTTCCAGTATAGCCTTATTCATAGTTAAGTGGGGTCATATTCATTAGGACTATCAGCTTTGAAGCAATTTTTCCATAATTTTGCCCTGTGTAGTCCTTATTTCCTATCAAGGTCCTAAACCAGAAGAGTTTGTTACTCACCTTCAGCAGAAATACACCACTCGTTGCCCTGCATTAGCTTAAACTTCTGGCTATAAAAAGCCTACTTCTGCTCTCTTGCAAAACTTTTCTTGCCTATGGAGTAGCACTGCAAGCAACCTGACAGAGGAGCCTATGGCATGAATCCCAGCAAGATGATGCTTCAGCTCCAGACAGCAGGCTTCCAACAAAAGACACTGCAGAAAACCGATCGGGCAACCTTGCATGCCTGCCAGGGCTTCATGAGGTTGTTGTAGTTGTCTTGTTTGGCAGTTCATCATATCCAGTTCTGACAGAAAGCTTTGCTGCACCCATAGACATCATACAAGTATGATTAAATTAGATGTTTGTAGGATCCAGATGTCAACATTTTTTCCCAAGTGCAGTTCCTGTCACTGAGGCCATCTGCACACCTATCACTATGCTTGAGTTGCTATTGTCCCATCAGTAACTCTGTCAAGGGGTACTTTACTAAAGGCATGCTCTAATTGGTAGCTCTACGTCAAACCAGCCGCATTTTTGCTCAGAATTTCTGAGTGCTTCACCCCAAGTCATCCATCTCAAGCACTCCCAAGATCCCATTATAAGAGAGTAGTAGTAAAGGAGAGGGGCGGGTGTAGGAGAAGTAAACCTCCCTCAGGCATGCCAATAGCTCCAGCTAAGTAAGGATGACAGGGAATTTCCTCTCTCCCCCTCGCGTTTTTATGGACGGTACAAATACTCTCCGGCGGAATCTGCCGTCTCACATTTCAACCCATCTGCCCGTAACGCCCGGTGTTTCGCCCGCGGCCGTGCCCTGAGGGCAGCAGCCGCCCCCTCAGGACCAGCTCCCCCGATCGGACGCCAGGCATAAGTGGGTGCTGAGCGGCGAAGGGGCGGGGTGAAGCGGGGCGGGCCGGGGGCAGACAGGGACCGCTGGAGGTGGGAGCGAAGCTTGCTCAGAGACGGCGGTGGCGTAGAAGCAGCGTTTGTGAGGCGTGAGCTGAGGGGACGGACGCCGAGCCGTGGTAGGGGCAGAAGGAAGCCTGGAGGGGAGGTAAAGCGGGCGGGTGGGAGTACCAGGGCGGCTCCAGACAGCGGCGGCAAGCGCGGAGCCGCGGGGAGCGGCGACAGGGCAAGGGCGATCCCAGCCCCGCCCGGCCCAACCCGACCCGGTCTAGCGCAGCCCAGGGGGCCGAACGGCGTCGTGCAGCCGGCGAGGTCGGATCGGCCACAGAGCGCCGGGGGACGCGGCTGGGACGCAGCAGGCAGTTTTTCCTCCAGGGGAGCCTTGCTGGCACCCTGGCTGCGCCCTTGCCTCTGTCCGCCCCCCTACCTGAGCGGCGGGCTGCGCTCCGCTGCCCGTCGGGGCCGACGGTGCCGCCGCGCAGCCCTCCTGCGACGAGCGACGGGCGAGGTGTCCGTGGCCCGCTGGGCTGAGAGAGAGGCGCTGCATCTCCTGCAGGGCCGATTGTGTTGTGAGCGGGAAAGGCACCGTGCAGGCGGTTCCTTTAGGAGGTCACGTAAAGGCGTCGTGGCAGGCACGGAGCGGCGGCGGGCTTAGTGAAAATACCGAGACTGTGAGTAGAGAGGAACGTTTCCCGTGTGGGACGGTCGCTCCGCGGGCACATCGAAGATAGCCTTGGGTAGCTTAGGAAAGATGTTCATCACCCCAAAAAGCTCAGGTCGCCGCAGTAATGCAAATTTGCCAACAGAGCATTGGAGTTTGGGGGGGGGGGAAGCAGGCCAGGAGCGCTGCGAGGGGGGAAGAATTAAAGGCGCCTGCTTCTAACGTGCTGGGAGCTTCTATATGAGAGGTGCTTGTGTGCTACTCGGAATTACAAATGGATGTCTGTAAGCCAGGAAAAATAACCGCACACCAAAGACTTTAGTGAGCGTGTAAGCTACCAGAACATTCTCTTTAATGAGAAAATCATATTTTTAAAGTTTATACGTCCAAGACGTTCTGCAGGAGATCTTTGTTGTCTAAACTTCATTTGCACGTAGCATAGCTTTAGGAGTGGAAATGTGTATTGAAATGTGTTGCTGTTCTCAAAAGCCTCTTTTGTTCGTTAATTTAATACTAACAGGGGATGCCCGATAAATTACACATGGTGGCGAAAGCATATGGCTGCGTGTGGAAGAAAAGGGTGAACTGCAATGTGGTGGTAATGCCTTGAAGGGGGTGCCTCGTCTTTTTGGTCAGTTCTATTCATGGGTGTTTGAAAGGCAGAAAAATGTAATTCTAGCTGAATTAACAAATGCATAGCATCGTATTTTCCTGTGTTGGCAAAAGTAGGTAGCAGAAGTTAAGTCCTACTCCCTTTTGTGCTTTATTCTGACTTGTTGCTTTGACTTCAGAGATCACAAAAACTGAGAACAGTTTGGCTCACAGTTTGAAAACAGAAATGTCTTACTCTTCCAGCTGTAGAGCACCCAGTGACTCATCTGATGGTAAAAGCCCTCAGCTCCCCATGGGCCTCTTACCAGATCACTCACTGAGAGCAGAGTGCAGTTGTACTGGGGATGGTCACTGAAGAACTTTGGTATCCCCATTATCACAGATTGCTCATTGCCTCCAGCGTTGGGAATTACACATTCCCAGAGGAAAACTGAAGGCTGACTCCAGCTTCGTTATGTGGAGAGCTGGTCAGAGGTATGGCTCTGGGTCTCTGCCTGTAGCACTGTGTGGTGGGGCTGCAGAGGGCAGTGGAGGTGTGCCTTGCCACGAGGCAGAAGAAGGGGTCGTGGCCCTTCATCTTTGTCTTGGCCATTGCTCTTTCTATGATACATGTGGAACAGGGACCATACAGACCCTGGTATACCCTAGAGATATGAACATGGAAGCAACCTGGAAGCATGCGTGACCTTACTAGGATTGCTGACTGCTGTAGGAAACCATGGTAACTACTGTGGAACCCCCAAAGGATGGTGGTAGGCAGAGATATTACCCTGGGGGGCAAATTGCAGTGCTCACTGCTGACATCAACTACTCCTTCCATCCTTGGAGCAGAGATCCAAATAGGTGAAAGAGGCATATGAATTGTTCTTAACCTGACTGTGTTTTTTTGACACTGTACCATTGCCTTTCAGTAATTTACCAAACCAAGCTTGCCATCACATTGATGAGAAAGTATAGCGAGATTGCCCCTGCACTGCCAATGGATTTATCTTTATCGTGTTACCTGCTGGTACAGCAGTAGAGGCTCTCCGTCTTACTGTAGAGAGCATGAAACTGCTTTGCAGTGGTGTTGAGCACTCAGCATACTGAAATACTCAACAGCATACCACAGGCAGGCTCTTCAGGTCTTTTTAAAAATATTTCAGGCTGAGGTCTGTACTTTGCAAGCTAGTGGCTAGTCCTCTTTATGTGACTGTGATAGTGATGTTCTGACAAGTAAGTTTTAGAGCTGTCAGAAAACAGTCTCACAGGTATCTTGATCTCACTGCTGCTGTCTTCTTGTTATAATATACAACCAACTCTAATATTTCTAACTGTTAACAAATTAATATCCTTTCTGAGTTACTGGCTACAAAGCAAGAGAAAAACAGAACATAGTGTTGATGGAATATAGTACCTAGAAATGTTACTGCCAGAAAAGAATAAATTTCTATTGATTCCATTATTATTTATAGTCCATTTCAAGTGGTTTGTGAGTGATACTCTTTCCCTGCAAGTCCTGGCGAATAATAAGGTTACATCCTCCATTTCCCTGCCACTAGGCTGGTGGTGGCAATGATTTTCCCTGTGGTACTAAGTTTGGTGTAGTAACTTTAAGAGAAGGAAGTAATTAAAAACAATGGAAGAGACCCTGTATAATTTCAGCCAGGGAAACTGGTATAGCATCATTACCTTTACTAAAGTCATAACAGATTACAGCTGCTGAGTTGTGGCTGATAAAGGCCTATGTCTGATGTTAAGTTATTCATAGAAATGTTTTTGTCTTTTGGTAGACCAATATAATAACTCTGCTTGGAAAAGACTTGCAGAACCTTGTTGTATGAGCTGCTCTTAAATGATAATCATTATGATTCTCTCAGGCAACTATCAGCCAGTCTGTTGAGTACTGCTAGTTGAGCTACCATTAACAAATACTTCCATAGTCAAATGTAATTTTTTTATTTTACAGTCTAAAGCTCCTGCAATTCATATGGACACAGTGGCATTTGTTACAAGCCACTACAATGAAAGACTGATAGTTTGTGTAATAACAGTGTGCAGATTGTGCATGAGCTACAATTGGATTGAACCTTAGCTGAGGTGAAGTTATGTTGAAGAGCTTCACTGTTACTGTGCTTCAGGATAGAAATCAACAACTTGAGGGCCTAATCCTGCTCCTGTGAAATGTCTTGAGGTGATTGCTGTCATCTTCAGAATAAAAAAAAGAATGAGGACATCAAGCCACGACTCTGTTTCTTGAATATTCTGTTTCTTCCAGGGGGTCTCTTCACCAAAGCAGTTTGGACCTAAGATCTAGAAAAGGAAAATAATAATGAGAGTAGGTAAATAGTATATTATTTTCTCAGAAAATAATTTCAAAACATCCTGAATGTACTGAAGAAGTCGCACCAATTCACATCAGGCTTTTCATTTACTTCTCTTTTGAAGGACAGAACCCAGGAAAAGGGATGGTGGTCTTCTGGAGGGCACTTGAAAATGTATCCTTCATGTTTTGGGTGCCCAAACCAGAGTGCTGAAACAGCAGTGGCTCAGATGTTTGTGTAATTTTAAGAAACCTGTATATAGAATCATAGAATTATAAATGCTTTTATAGTTAAGTTAAAAGGGATCTTGAAGGTCATCTAGTTTCATTCCCCCATCTCTTGATACCCATACTTTGAAAGTGTCTTTCAAGTGTTTGGGAAGTGCTCATGAACATTGAGTAAATAAATGGTAAGGTCAGGAGCTCTAGCTCTTCAAGAAATCACTAAACTGAGCTATTCAATTTTGGGCCGATGAAAATTGTCCTCCCATCCAGCAACAACTTTTTGTTTACCTTCCCCAGGGGAAAAAAAAAAGTCTTGAGAGATTTGGTTCAGGTGGAACCAATTCTTTCCTCAACCCCACCCTGGTTTGGTTACTAAGCTGAAAAAGTGACTCTGTTCATCCTCTGTAGGTGTATTTGGGGCATGAGCACTGATAATTGTTGGACTAAGCAGGAGCTAAACTGCAGCATTTCTAGTGAAACAGTAAGTGCTTCTGACACTGCCAATATTTTTACAAAGCTGTGCATATATTTTTCAACATTTATATATGGCAGTGGAAAAAAAGTGCTAGGAGGATCTGCCACAAAAATGCAACCTATGGGAATGCACTACAGTTCATTTAAGTCATAACTCAAAGAAAAGCAGAAGTAAGTTGGGAAGGATAATTGATGTCAGTATAACTATTTTTTATTTCAAAAAGCTCCACAGCACTAGATGTATGGCTTGTATACATATGCAAAGGAAAAAACAAAGGAAAGTCAACCATAAAGAAAAGTGATACTTACAAAGAGTTGACTTGCTATATTTATTGTAAGAAGAGTGGCAGAAATCCAACTAAATTGAATAGGAAATATGGTAATTTTGTGATGACTGGCTTTTAGATCATCTCCTTAATTGCAGATAGCATCCTTTTGTGCCATTAAGGGTGGGAAGTCATTTTAGGCATTCGCAACATGCACACTGGCATTAAGATTTGACACTAACTTTGTCTCCATCTTTGCTATCTTAGGTCTGCATGGGGAACAGGGACAAGCTTAGAAAGCAGGCAGCTTGCCCTGCTGCTGCTCAGGCAGCGTTGGCTGGGTGGTGTTTTGGTAGTGCTACATACACGCAGGTCTTTTTGAGAAGGAGTGAGTGGGTTGATGTGCACACTGGGGCTTGCTGGGACCAGTTGCTAATCGTTCTTACCATGCCTCTGCATTTTTATTAGCATGGAAACTTTGTAGGGGAAAGCACCTAGGAGCAGTTCTCCATGCTGCCCTTGTATTTCTTCAGCAGAACCACATCTGCACAGAGCATGAACAGTGGTTTACCCAGAGCTACCTTCATAAGCATGCAACAATGCTAGACTTTGGTGTCCCGTTGTAGTCTGTTCCTCTCGGCTACTGTTCTGTGTCCTTATCACCTCTGAGTGTATATTGTGGCTTGAGCACCCACGTGGGTGACTTGGGAAGACTGTGAGATTTATGCTGCATTTGTTGATTTTATTTTCAGAGCCTGGTTTGCGAGCCACTTTCTCAAATTAATATGCAAGGCTTGCTGGAGCTGGGGATACACACCGCCTGCCCAGAAGAGTGCTTGGAGGAACGAGGCTTGATCTCCCTCTTGTGGAAAATTATCAGAACTAAATCCTTGTGATACTAAAGAGGAAAAGTCCATCATTGGTGAACAAATAATGGCTGCAGTTACCATGTCACCTGATGCTCTTTTCAACCCTCAAGAGAATGAAGAGATGGACTCTCTGATCGTACTGCATTACAATTACACAGGAAAACTTACGCGAAGGGAAAAGGCAACTGATAACATAGACCTGCCCACTATTGCATTTCTGATCCTGTGTAGCTTCATAGTCTTGGAAAACTTGATGGTGTTGATTGCCATATGGAAAAACAATAAATTTCACAACCGCATGTACTTTTTTATTGGCAATCTAGCTCTCTGTGATCTTTTAGCTGGGGTTGTTTACAAAGTGAACATTCTTATGTCTGGGAAGAAAACTCTGAGCTTGTCCTCCACAATCTGGTTCATTAGGGAAGGCAGCATGTTTGTTGCCCTGGGAGCCTCCACTTTCAGCTTACTGGCAATAGCTATAGAGCGACATTTGACCATGATTAAAATGAGGCCTTACGATGCAAATAAAAAATACAGGGTGTTCCTTCTTATTGGTACATGCTGGCTTATTTCAGTTTCATTGGGTGCTTTACCCATCCTTGGGTGGAACTGTATAAACAACTTACCAGACTGCTCAACCATTTTGCCTCTGTACTCCAAGAAGTATGTTGTGTTCTGCATTAGTATCTTCATAGCCATTTTGGTTGCCATTGTCATCCTTTATGCCCGTATCTACATCCTGGTGAAATCCAGCAGTCGTAATGTCACTAACCACAGTAACTCGGAGCGCTCCATGGCACTCCTTAGGACTGTCGTGATTGTTGTTAGTGTCTTCATTGCCTGTTGGTCTCCGTTGTTCATCCTGTTCCTCATTGATGTGGCTTGCAGAGTCAAGGAGTGCTCTATCTTGTACAAAGCCAACTGGTTTATTGCTCTGGCAGTCATCAATTCTGCAATGAATCCCGTCATCTACACTCTGGCCAGTAAGGAAATGCGTCGGGCTTTCTTTCGCCTTGTTTGTGGCTGCCTAGCAAAATCAAAGGTGGCCAGATCTTTGCCTATTCAGCCCACGCCAGATCACAGTCGTAAATCCAGCAGCAGCAATACTCAGAAGCCAAAGGAAGATTTCCCACCAAAGAATGTTCCCTCTTGTATTGCTGAGAAAAATGAATCTTCATTTCACAATGGAAACTTCTGTAAGTAAAGAACTCCTCAAGACAAGTACCTTTCTGTGGCTTTTAGATTTAAACTACAAGTGTAGTTTAAGTATTCATGCACTTAAATCACAGGGAAACACACTAACCACTTATTTAACTTTGAGGACTTATTTATCAACAATCATTTGCTTTGGGCGTTCTTTCACTTAACACACCTGATGCAGAAAAAGCCCTTTATGCTACCCAACAGCAGGACAGAGTCCATGCACATCTGATGACATTGTGCACCACAATGGCATTGCACCGTGAGGCTGCGCCTGGCAATGCCTTGTTGTGCAAGACATCAATCAAATGTGTTAGAAACTTCAGCGTTCAGTAAACATTGATCATAATTGGAAAGTCTTGGAGAAAAGCTCATTGCATATGTTGGTGATAATAGTTCTCTGTGTGTATCTTGGTGTTATGCTAATGGCCTTATATGTGGTATAAATAGCTGTATATTTGTACAATTCCTTATTAAAAACTTGTTTGGCAAAAGTTTACAATATATATACTAAACATTGTATTGCATTATACAGTGTAAGGTGAAAAATTACACAAATAGATGTGTTTCAGTGGGGATATTTGAAAATATATGAAGTAGTAGTTTTCAACTGACAGGAACTTTAATATGGCATATCATGTCAGTATTATTTTTTTTCCTGGCTGTTATTCAGGCTTTTCATGTCTAGTGGAAGGCAACATGATGGTTGTCACCGTGGCATTTCACAACTTGTTTTAAACAAGCACTAGTAAATAACTACTAAGAGAGGCTAGATATCTTGGCTATTTAAAATAGTTACAATGTGACCCAACAATACACGTATATCAAGTGTATGTACTTTTTTAATGCATATATTTTTGCTTACTATTTCCAATGCATTTAAAAATGTATGTCAAGTCTATATAAACCTGTGTACATTGTGAATGCACTACCTAAGCTCAGATTCTTCAGTTCCGAAACAGACACCTATCATTTCAGAAAGTAAGGAACTGCAAAGGGTCCCTGTGGAGTTCTTCCATTTCATTCCAGACACTACCACAGCATTGGATTTTATTAGAAATCTCCCTGGGAAGAATAGCCAGTGGCACAAGATCCTGTTTTCTGGCAGTGGGACCCTGTGCTTCTACTGTCTCCAGGCGCTTCTGCAGATGTGAGGGGGAAGATGCGGTACAGCAGGATCATGCTGAAGGGCATATCTCCAGTTATACCTTACATTGCCTTGAAAGCCTGTGTAGTTGGAAGACCTGAAGCTCCAGATTCAACTTTTTGAGAGGCTGTTCCAGAGAAACCTGTGTGAAAACCACTTCTTTATCAGCCTCAGTACAGGATGGTGTTCTACATGAAAGAGATTCCCTGAGGCCTAGAGCAGTTAAGGCTGCATAAATACCTTGTTTCAAGTCCCCGTGGAAGCTGCCCTTGGTACTTCTGTCAGTAGTACTTTGCAGTTGGAGGCTTCAGTGGATGTTGATGGGTTCCCATTGTCTTTCAGTAAGAATGTGAGCATATAACTTTATTGAGCTCTGTCAAAGATTTGTGTCTCCAAACACACCTTGCCTTACACACAATCAGAAGTAGTTGAGGATTTTAATACACAGCTTGGAAGAGCTCATCCTTGGCTTTACTCTGGTCTTATTTATCTAAAGCAACAGCATTAGACTCTTCCCAAGTATGTATAGTGTGTCAGTTCTGTAATGTGTATAGAGAAACCCTTCAAAATGTAAAGGTTTGCATTGTGATTATCTTTTATAAATTAAGAGTTTGCTTGTAAACATTATACACCATTAGAAAAGCATAAGAAAAAAGCCTATGAAGTAACTGTGAAAGAGAATAGTAAATAAGAAATAATTTCTTCCAAAAATGTTGAAAAGCAGTGTACTTATGAAGAGTAAACTAAGCTAATGATTTAACTATATGAACTGCAGATACAGGATGGGTTAGCAACTCTGTAGCTTGGTAAGCAACAGAAAAGGTGATACTGCATGGTGATGGCTTGCTTTGTTTTTTAGATCTTACAGTGCTATTGAATGTATTTTAAGTGTAGAAATTCTCCCCTGAAGTTGTGTCTTTGAAAACTGACAGTTGAAATATTTGTATACTTACAAACGTTAGATCACAAGGTGATAGCATGTGGCAGCATTCTGTGCTACTGTAGAGCAGAAAGGACTTAGCAACACAGTGGTTTGAGAAAACATTGTGGCTGACCCCATGCCAAATGTCATGTCAAGGCTACTATGTGATTCTTGCTGTTTAGGGGAGAAAAAAATATCTGAAGTCCAAGTACATACACTTGAAAGTGAATTTTAACATCTGTATTCTAGCCCTAGCTATTGTTAGAGTTGATGCAAGGTATAGGTCATGCAGGCAACTCCACTGTTGGAGGCTCTGTAATTTTTTGTCAATACTTCCATTCTTCTTAGACTTCCTTCTCTTGTTTTGGAGCTGTGGGGATATTTTGTTAGTTCAGTACCCTGCTGTACTTGAAGCAGGCTCCTAAGATTAATAGGTTCACGTGTAACACTGATAATATCATTTCCAAAGTATTTCTGACTAAAAAAACCCTTGTGGATACAGTCTTCAGTGGGCAGATCCCACTGGGACATATTAAAGCACAGATTCTGAAAGATTTCAGAACAGAATTTTAAAGTAGGACAAGGCAAGTGTTTAGCAGCACTGGATTATTATCAACCAGGAAAGTGTACTAACCTGGAAGATGGAAAAAGATGGAGAATGAGTGCTTTTACTCCTAAAATACTGCAAAATTCCTTAAAATACATCCCAGAATCCAAGCGTTTTATGAGCCAATTTGAGCATACAAGAAACTGAATCAAATCTCACTTTTCCAAATCAGTTTTATGTGGCGCAAAGGCTACAAAGGATACTGACATTTAATTCATATTATTTTCTTAATGGAAATACTTACTTTGATTAGGGATTACAAAAGAAATGCAAATCAAACCACCAAAGGAGAGGGGGGAAAAAGTACTCGCTAAGGCACTTTTGAAAAGTCTTTTATTGCCAACAGTCTTACAGAGTATTTTCAGCTGGTTAGACACCATAAACATTTTGAAAACTTTTAATTAAATCTCAAACGTTTGAACTGAAGTTGTGTAGTAGCAGTCATTTTTCACAGAATTGTGAAAAAAGTTTTGGCCTTCTGTGCAAAATGTGTTTAAACTCTGTGTGTTGTGCCTCAAAGCACTATGTGTGGGAGCACTGTGCAGCCAAAGGTAATAGGCTCTGACTCCCCTGTTTCCAGAGTTAGGAAGAAGGCGTTTCCCTTACTTTTGTGAGAGGAGACTTGGTCCCCTGGCCTCACCTGCTTAGAGGGATGTTTGCTCCAGCAGCACCATGCACAGCTGCTCCCTTGGAAAGACATATTTTCTATGGCTGTGATTTTACACAGGAAAACTCTGAATAGGGTGTGGCACTCACTGCCTACTAGGTTTGTCATTCCAGCTGCTGTAGTATCCAGATTGAAAACACACCTGTTCACAAAGTAACAGGTGCCAAAAAGCAGGGGTCCTAAGAGCAGCCAGCCCACCCCTTCTGAGCAGACAGATGATGTCTTTTGCCCAGGGTAGTGCTATTTAACCCAATAAAATGGCCAAGGGCACAGCCTAGCCCCATGACTTCGCTGGGTCCTGCACAGCCCATGGCCACCTCAGGCCTAGGAATACTCCCTTTTCGTGACAA
Organism: Dryobates pubescens; assembly: GCF_014839835.1. Lineage (NCBI taxonomy): Eukaryota > Metazoa > Chordata > Aves > Piciformes > Picidae > Dryobates > Dryobates pubescens. The sequence goes on from NC_071657.1 coordinate 32,812,063, forward strand.
AACTCATAAGGGGCAGACACAGCAGCAGTGATCTTCTGTCACTATTGAGCCATAAGGAGAGGTGTGCTGGTGCCCATGGTCCCTTCAGAACTGCATTTCTTCTCCCCAAGAGCAACATAACCTCCCAGGGCATCCCCAGGCTCAGCTTTTCTCCAAGTGGGTAAGAGGGAAGGGCCTTTGCAAGGGCACACTAGGGCAGTGGAGGAGAAGGATGAAACGCCTTCCCAGCTAAGCTTTCTGACATGGAGCCTTTCTCCTCTCCAGAGTATGCCAAATAGCTGGTCTTTCATGGACCTTGCCCTTGCAGTCACTCTCCATGGAAAGACCTTGGAGTGGTCTCCTCTTGACTGCCCTCATCTATTCAGTGTGCCAAGCAGGAAAGCTACCTTTTCAGGAGAGAGCAATCAGGCTCTTGGGGAACCTGGGCATAAGAGAACAGAGTCAAGCCCACTTTACATGTATTTCAATCTGATAGTAATGCTAATGCTTTTATTACTTTGGTCAATCATATACAAACCAAATAATCAGAAAACAGTTGCATAACAATTATATTCCAAATTTTGTTGCTTGAGGACTCCTTGGAGACAAAAATTTCCTCTATAGCCAAAATAACACAATCAGCAGACAGGCAAAACCTTGAGATTCACAAAAGTGCTTGGGAATATAAATGATCACAATGTTTCCACATACATGATTTTTCCTGCAATTCTCAGTGTAAAATGTTTCTGAAAGTAATAAATAGTAATAAATAACAAATGTATAGTGTTGTTGCTGCCCACACAATGCAAAGAGAAAAATCTCAGGAACCTAGCATCTTTTATCTCTTCAGAACTTTACTGAGAAGCAGTTAACACACCAATCCAGCTACAAAGGACACAAATATATACCAATTATAATCCTTATATTCTTCACTTAATAAAACATTTTACTTACTTTTAATGAATATATGCCTGGGTGTGTTTGGTGGGTTTTGCCTCAAGGAATAAAAAAGGAGGACTGCTAATGAAAGCTGTCATTCAACCTATATGTTATTTGACCTTCATGATAGCTAGATAAAATGCAACTCGGCATCATAACCTGAGAAATCTGAGTCCACCTTCCTTTTCTGAGTCATCCGTACTGCTTCCCAGAAAGTGGGATAGCAGAATGAGTCACCCAGCGTTAGCTTATTTCTCCCTTTGGTTTCCATGGCCTGTTCTGTTGTCTAACAAGGTTTAAACACTCTTTACATGATTGTTTTGCTAAATGTGTGGCTTTGAAAATTCATCCTCCTTACTGAGACTGAAAAAACCCGTTTTTTTTCTCAGTGGAAGCCATGCAAGATGCATATGTTGGCATGTGAAGAAGAACGTATCAAGGATTATGAACATAAATATTTCAAAAAGAGATGAGCAGCAGGCATTACCTAAGTGCTCTGCAGAGGTTCTGTTTAAATCCTATCAACAAATTAGCACATTTGTAATTTGGCAACAGCTCTCTATTCTCATTATTAGGTTACATGCCTACTGGCTTGTGTTTCCAGGTTTCGCATTTATTACCCCTCGGGTTTTCTCTCCCAAGACGGCTTTTCCTTTTCTTTATCCAAACCTCTGGTTAACTGCAGGCAAATTATATGTCCATGTCATTTTTTCTACAAGCCTGACCACATTTCAGCTGTAATCATTGCAGATGTGAACAAGGTTCACAGACGCTGTGCAAGTGGGTAGAGTAAGTACAGTTGAACACAGAGCTTTTAGTGGGAATTTGCCCATATCCTGGCAGCTTGGAGAAAGCGTAGAAGTGCAACCCTAGGTTTGGGCAAAAAATCCATGCAAATAAACATATTTTTGATAGTACATTAAATCTGAATTTTTATTCTATGCAGACATATTTTGAAAATGTCTGGAAGATGAAAGTATGACTTTCACTTAGCCTTTGTTTATAGAAATATAGTCCCCTTAATATAAATGTGTGGTTCTACCACTTACCTAGATAGAGACTGGATGCCAAAAACCAAGGCTTGAAAGCAGGTTTTTTAACCTTTTGTAAGAACAGTCGCAAGTTCCAGATTTCCTTTTTAGAGCTGTAAGTTTCCTGGAGGCTGCAAAACTCTGCTATTTTTTAAGTGGAGAATTTGGTGCTTGCAAATACCTAAATATGCATCAATTCTGTTATGAATACTTTGTAGCTGGCATCAAGCATTTGTGCCAGCCTCTGCACTGTGGTATAATTTATTATTTTGTTAAATTCTTCTCATCCTACTGCACTACATGATACCTGGGACCACAATCATAAGAAATATGAGTATATTATTGCAAAATGGAGAAAACTATTGAAACCAGGATACAGAAAATTTAGTGCTGTCAGGTGACATTTACCAGATGTTTAGTGAACGTTTTCTTCTGATGACATTCCACATCTTGCACTCAAGTTCTGGTCCCAGGAGTGTGTCCTTTGTTCCAGCTTTGACTGTGTATGTGCGACAGAGAGGCTTCTGGCAGAGCAGGCATTGTCACACGTAGGATGTGAAGTGAAGCTACTGTACTACCTTCTATTCCCACTGAATGCACAAAGCCTTGGAAGGGAGGAAGACAGTAAGCCATGAAAATTGCAACTCCTCCTATGGGCTCCACCCAGGCATGTCAAATGTGAAGATCCCCTTCTTGCATTGGGAAAGGGAACCTAAGAATTGTCACTGAACTAACTCCCACAGAAGTAAAAGTATCATTCAGTTTTCAAATCACACTCTCTAGATCTACATTTAAATGGGTTAGAAGCATTTGGTTCACTTTTGATAATTCTTTGCTTAAAAAAATAGAATGTGTTTTTGTCACCCATCGTTCACACAGTTACAGCACAACTGGAATCAAACCTGACCATCAGATAGGACTCAAAATCGCTGTAGACATCTTGCAGGATATTTAGAGTTTCAATTCTGACTCCTCAGCTACCTGCTGGGAAAATAGCAAAGGCTATCCACAGTATTGTCTAATCTCAGAGATTTCTATTGAGTCTAATATATTTGTTCTTTTGGTAAAATCAGTTACTGAAATTGTAGTACTGAATTATCACCAGCAAGTGCCTAGCCCTTGGGATTGAATTAAAAAAAATAAAAACAAAAGGTGAGGGGGGCTCAAATTATTATTCTGTCAACTGTCTGGTTTTCAGTCAATCACACAGCATTTTATAAACACTATATCTCTTAAATTGCTGGGAGTGTTGGCTCCTTACAATGATGAGCCCTGACTCTTACCAAGTTCACTTAGCTGAGGTCAGTGTAAAGTAGTGTTTGACTCTAATAACAACAGATTTGGAACTGTTCTTAAAATAGCTATACAGTTTTTATACCATTTTAATGTAGGGGAAAGCCAAATCTACCAAAGTGAAAAAGCAAAGCCATAATGCACAACAGGATGACTGATTGGTCAACGTACCCTCCCTTCCTGGACACTTAGTTTCCAAGTGACTTAGAAAAGCCTCTAGATTATCGCACCTGGCCAGACAAGATCTGCTAGCCCACTGTGGCAACATGGCACTGTTGCAGCCCAAAGGCCTACCACTACCTAGGACCAAACTGTATCTGATCAAGCTATGTGTAACCTTTACATTATCACTATGCGTGCTGAGCTGGGCAGATGGACTGTGCTGACAGAGCAGCTTAAAAAGCTACATTTTCCTGGAGGCAGAGTTTGTGAAATGTAGCCTGGGGAATGTAATACCTCTGTCGAGTTGTTTCACTTTTGGTCTCCTTGCCACCTGCTTTTATTTCCTAAACACAGCTAAGTTATTAAAGCCACATCTAGGACAATGGCATGAAAATTTAGATCCTTATTTCAGTGTATGTTTACTGCCTTCATTCATACACCCATATCTTGCCAAACTTTTCCAGGCATACACTGACAGGGTGTGTAGGAATCTAAAATAGAGGAAGGAGGTGGAATTTTTTAAGGCACCTGAGTTAGGCACCTCGCTTTTACTGATGTGACACACAACACTGAAAGTACAAAAGAGGCCTTCTCTTATTGTTAGTGATAACACACTAATATCTTTCCAAGACATGTTTATAAGGAGATAGGAACATGGATTGTCAAGTGTTCTATATGACAAAAAAGATGGCAACTAAAATAGTTAGAATATAGTGAGATATGAATTGTCTTAAATCATTTTTTATGGATATTGCTTTGGGGTATAAGATCTCTTCAATTTCCAACCAGGTTAAAGGAAAAGCCACATGCTAAGAATTCCACTACCTTAATGCCACACTAATTTGGGTGGCAATACAGCATTTGATTTCTTTCCTTTGCTCTCAGCTCCCACCATGATTTGAAGTATCAGCTATTAACTATCTACAATAAAATTAATTGCAAGGATTTGGTTCACTAATGGCTTCATTTGGCTTCTGAATGTCCGGATTACAGAATCAAGTGTATTTTATTGCACAGATCACATGATTAGTCGTGGATGCTGCAATCATTCTTCTTGAGATCAAACAGAATCAAACTTCCCAAGCTGCAAATTTACCTTATTTCACAGCAGAGAGTACAAGAAAATATTTAAGATCACGATCTTACCCAAATGTGTTCTAAGTGAATCCATCAGCCAGTTTGGTTGTAGTTTGACAAGGTCTCAAAACTAAATCTAAAGTAAATCTAACTTCAAGTGAACTGGGTAGCAGGTGCTTAACCTACTTACCCTGCTAAGTCTTGGCCTTTATGAATGAAGTACAAAGATTTGATTTGAGATACTGGGGCTAGAGAAGACCTTGGAGTGCTGAAGGCTAAATCCTGAATATGGCACAAACATGACATTTACAGGAACTGTGTTTATTGAAATTGGATCCTGATGAGCTTTATACAATAGGAAAATAACCTCATCTAATGCTTGTCTTTGAATAGTACAAACCTTTCTTAAAACATTTATTTCCCAGTATCAAGGGCATTTCTGCCAGAAATGCATCTTTATGTTATGTTTATTTTTTCAACTTGATATTTAGAAAAACAAACAAACAAACAAACAAAAACCCCACCCCAGTATATTTGCAATACTTATCACTTGCTGAAGGCCAAAGTCAAGTTATGCTTTGGTAGATAAATGCAAATGGTATCATTTGCAAAGCGGACCACTGAGTCATGATAGTTTTCACTGGTTAGAAGAAGAAAAGATTTTTCAGCTATGTGTTTGAACAACCATGAACATCTTGCATCAAACCTATTAAACACAAGTTATTTGAACTTTCATAATTGTCTCATTGGAGACTGGTTGTCAAGGACACCTAGAGCTTTATCATAAGCAGAGAACTACTTACAAATAACCTTGGCAATCAAATTAATAAATTAGAGTTGCACAATGTTACAGTATCATTAGAAAAATTAAATGCACACACCTTGTACACAGATCACACTAAATCGTCGTTAAAGGAAGTTATAAATGCTTTGAGTAACATCATATAAGAATTAAAACTTGACATCAGAAAGATAAAACACTTTTGATATCAGTGACATTGAATAACAGTTTTAAAAATCATTTTATGCTGAATTTCCGAGTTGGAATACTAGTTGCTGAATTCAAACTTCTTCTAAGGCTATCCAGTATAATCCGCCTATAATCCCCATGGTTGTGCTTCTTAGGTAAAATCAGAAATAAGATTCCCACTAGTAATTTTCTCAAGAAAATGAGACTGCGGAATCACAATTGTCATTTTTCTTCTAGTAAAAACACATGGCACAGTTCTATACTGTCAACAGACTGACTTGAAAAATATAAATATGTACTGTATTTATATATATAATGTTTATATATACACTATCAATATTCACATTAAGAAAGCCTTCTGCTGTGACTTATGTTTACATAAAGCATTGAGAATTTTCAAGTGTACTGTGTGAAACGGAGCATTTTAAACCCAAAGAAAACACACAGGTGACATATCTATGAATACACGTCGGGGGTTAATGTACATGTTTTATCAGATCTGCAATTTCTACCAGTTACAGCTTGCCAATTACAAAAACTGGAACAGTTATATGGAGTCAGTGCTTCCTCTCAGCAGGCTGCTGCAGGCAGAGTTCACTCCCAGAAGAAACTATTGGCAAATTATTCTCAAGATGATGATTGATGAGGTGACTTATGCTGTCAAAGACACGATCTTTTGTACGAACCTTAAAGGAAGAAAAGGATGCAAAAAGATAGATTAAAGAGCAAAATACTTTTTCCCCAGACTTAACAGTGAAATTCTCTAAGACTGCAACACCACAGTTGTGTTTTACAGAATGATCTCTCTCCTATAAAATTCAGTGTAAATCTGGTATTTCAGTTTTCCTTCTGTTTTGTCTCTTACTTCCTGTGTTCTCACCAAATGGGTATTTTGCATGCCACTACTACTCTTTCTGAATTGGTGTGCTTGAAAAGTCTCTGTACAATATTTTGTTTCACTGCAAGTCAGATTTTTAGTTCTAACATTCTTATTCAAGAGACCTCTTACTTCTTTTCACTTTTTTCTTTAGAAAGAGCTCTCCCTCTAGAGAGAATAGAATAGAATAGAATAGAATAGAATAGAATAGAATAGAATAGAATAGAATAGAATAGAGTAGACCAGGTTGAAAGAGACCTTCAAGATCATCACATCCAACCTATCATCCAACACCACCTAATCAACTAAACCATGCAACCAAGCTCCCTATCACGTCTCCTCCTAAACACCTCCAATGATGGCGATTACACCACCTCCCTGGGCAGCCCATTCCAATGGGCAATCACTGTCTCTATGAAAAATTTCGTCCTAACATCCAGTCTAAACCTCCCCTGGTACAGCTTCCAACTGTGTCTTCTTGTTCTGGTGGTGGCTGCCTGGGAGAAGAGACCAGCCCCCCGCCTGTCTACAATCTCCCTTCAGGTAGTTGTAGACAGCAAGAAAGTCTCCCCTGAGCCTCCTCTTCTCCAGGCTAAGCAACCCCAGCTCCCTCAGCCTCTCTTCATAGGGCTTGTGTTCCAAACCCCTCACCAACTTTGTTGCCCTTCTCTGGACACATTCCAGCAACTCAGCATCCTTCCTAAACTGAGGGGCCCAGAACTGGACACAGGACTCAAGGTGTAGCCTAACCAGTGCAGTGTACATTGCCTGAATGACCTCCCTGCTCCTGCTGGCCACACTGTTCCTGATGCAGGCCAGAATGCCATTGGCCCTCTTGGCTGCCTGGGCACATTGCAGGCTCATGTTCAGCCTACCATCAGCCAGTAAATGGTTGAGGCCCCAACTAACTCTTTTCAGTGTGCCTCAGCATCTTCGTGCTTTCCTTAACAAAGGCCTTCTTCAGGTGCTGGAAATTTAATTTCTCTGAATGGGATGCAACCACCATATGTGCTTGTTTGCCCCATGCTGCATGGTACATCCCTGTGCCTTTCAAACTGAAATACTTCAGGATTAGGAATGTCTTTTTACGAGTCCTCTTACTAGCTCTCTGAATTGACATCCTGCTAAGTAAATTGTTACACTCATAATAGGAGGGAACTGATACTGTAAGCCAAAATAGTCAGAATTATCCACAGACCAAAAACTAATTGATCTTACAAAGCAATCTTTAATTATTAACAGCAACCTCAAAAAAAATTCCTTTCTAAATGAGTTAGGCATACAGATTCCACAGGCAGGGGAGAGTCCTCTCAAGTGAATGTCGTGCTACAGTAAAGCTGTGTTTTGGGATGGCTCTGCCTCAAGCAAAGGCCTGTGAGCTGCTCTGAAGAGAGGCCTGTCATCCGTTTTCCTTAAACATTTCCCAGAAAGAGGGAATAACTATTTTAAAAACTTTTCAAAGCCAGTTCAAGCTGTGCTGGGCACCTCTCCTGAAATATTTCAGTCTTCACCATTATGTTCTGGCAAAACTGCAAGAAACTTAGCACAGGATGTCGCATGGCAAAAAAAGAAGCAACCATCTTTGATGGCAGATGATACTATCAGCTTGGTGTGCATCTAGCTGCATCTCTGAAAAATAACAACAAGCTCTCCTGATTTCTGAAACATTCTTCTTTGAAACATCACTTTCTGTAATTATTTGAAGCTATATTTTTCAGAATGAGAAGATGTCATAAGAACAGCAGTAACTTTCCATATTTATATTCAGATCAATGCATTTTCAGTCCATTCAGTTCACCTCAGCTGAGATTTCTTCCACCATAATGTTGATTCTGCTAATGTGTATTCAATACCATGCTGCAGTCATGCCAGCTTCAAAATGAAAGTGCTGGCTGAAGCAGAGTATCATAGGGCTTGAAGTTTAGACTGTAAAATGAAAAGGCTTCCTGTTTGGGTTGCTTCTTTTGGTTCCTGGGTTTGGGGTGTTGGTATTTTCCACTGGGCTGGCTGGTGTGTCCTTGCCAGGTGAACACACTGTTTTGTCACTGTCTTCTGATGCACCTTCTGCATTTTGCTGTGCTTTTCTGTGAAATAAGCTAAGGTAATTGTCTGTTGTATCATTTCCAGTAAACCCTTTATCTCAACCTAGAGGGTTTTTTGGTGTTACTTTCCCTCCCATCTGTGTGTGGGGAGAGGACCCTGTGAGAGTGGGCTGTGGTAACCCAGTATGCATGTGCAGTATGGCATCACCAGAGTTCAAGCCCTGACTCCAAATCCAGCAAAAGCCTGCAGTCCTCCATTTTAAGCATCACTTACCTGAGCTAGAGATTTCATTTATTTATTTTGTTAGCTGAATGGGAGCAGAAGCAACTGTACAGTTAACCCTGCTCTTGAAAAGACCCTTAAGAGCTGTAGCACATCACTAGGTAATTTCTGTGTAAAATGACTTTTCAGGCAGACTTTGTGTGAAGTGTTTTTTTCAAATAATCATGCCAAGGCCACACAATAAAAATGCAAGCTGCTGGCACACTGACGCAGCTGACCACAGAGTTGCATTTTCTTGACAACTCTCTGCTCTGAAAAGTTGCAAATAGGGCTGCTCAGGTGCTGTGTCAGGATCACACAATTCATATGGACAGCACAGCCAACCAAAAGACAGCTACAGTAAAGCTGTTTTTCTCAAGTGGTGCCCCCTGAGTGAGGAGTTTCGAAGCCATTTGGGCCATGATGGCGTATCACAAGTAGGCCTGGGAGGGAGACAGGGGCAGAGAAGCAGCATATCCATACACGAGGATGTCAGAAAATTAGTGCTGTTCTTAGAGGCAGTGCAGAACAGAGGGGGTCTTTCACGGTACACAGATGTACCAGGAATCAGGGCCTGAGTACTTCATACCAGTCAGTCAAGTAGCAGAGCTCCCTGTGGGACAAACCACTCCTGCTCTTGACAGCTCACACAGCAAGGTTTTCCTTGCAGTAGCTGGTAACCGCTCTTTGTGAGTTATGTTGAAGGGAGAACTAGGAGGCCCTGCTGCAGGACTCATAAAACTGATGGCAAAAGTTTAGTAAGGACACCACCTTCTAAGAGAAATAAAGCCAGTTTCCCAGAATGGTATACTTGTCAAATCCAGGACTAGGCAGCTGGCACCTAAAAAGTGCAAAAGTGTTCTTCCAGTGGCCTCATGCTGCATGTAATTACAAGTACCATGGGCATTCCTTGCCATCATCAGCATGTTCTGTTGCAGATTTCTCAACTGAAACAGATGCCAACTGGCCAACTCCTTTGGGGCTTGTCATCTGAAGTTGTCCTTTACAGAGTTGCCTAATCTCAGCTACTAGAAGCCAAGAATAAAATGCATGGCAGTACTTTCATTCTTTCAGATGAGACAAAGCCTTCCCAGGGCCAGGACAGAACAGGACAGCTGCAGAAAACTGTAACTCCCCTACACTCTCCATCCTGCTGCTGGGACAGTCCCTTTGTCACATAAGAGCTGAAGCATGTTTACCTCAGTTCTTTCCTGCACTTACATGCAGGAAAACATGCAGGGCCTGGTCTGTATATCATGGCTGACAGAGACATGTGGAAATTGCTGTCATACAAGTTAGTTAAACTTGCACAGCTACCAGCAGTTTCTCAACAGGAAGGCTGAAGTGGTTTAGCTGCACTTTTAACTAACTACTGCAGCAGCCAAAGCTTGACCTTGCTGTGGAATCTATGGCTCCCTGCAATGTGTAGAAGTCATACAATAGGTCTTCTGCTAGGCATCAGGGAGAGAATTACAGATGTGATGGCATATTAGAGATATGAGGCTGTACTTATGGTTAGTTGTGAGTAAGCTGCAAATGAGGTTAAACACATGTATATAAATGTGTAGAGTCAGAAACTCCTGCATTGCTGAAGAGTCAGCACTTACAGTTCCTTCTGGGTCCACTAAAAGAAGATGTTTGGCTTGTCCATTGTGCATGCCTGTTAGCACATAGCAGCCAGGATTTGTGGTACTCTTCCTCACGAGGAAGTCTCCACACTTCTTTAACAACTGTTCTGCTTCTTTCCTGCTCATCTCTCCTTGATACCATGGCTCTGTACTCAACTCCTCAGCTACAGTCCAGTCAGATGCTCTGGATAAAAGAGGACTGGTGCATCCTGTGGAGGTGGATTTCCTCAATGCATCCTCAGATGTTTGGTTCTTGAGGGCATCTTCAAATGGTTCTGGTTATGAAAACAGAAATGAGGGAAAATGTACTGCTAGGCCTACTGATTTATGGATTATATTAAGACTGAGGAGAAAATATGCAAAAATGTATGCTATACACAGAAAGATGCTGATAAAAATCAGAGCAAACTTTGGCACAAGCGTTTGAAAGGTACCGATTTTATTTCATTCATGGCTATCACCAACATTGCACATATATGTCCTGGTACTGGGCAGAGCTCTCCTTTTGTCTTGCCAGCTATGTCACAATTTAATTTAAAATAAATTGCATCATATGGTTATACATTATACTTCTATCTGGTTTCTTTTCAAACAATGTATTTACTTAAAAATGATGCATTACTAAGTCTCCAGCCCAAGGGTACATCTAGAAGGTATCAGTCATCCTTACCACTCAGTCTACCCCTGGCCTCCAGTTAGGAAGAGGAGTTTTGCAATACACATAGGCTGACACCTATAAGATTATTTACCTAGCCAAAATCAGGAAGATTCTTTTAAACCTCAGATAAATCCTGAACTCACTGTTACTTTCTGTAGAATCCATTGGAAAGATGTGTCATTACAGACCCCAGTAGTCTTACAGAAATATTAAATAAGTCAGTGTGTGCTTCATTATATGCTGTACTGTCTTACTGGAAGCTGTTTTCTCTTGCAAGACCTTCATCTGGCCAGCTAGTGCATATTAAAAAGAGGTATTCTTCAGTGTCCATTAGACTTACAAAAGGACATCTGTAGAAGCAACGCCATGAAGAAATACACTAGCTCTAAACAGATTGCTCCAATGCAGGGAGTATACAACCATCTTTGCTTGAGGCCACAGAGAGGTTAATTTAACTCAGAGAAACAGGGTAAATGCTGTGCTGTCACAGCTTGTTGGTACCTCAGCTAATTCTTAAAACTAGCTTAATATATGTCTTCACTACATTGCAGTCTGCACTATGCCAAACTCATGTTTATCTTGACAAACCACTAACTTAGGGCCAGTTGACACATTTTCTAATACTACTTTTCCCCAGTGACCCAATGGTTAAAGAAAGATTAATAAAGGCCAGAAGACAGCAAGTCAATTTTCCCTATTTTTAGGAAAAGAATGCATATGAAATAAAAGTAAGTATATGCACATTTTAAGGGCACTGCGTATTAGAAATTGAAATTAGTGTCCCTTATATCAGACAGCAGGCTTTTCTCATTTCACATCTATATTCACAGATAGATAGTCTCTCAATTTTCTTCCTTTCCCCTTTCTTTCAATCCCAAGTCTCCCTAAGCTATGGAAATAGAGTCATATCTCAATAAAAGCATGCCAGGAAGACAGTTTTATGTATACTGAGACAACAGAAATATAGATACAATATATTACAACTAGCCTATAGGCACCAATTGCTTTGTCTCATTGCCTTTTAATTGTGGGGAGTGAATTAAACACATCTTCTGTCAGCAATTGGAAGCAGAAAGAGCAGTGAACCAGAAATTTTTTTGTGCATCAAACTGTTTTCCCCATATTTCCTGTTAAGTATCTCTTCAAGGCTGAAAACAATGTGTAACACCAACATCAAATTATGAGTGATGCTTAAAGCATTGTTTTACAGGTGTGGCTATGATTCTAATTTTGGAAAAGCTACTTCAAAATTGGAACAAATAGCTAGAAACAATAGTAGGCCTATCCAGAGCAAATTGTTGACTCAGACTCTTAATTCCTCTCCCAGCTTCCTTGTTAGACAAAGTTTTTGCGGTATGTATTGACTCTGTAGTTACATATTCACAGGACAGGTGGAGCTAATTCTCCAGCTATTCACTCCTTCACTTTCCTGCACGACAAGCCTTCAGATTAATTTTCCTTCTGACATAGCTGGCCTGTGATGATAGCAACAACACAGACTTCAGCTTCAAATATTCAGCTACCCTTATTTTAACTCTGTCCAATATGAAGACACCATGAATCTAAAATTCACTGTAAGTCCACCATGAATACTAAAATTTTGATAATTTATACATTATTTTTACAGAGAAATAACGCATAAACATGTTGGGTCACATTTTAGAAAGGGAGTGAACAGGAAGGGAACTCACTCATGTCAAATAGATCCTTTCCTGGGCTGCTCTCTTTGGTATCATCTGCTGTTCCAGCGAAGGTGCTTTCAGCACCTGTCTGAAGTGCCAGTAGAGCTTCTATATTTATATGCTGGGTGTTTACATATGTTGGCATCTCTGCTGTTGGGGTTACTTGTGACTTCCACTCAGTCGCAGTACAAATATCCAGAGAGCCTAGAAAATTCAATACTTTTTTAAAATGTATTTTTTCTTAGTTTGGCAGAACAGGTTTGCTGTAATGACCAAATAACATCACCTCACATCACCACAGGTTTAAAACGGTCTGGAATGGGAGATGTAAACTCAGTAACAGTAATAAAAATGTTGATTAATAGATTCAGAATGGCATTTCAATGAGGGTTTGGAAGACAATATTATTTAGGGGGAAAGGAAACATCTGTAAATTAAGACTGTTGGTTTCAAGAATAGTTTTCAGGGAGTCATGGCAGAAGGAAATGGAATAAAATTCTCAAATCTGTCCAGATTAATAATAGATAACATTTTCTGACACATAAACTGTCTCCAGAAACACAGTAGAGCTGTACAGTAGAGCTGTCACTGAAATGTGGATGGAGTGAAACTTCACACATTTTGATGTGATGTTCTTAAATTTCATAGAAAACAGCAAACATTATTTGATATTCACGGAGCAGATTTCATGTGCTAACACGTGTATTGCTTCACATTTCAGAGAACTTCTGGCTTCAGGCTCTTCATTTGGAGATTCCATCTTACATACCCTAGTGGGTCCGATTTTCAGAACAGATTTCCATGTTCTGAAAGCCTGTCTTTAAATACTATAGGGTTTTAAGACATGTCAAGGTAAAGAGCTGAAGGTTTGGGGCAGCTCTATTTGTCAACTGTACTAAAAAAAAAAAAAAAGCCTTTGTGAAGGAGTGCATTTAATAAATTATCCAGAGATAATTACCAAGTGCTTTTCAATTATATCAGCAATTCAGACAAAGTGAATTTATCAACCAAGTGCAGTTCATTGCTTTAAGACTCTGAGGCATCAGACTTTCACATGCTTTGCCCACTCAAGACCTCCTTCAATATTACAGCTAAAGCCACCAAAGCTCACCTTGCTTAACAGCCCCATGTTGCCAGTCTTCACTGAGTTTGTCTCCTAAGTGACGACTCTGGTAATAGGCTTGCTCTCCTCCCACTCCTGCTGCAGACTAGAATGGACACATGTGCAAAGAAATTATCAATTACCTTGAAAATGCTCAGATATATGAGATCCTCCGACAATTTCTTTGGCTCTATTCTGTGTACTCCCACACTTCATTTCTGATTCATTGTGGTGTAAGAATAGAGATCTCACAAGTGCATTTTTGTAGGTGTAAGGTATTACGGATGACCTTCATGTAAACTTCCCTGCTTCCTGCTTTTATTGACTCATAGGTGCCACACTCAGGTGCTAAAGGGAGGATGCTGTCTACAGGCAAGGCTCCTTTGGGTTTAGAGCTGGGCTGGATCTGAAAACTCCTCTTAGATGGCTACATTGGCACTGCAGTCAAACCTTAGACTGCAGTGCCGGTAGATACATCCAAGCTGACTTCAGTTCAACATGCGGTGGAAAATCTTCCTAGGAACTTGGCTGAATGCTGATTATCTCATTAGCATAATGAATTCTTAGTAAGGACTGCACTGGATTGTTTAAACAATTCTGCATCAAATCTTTCCCAGCTAGTGTGCACTATTCAATATTCTATGAAGTAGGAATAGTTTCTACAAATGTGGCAGCCATTAGTGGATTTCTCTTCCTTGAACCTGTATAATCTTTTAACACCATGAGGAATTCACCTCTCTGTTCAGAACCTGCCTAATTTGTTGCTCCCTAGATATTCAGTGGCCATTCAAAAGGAAAACAGCCACATGTGAAGGGCTGTGAGCTACAAATGTACCCATTTTAAAATGCACATTTTAAATAATTTTGGATCCATAAGCAGAAGAGCAGAGATGCAATTGCACTGACCTGAGCTGTATCTGCAGCAGAAGGAAGTCTTGCTTTGAGCCTGGCATCAAGGAAACCTCCAGGGGGAGGCATTTTATTTGGGATGTTGTTGTAATAGGAATGTTCCGTTGCCTCATTATCTTCCTCCATCCATGGCTCATCAAAGCTCTGCATCCTGTAAGAAAATGAGTGTTTTATTTTGCCCTTGTCTTGCAAAGTGCTTCCAGGTACTTGCAGCATGTTAAGACCACCTGTCAGGGGATCACAATTGAATATTATTTTGGCAGTTCAGTTGCCATTTTAAATCAGGAAGCAATGATAAATCATGCAGAAGACCTTCTCTGTTTAGACAAACTGATATAAGACACCTTTGCAATGGATTTAAATTCTCATAGTGAGTAAAGGATTTTTTTACTTAGCTTTAAAGACTTTTAAGCTTACATTAGTATTTATAAAATTATTACTTGAATGATTGACTAAGCTCTAAAGCTTTGTCTTTAATTATGGCTTCTCTATTACCAATATAAACCTGAAAGATCTTCACAAAGTCAAGAGACCGCATCTGTGGTGTCAGTTTACACTTAACAGTCATTTACACAAGTTTAAAGTGAATGCAGAATGTTTCCAGATTGGGCAGTAGTATTTTATATTCACCATGCACTCCTTTTACTCTGATATTAAAGATTACAGCACACTGGGATTTATACCAGTACTAGCAAGCATATAGCAATCTATAGCAAAAAACATAGCTCATCAAAGGCCATATCCCAGCCTCTTAAACATATACAAGCAGACATATTTTGTATCCTCCAGAGAATAAGGCAGTCATAGCTTCTGTGTAATAATTCACATTCCTCAAAACTTCACCCTGGCTAATATCAGCAACAGTGAAGCATTGCTAGTCATTTTGGAATCCCAGCAACTCTGGCTGACTTAGCCTAAACTGACAAAGCTGCTATGATAGTAAAAACAAGGAAATGCCACAAATAAGTCATTCTGAGATGTCATCCAGAGGGTTGACAGGCTCAAGAGGTGGGCTAATGACAGCCTCACAAAGCCAAGTGCAAAGTCCTGCACTTGGGTTGGGGCAATCCCAAGCACAAATACAGGATGGGTGGCAAATGATTGAGACCAGTCCTTAGGTGAAGGGGTCCTGGTTGATGGGAAGCTCAATGTGAACTAGTAATGTGCACTGGCAGCTCCAAGAGCCAAACATGTTCTGAGCTGTATCAAAAAAGCATGGCCAGCAGGTAGATGGAGGTGATTCTCACCCTCTACACTGCTGTCCTGAGACCCCACCTAGAGTACTATGTCCAGCTCCAAAGCCCTTGACACAAGAAGGACATGGAACTGCTAGAGTAGGTCCAGAGGAGGGCCACAGATGATCAAAAGGCTGGAGCACCTCTTCTTTGAACACAGGCTGAGAGATTTGGGGTTACTCAGCCTGGAGAAGAGCAGACTCCAGGGAAGCCTTATAGAAGCCTTCCAGTATTTGAAGGGGGCCTAGAGGAGAGCTGGAGAGGCCCTTTTTACAAGGCATGTAAGGAAAGGATGAGGGGTAGTGGCTTCACACTGGAAGAAGATAGATTTGGATTAGACATTAGGAAGAATTTCTTCACCATGAGGGTGGTGAGTCACTGGAACAGGTTGCCCAGAGAAGTTGTGGAGGCTCCAACTCTGGAAATGTTCAAAGCTAGGTTGGGTGGGGCCTTGAGAAATGTGGTCTAGTAGGAGACATGCCTGCTTACAGCAGGAGTGTTGAAACTAGATCATCTTTAACGTCCTTTCTAACCTAAACCATTCTAAGACTCTTGGCCATCCAACTACAACAAAAGATGCACAATCATTTCATTAAGTTCACAGTGAAATCCATATTGAGGCCATTCATTTACATGACTATGCTCCTTTCATATTCATTAGGTAAATATGGTTTTGCTAATTCAGCAGAAATCTCTTTTAAATACTTAAATCCTGACTGTCTCCAGCAACTTTGTCCACAGCACATTTTATTAAGTAAACACAAAGCTAAAGAAGATCCTGTAGCAGTCTTCTGTGATCATACTCACCTATCATGGAAAGTAGGTATCTTAGAGGGGCATCGCAAATATTGTTTAAATCGAAGCTCGAACGCTTGCCCTATGGTGCTGATGACATCCTGTGCCAGGCCATCACAGCATTCCAGTATATGACAAGCTAAATGAAAAAGATTTGACACATGCACATGCAAAAATCATTGTTTATGCTGTGGTGGGATGTGCTGATTTATGACAAAACATCAGGCATAGTTGCCCTAATCATGGTGTGAACATTTCAATAAATCCCAATTTTGGAATAGCAAGTTTTAGGCAATGGGGTCTTTATTTAAAGGTTACATAAAATTGCTCTGATGTGTAAGTGTAATAGGCAAGATCACAAATCAGTTCCACAATTTTAAGAAGTCCATAGAGACAGGAAATCTAAAAAACATTTCATTTGTCATTACCTGAATGCAATAGATTATATGGAAATCTAAGATTTAAATTGAAATTACAAAAATATTAGTATACAGTAACCAGGAAAAAAAGGGCTTTATTTTCTTTCTTCAATTTCATTATCACTTAAACTTTATTTCACCGTCACTTAATTTCATCACTCCAGCTTGCAAGCTGTTCGCTTCCTTTGGGTTTCCAGAATTCCTAAATTACATACTGAGGAAGGAGCAGTAACTAGAACACTTCCTGGATCCCAGGCCTTCTTTTGGTTTCAGTAACACAGAGGCTGGTACCTTTTCCCAGCAAAGTGTGTGGTTACTGAGGAGCACAAAGCCAGGAGCTCACTAGCACCGGCTCTCCACCATGTGCTACCTCTCTGAACACACCATGGCAGAGGGAGACGAGTAACACATCCTCCCTTCATATGGGAGACCAAGAAACCTTTATCAGTTGTCTTAGCAGCCAAATCCATCCCAGTTTTAAGTCAGTGTGGTTCAGAGGTATCAGATTACGTGACACCATAAACAGAAAAACTCAGGAAGATAACACCTACCACCGCAGGAATGTGCATGGGTGTTAAAAGATGGAAAGTAAAGATCAGAATCTTGGTGATATTCAGAACAGCCCAGGCAAGTTCATTTTTCATATTCAGTGCTGGACAAGCACATAGTCTACTGGCTAGAGCCTGGACTGGATTTGAACTCTGGTTCTTTTCTAAGTCTTGACACAATACAGTAGGACCTTGACCAAAGTTTTTAATTTCTGTCACTCCCAAATGCTTTAATAACCTGAAAATAAGTTTGCCAGCTGAAAAACTGTATTTGATCTAGTGTCTACATCAGTGGAATCAAGTGCTCTGGATGCCAATCTCCTACAAATAAGGGTTGGTCAATTATGTCATTTGTGTGACATAATCTTAGTTAAAGCAATATAGGGAGACTAAAGAGGTTTATGAATGACTTCTCAGAGGCTGATCTGATGGACAGATTTCTGAAGAGACCAGAATAAAGGGTCAAGAAATGACCAGGACACCAAGCTGTGTCTCCCTCAGTAGCAGCACCTCATGCAGCATGAGATGGCACCTGCTAAACAGATCCAGTAATGCTCTCATCTCACCTTACAGTATTTGCTATGCCAGCCAGCATGGTGAGGCAATGCCTGATTCAAGGAAAATGCCCTTAGCTGCATGTTGCAAGTGGATTCGGTAGCCAAAAACAAGGCCTCCATGTGTTCAAAGACAGAGGCATTTGGCGCCGTCTAGCAGCAGGATATTTACTGTTAACTCCTCTGCACCACTGCTGCCAATAGAGAATAATCAGTCCCCAGATAAAGTGCAGGCATGTCTCCCCAACCATAGGCCAAAAGTAGTTAGGTCAACTAAAGGTATAATTGTTGCACTCTATAATCACAGTGAGGATTTAAATAGGCTGCAATGCTCAGTGATAAATCTATCTGGAGCTGAAATGAAGCATGAGTCACTGAGTAGTTTCAGTAGGTGACATAATGAGTAACCTGTTTCCTTGGATACATGAATGGACTTTCAGCAGGTAGGCGATGTGCTTCTTGTTAAACAATGAGAAGTTCTGGAGCTCACAAAGATTATTTCTTATGAAGGTTACAGTGGAGGACAGACAGCATTTACCTGAATAGATCCAGAGTATAAAGCATGAAGAGATGTTCCATTTCTGGGAAACAGTGAATCTAGTATGCAAATGAAAGTTATGCTACAGCATCGGTGCTCGTGTTAGTAACAGCCGCAGTAACATTATATCTAAATACAGAAGTAAATTTAATTCAGTTCTGGAGTAATTTGTAGGTAGCACAGCCTGGCAGAATGGCCACTGATGGTGAAAGAAGGCAAAACAGATCCCTTGGTAAACTAGACCATTTTAAAAAAATGGGGTTCAATGCTGTTCACACACCAAGTCATTGATCTGAAAACCACACACAGCTGGCGAAAGCTTCCATGTAAAGCTGCAATGCAGAAAGCTTGAAGATCACTGCATGAAAGAATGACACCAGGACTTCACTGCAGCAAAAAGGGCTTATAAGAAACTGGTCAATGACAAGGACAAAAAGGGATTAAGAATAGGAAGATGCAGCCTCTGATATAGATTGCTGACATGAATTCTAGATTACTCCAGATGAAAAAAGGCAACATCTGCCTTCTTAAAACAAATGTAGGAAATGAAAGAGGGAGGGACAGAAATTATGTGAAGGATGGAAGATGTGCACTGCAGGTAGAGACCTACAGAGTTCACTCTAACATTACCTAAAGAAAACTGAGAAATTACTTGAACAGGGAAACAATATCAAGTGTTTAGATGACTTCTTAATCTAGGATAAACTAGCTCAAAAAGAACAGTAACAGGAAGCTAAGGCTGAACACATTCAATTTAGATATAAGGAACACAGTCCATGAAACACTATTATTTATAAAATACGCTCTCACAGAAACTGGAAACAGAGCACAAGGCTTCTCCAAACCTTACACTGCAAAAGTCTGGTTTGCAAAGCTGGTCCACTACCTTGCCACTGAGATCTCTCAGTACAGCTAAATCAGTCTCCAGTTTAGCAGAAAGGTTTAGTTAAATCACAAGGGTTGGGCCACAGCCCTGCACCATACAGTCTGATGCTGAAGGGGAGACATACGATGCTGGAACATAGCAGGCATGGCAAACAAAATGGATCAACTCCATACCTCCCACTCACCATTATTTTTCTTGATGTTTCATTAATATTCAGCATATTAGTAGGTTTAGCACAGAGATTATTTGTGAGCTACTGCCCTCAAGTCTAGATATCTCTGCATATAGACACAACAGAATGCCAAGGTATATAAAATCACCAAAGATAACAAAATACTGAAGCTGTTGGATTAGTTCTGCCCATGGTAAAGATGAAGCTCAGAATTTGAAGGGTTGGCATTTTGGAGTTATAGTGCCTGAATTCTGCAGAAATCTTGTTGGAAGTGCTTGGGTCTATTTTTGGACCTAGGTTTGTGGTTTTCTTACCTCTATGAATTTATGAATAATAGATTCTCAGGTACAGTGTACAATACTTTGTAGCTAGTGTTAAAAGCTAGCGATGCTTTCTGCATTTCAAGCAGGTACGTTTTCTGTACCTATTATTTCAGACTGTAATTTATCCTTTTTATAATTTATTTCTGAGAGTCTGAATTGGATCTGAGTCTTTGAAGACCAGTCAACAAGAGATTCCTTGCTCCTGACTGATCTCTCATACAGCAATACAACCTTGAATACAGCTTCACTGAAAAAGAGGATTACAGCCTCCAGCAAACTATCTCAAAAGCTCACTATTTGGTATAGTATCTGATTCTTCTAGGAAGAATTAAGCATGTACTCAGAAGACCTAACAAATTCAGCCACCTCTTTGAAAGACTTAATCAGAGGACTGCTTAGTCCTTGCACAGTGATTGACTGTAGGTAAGAGTTAGCTGTTGCCTAGAAGCTGATGCAACCAGGTCAGTCATGTGTTTGATTTAAAAGATGAAGAGAATCAAAGTGATATTTGGCAATGAACTACAAGCAAGACCTGTTCCAAGTTTGTGAATGAACCTGTGCATGACAGTTCTTTATTGCTACACAATGTTTCCGTGACTGTCAAAGGAAATCTTTTTACCGAGCTGCATTTATGTTCTTCTAGGGGGGGGGAAACACTGCTCAATTATCCCAAGAATAATCCAGGCTTCTCAAAGGAAAGAGAATGCCATTTCCAAATGGGTATTTCTAACTTACCTCTCCGATTAACAGGATCCTTAGCTACATATGCAACATAGTCAGTTGTATCCTGTCAAAAAATTAAGATATCTACCATGAATGAAAAAAAATCTTTGCAGTGATCACAACAAAAGATCAGAATCCAGAGTGCATATTCCTGTAGGTAGAGTCTCAAATGGCATATTTTGCTCTACAGTTGTATACTACTTAAACCCGTTGACAACATTTGTGGATTTGAGTACTGATTTCACTACTTTGCTTTCTTCAGAGTGTGATTTATTCCAGGAGAACTTAAAAATCTCTTCCAATGTCTTTGAAAATCAATTTAACAAATTTAGTAGGATTTGGATGAGGCCTCATGTAGAAGAGAGTGTAAACGCAAGTCTTCACCTTCAAAGTACCCAGAGATTCTAGTTCAGAACATGAATAACAACTGGCTCTGTGGCAGAAAGAGTGGGATTAACAGCCCTGCTCCCCAGAAATACAAAGCAATGATGTTTATTCATTTGTGTCAAGCAGGCACAGCTACTTTACTGACTACAGCACCATATGGCACAGAGATGCTCAACCAGTGCTTGGCTGTGACAAGCAGTGTCCCAGTGCTGTTCCCCAGCCCATGGGCTGCTCCCAGTGATCCCCACTGCCACATGTCAGATGGCTTTTCTGTGAAGAGCAAGCTGCCATCTTCTTTGGGGATTTATTTTGCCTGCTCTCTTGCCACACTCATGCTTCTGTGTGCAAAAGCATAGACTTTAATCACTGTGCAGTTTAAACAGATGGACCAGTGCTCACATGAAACATGAGACCTGCTGCCACATCTCAAAAAATGCCATATATCCTTAATGCAAGCAGGAAGTCCTAGTTAGATCCAGTATTTCCTGACAAGCCTTGCTAATCAGGTATAGAATGGGCTGCCCAGGGAGGTGGTGGAATCACCATCCCTGGAGGTGTTCAAGAGGAGACTGGACATGGCACTTGGTGCCATGGTCTAGTCATGAGGTCTGTGGTGACAGGTTGGACTCGATGATTTTTGAGGTCTCTTCCAACCTTGGTGATACTGTGATACCTAAACCTAACTGAGATATATTTAGGATACACTATAGCTTGCTGCATAAATCTACCCAAAGCCTTTTCAGGTGACTGATCCAAAGCCATTGATAATTATGACAAGAGCTAATGTCATAAAAACATCCTCAGTTAAAATATAGACTTCTTCAATCTGTAGCTTAGATCTCTCTAGTGCAACTGCACACCACCACCTACTCAAACCAAATCATTGTGCTGCAATTTTGTTCCTAAGGGGCGTGGGAAAGCACATTTGCAACTCTGGTGACAGATGTGTAGCCATATCACTTAAAGCACTGTTGGAAACTACTCAGAAACAGCAGTAATGAGACTGGTCTGTGAAAAATGCAGAGCAGAGAATAGCCCTAGCATTTTGTCCAGTAATTTCTTAAGCATGCAGTGACATAGTGTCTGGGCAATTATGTGAGTGGGAGTAATGATGCATATCAACAAGTAAGGGGATGAGAAAAGTGGCTGTATCTGTAGCAGCAAATAAATCAGAACCAAGGTAAAGGCCTGAGAGTTGTCCCACAGTTGTCCACAGTTTAATTGTTGCTACTCTTCCTTCACTGGCTGTGTTGGCTTCCCACACTATGTTCTGAAACTACCTAAGGAACCAGCACATGGAGGAAAGAGAGTGAATGTATGGGTGGAAATGGCACTGTGCTATTTAGTTTTGTGGCCAGAAAAAGGGAAACAAAAGGGTGGGGTGGGGGGTGGAAGGGGTGGGGTTGGGAGGTTGGGCAGGGGGGCAGGAGAAAGGAGTGGGTACAGAAAAAACTAATGGATATTTTTATGCCTGAGTAAATCATTGGTAGTGTGGGTTTGAGAGATTGGAACCACATACTCTTTATTTCATTTAAAGCTCTCAAATTCAAGCTGACTATGACAGACCATTAAGGATCTAAGGTGGGTACATTTCAGAGTGGCTAAATTAGAAAATTCTTATCAAAAGGCTATGCAGGGCTGGGCTGATGCAGCAAAGTGATCCCTGACATTTCAGGACTGAAGATAAGAATGAATAAGCTATAATTTTCACCTCAAATAATTTGCACTGAGCTGTTAAAATTTGGAGGCAGGGCTGAAAGACCTTATGAGATCCACCTCTGAAATTTCAGCAAGCACCTCCAAAAACAGAGATCTTGCCTAGCAGCCTGGAAGCATCCACCTGAAATGACTATGGTTGAAAATTGTTTCATGTATCATAAGGAGGGGCTGAGAAGAGCTTAAGCAGAGCCAGAAAACAGTCATTGAAGTGAACTAAAAATTATTTCAGAATGGTGTGTAAAAGGATTTGTTGGAGAGAGCTTTAAGCTCCAGTGTATGGACACAGCCAGAAACTATCAGACCAGTGTAAAGGGGAATATTGTAAAAACATATGTGGTACTCAATCTGTTTTCCAAGAATGTGAACACTTCCTCATTGGATATGTTTTGAATGATGGAGGTACTTAACACTTACGGAGTAGGAGAAAAGTTGCAAAGCTAATGGCTGGCAGATACCCACAGGAGAAGAGTGCATGGGTGAGAAGAGGGGGCAGTCTCAATTCTCAGTAAACCAGACTTCAACATTTAAAAAGTATTTCTTGAAGAAACATGGGCACAGACCTGGGTTCCTAGTTTGGTGTGGCCTTTCTCTATCCATTTTAAATCTTATGTGAGGAGATGAGCTTATGGGCTGGAGCCCACCTCTCTGGGGCATAGAGTTTGGTGGTGGCAGTCCTCTACCAAGTGGAAATTATTAAGGGCTGATGAAAGTTATGTCTAGATGACCATCATGGGTTAATAAAGCTGTGACTTAAACCACATCTTTGCATCTTGTCTTCTTTCATGTGCATACGTAACAAAGGAACCACCTGCTTTCGAACAAGCTTTTGATTTAAAGTTGTGCCAGATACTAGCCCACTGAAACAAGTCTGTAGAGCATCATTAGATACTTATACCTACCCTCTCCACCCCCAGAATGAGATCATCATAGACTGGTCTTATTGGGAATGCAACTTCACAATTTAGTTTTCTCTTGTAGGCTCCCTGACACCATGCAGTTTTATTTTTCTGATAGCTCACTGAGTCAGTAGAATGATTTTTCTCTCTCTAAAACATTCGCAAGTGCTTGTTTACTCCAAATCCAAGCTCTGCTGCTGCTCCTCTCTCTTTCCTGGTAAATCATTCTACCAGTGGGCAGCGTGCAATGGTGTTTCCAGGACACAGCATTTGGGATGGCAGATGGAGAGTGAAGAATCTTCTAACGGAGGCAGGGAACCGTGCTAATCACTCCTCTGCCCACTTCAAGAATTGTTCATTTACAGCATCCATTGCAATCTGTTGTATTTTAAAAACTGCTGTTGATCCTTTTTTTTTTTTTTTTTTTTAATTATATTAATATGATATAGTGTCCCTTTCCTTTCTGGAACTGAACTGAGCTCAGCAGAGCCATACAAAGACTGAACTTTGCCCTTATGTTTTCTGAGGATAATAAAATGAGGTGAGGAACTGCCAAGGATCTTTAACTTAAGAGAGCTGGACTGAGAGTACTCACAAAACAGGCTAGAAATTGCCCTACTTGTAGTGCAAGACTGATAAATGGCAGATAATCTTATATGGAGGAAAAGGCAGTCTCATTCAATTACTCTAGTTTTAAAGGCTTTCTAACCTCTAACATAAGATGTAAGCAATGCACCTGGTTTATAATTCTCACACTGCTTCCTGGATGACAAATAAATTTAATATGCCTTTGGATGGACTGCTTATAAAATCAGGGGAAAGCACAAACACAGGAGTCTGCCCTTTGGGCTAAATTAACCCATGTGTGTAGGTGTATCTGAAAGCTCTGCAAAACTATAAAGAAAGATCTGGGCTTTTCCTGAAAGCCTCTCTTCAAGCTGTGTACGTGTAATGAATATACCTGAAGGCAGTATTTAGAACAGTATTCTCAACACACTCTTAGAGACAAAAAGAAATAAAATAAATGCATGCATCGCTGTAAGTGCAATATAATATATTACAGTAAAAAGCACAAAACAAAAAACAGGGGGAAAATTCACACAGTACTCATTGCTCTGAAAAACAACCCTGCTTATTATATAAATGCTCATAACGCTTTGATTCTTCTAGTTTCAGGCACTCAAAGAGGAGAATTTACGACTCCTAGTCAGTCATTTCCCTCAAAAAGAGTTTGATGGCAACAATCAAGAAGAATTTATGAAACAACAAACAGGAGTTGTTGTGGTTACATTTTCCTTTCAGTAAGCTATGCAATAAATTTTGCCACTCAGTCTTCATAAAGCAGTATCTATGTGGGGAAAAGCTTTAAAGAATGCTTACCGGATCACCTCCAGATGCAAAGGAAATAGACTGCATGTGGTGATTTGCTATGATCTGTGTGAATCAGAAAGAACAGGCATGAATCAGTAGGTTTTCTTACAGTTTACCTTTCGATTTCTTTTTTGGTTTGTACAGGGGAGAAAATCCAAAACTAAAATCAAAATGGCCTCTGCATTTCACCTCCAAGGATTGCAAAGAGTAGCATGATAATATAAACAAAGTTAAGGTTAAATATATCTGTTCTGGTGTTCTTTAAAACCTGCCAGGACTCAGCACAATTGCTAAATGTTCTCAGACCTCTAGTGAACCATACTGATCTGTCATACAGTATATTTGGAGAAATTTTAATGAAGTTTACTTTCTTTATTACAGGTAGTAATGAATGGGGCAAAGGGTCATATTCATCAAAATACTTTTCTGCTGATGCCACTCTGGTGAAATCAATAAAACCATGCCAATCTGCATACCAGCTAAGGACCCTAACATTGCTTCCAATACTTACTGTGTCATTTGATGTTTCAAACAAAAAAAAAATGCACATGCATTGTATGTTTGCAATATGCAACAGAATTTTGAACCTATATGCAATTATGTATTGTGGACACAATCTCAGGCATACTCCAGGGCATTTCAAAATTCAGTGTGTTTATCTACCATTTGCCATTTTCCTGGGAAGCAACACATTTTTGTGAGCATCTCATAAAAGGAAAACAGCTCCGCTCCACTGCTATTCTGAGATCTGACTTCAAAAAATCTTTTAATAATGAAGTCATTTAACAACCAAGCAAGGAAAGATCATTTGAAAAATAATTTCACTTGATAATTTGAGCCACGGAAACTATGACAAATAATTTGTCCTGTATAGAACATGCCTCTTATTTAGTGTGTCAGAGCATGTCACAATAAAAATTTGGATCTTAGTTGGTCACTTCAGAGAGGGTTACCACTTACTCCAGAAAACCATTCTGGAAAAAGGCTAAAAATATATTCTCTGGGTTGTCTTCCCCATCCTGCATCTTAAAGATCTGAACTAGTGACTATCTTCCTTGTAAAGAAAACAGCCTGATACTTTTCTCTGGATCTTGCTGTTTCACTAAGCCAGAGAGTACTTCTTTCATGTAGAGTACTTAATTTTCAACACTCCTACTTGTCCCACTAAAGCCTCTTAAAATGTGGTTAATTTTTAAGTGTTTGGTGATGAACCATTGTTCCCTCCCTCATCAGTGAGGATTTGCTTCTCTTTTCCTATAAAGAATTGATTCTAAGAACTGAGATGAACTAGTGAAAACTTGTTACACTTTTGATGGTCAATATTGTCTTTATGTTCAGCACCATTAAAAAAAAAAAAAAGTCTTCAGATATCCTCAAAACTTTTCTTTTCCAAATTGTAAGAAAAATCAAAAATGCCTGAAACCATCAGCTCATGTCAGACCCTCCTTTCCCTCCCTGTTCTGCCCCCCTCCCCCCACTTTTCCCCCCACAATTCTGCAGCTAAACAGTTTCACTTCACTTAGTATGAGGTAGGGGTATTTCCTCCTCCCCAAAAAATACTGAAATAAAGAATGGCAAATTACCATCATGTTACACTGCTTAATATAAAATGATTTGCTAATGTTGCTGCATAGTTGAGAAACATTTCAGTCTACCCAAACCCACATTTTTAACAAACCAGCCCACCAAGCCAAATCATCTTCCATTTGTCTCTGCTTAACGCGTTCAAAAAACTGCTGTTCAGGAATACATGAAATTGATTTCCTGCTATTTCAAGGGCCAACACCACTATCTTGCCTCTTCCTTCCTTTCAGCTCCTCTGGGAAAAAGAGGCTAATACATAAGTTCACAGACATCATCCCGGGTGGAATCTCAAAGAGCAAACCTGCTGAGCCACACTTATTTTCAAATTAAATGCTTGGTGCAAGCAAGAAACAAGGGAGACCACAGCCAAACTGGAGATCTCCAAGAAACCAGATGTTTCCCATGATTGCAGCACTTAGACCAAGTCTATCTCAAAAAGAATTACGTGAGAGAAAGATAAACAGTTTTGTCAACTCAGAGGAAAGGCAAAATCTCTAAGGGAGGATTGTTTCCTGGGATAAACCGGTTCTCAATTTCCACCCTAACATCAGCTGAAGACAAGGCAACTTTGAAGGTTTGGCAGTTTTCTAATAAACCTAATTAACGTCTAGTTCCTTTGCTTCTGAGTGGGGGCAACTGTGAAAAGCACTGCTGTGTATACTCCATAATGAGGCTCAAACTACTGCAAACAGCCATAATTCTGCTTCCACAGTCAGTGCTTGCTGTAGAAGATTATGGTGTTTTCTAAATAAGGATAAGAATGAAGATAAACCAGTGGAAACATAATAGTAACAGTAAGCTTTTTAACAGACAGTGCATGTATTCTTTCTTATTCTTTAATCCTGAGACTCCAAGAACAGCAGGATTTTTTTTCTCTTTTTTTTTTTTTTCTTTTGCTTTTTCTCTGTAGCTATAGCTGTATCTGGGCAGCAAATTGTGTGCCCTAATGCAGTGTGTGGCTCTTAGCAAATAGCACAGCAGTGACTATATGACTGTCTTCTTTCTCTTTATATGTACCCTGAGCAAGGATTTTTCTCATCTCATACATCATTCATAATCCACTGCAGTGATTCCCCAAAGTCTGTCTGTACCTCCAGCACAATGAAGGAGAAGAAATGTGCTGCTCGGAAAAAGCTGCCTTCTCTCTCTAAAAGTCTAGCATTTCATTGCACTCCAAAATCCCTGAGACTTTATTCTTAGCAGTGCCTCTGGAATAGATTGCTCTTCAAGGCTCTAAATGTGAAGAACGACAATGAAATTGGGGTTCCACATTGAGTCCTTTAGTCATTTACTCCCAATGCATCCCCTCTAACACTCTGAAAGTTTGTAATCATACCCAAGAAGAATTCCTACAAACAAAATACGCCATTACATGTCATAGGCCTTTTAAGAACAAAACCAAGCTTCTTGAAACATGGCAAGAAGGAAATCATTCCTCACAGCTATTTTGAATACTGGAATAAACTGTGACCCCTACAATGCTTTATGTCCCTTTTTCATTCATTTTATAGACATTGTTGAAGAGTAATAACTTTAAACAATTGAGTATTTGGCAGATAGCAAACAATTGTGCATCAGGCTGCTCATCAAAATCCTCACAAATTAATACAGCAGTTACACTCACCTGTTTTGTATCAGGAGTCATTAGGTTTAAACTGGTGGTGGAGATGTTCAGCATTATGCTCATTCCTGCAAACTGAAGATTGCTCTTTCCCAAGATGCTAGAAAGAATTTTGCTTGGTGGCTGTAATAGCAAGGGGGGGAAAGTACATTTATGTTCTCTGTTTATGTAGGATGACCACTGTATGCTGGGTTGCCTGTAATCTTAAAGGCTTCTAAAAAGTTGCTGTCTTTTCAAAGATCATTTCATTGCAATATGTGTTATCCTCTGAAGATTATTTCTCATTTACACTTTTACTAGTAGTAGTAGTTACTGCCACTAGTAGTAGTAGTAATAATAATACTTCACAGGGAAAAAAAAAAACCACAACAATAACAACCAACTAAACCAAACCAAACCAAACCAAACCAAAATGTTAGATAGGTATTCATCCATTCTTGATCTAACCAGATAGGGAGGTTGTGAGGTAGCA